>NW_006399927.1:6755536-6756487 GCF_000299155.1 Elephantulus edwardii
TGTCCAATTGCCACAGTCCTTGTCAAAGCCAGTTCTGATTAATCTCCTTTGTCAGTGTGTCCTTTGCCATAAAATTTATTTTTATATTATGCTCATTTGCATATAAAGATCATATGAACTGTTTCATTCATATACATTGTGTTTTACACATTCCTTTTACACAGTATTTCATATGAGCATTCTCATACTTTGTGTCTTATAAAATTAATCACCAGTGATCTATGCCCCTATTACTCCATTTTTCGGATCCCTACTGGATCTTTCCTAATTCCTTCACCCACTCCCACCATTCATTAAACTCACTGATCCCTGATTTCCCCACCTCTGTTTCCTCAGCCCCCCTTCCCTTCTCCCCTTTTCTCTTTGGACATTTATACATATCTTACTAATTATCCTCTTATTTTTACAATAATAGTCTTGTGCAGAATTTGTCTTTTTGAGACTGAGTTCACTAAGCATAATACTTTCTAGCCTCTCCCATGTTATAAGAGTGTTTTTTGAAATTGTTGCTCCTGAGTGCTGTATAGTATTTCATTATGTGAATATACCACAATTTCCCAATCCATTTGGGTTGTTTCAATGTCTTTGCTATTGTAAATAATGCCACTATTAAAATAGGTGTACAAATCCCCATTTTTGTCTCAATTCTATTTTCCTTGGGGTATATTCCTAACAAGACAGATTTGTTTTAAAGACAGATTAGCTTCAAAGCACTTCTTTCAAATACTTACGAATTATAAAATATAGTGGGGAAAATCTGGCACAGGTCAATTTAACCACTTGATCAAGATGGACATTGTGGAAAATGGGATAAAAATAAATCACTGGAATGACTCTATGAAGACGATAGAGACTCTGCTCTGATATTCCTCTCAAAGGCTCATAAACCAAAAGTAATTTTGAGGAAACATCTGACAAATATAAATTAATGATGTTGTTGTTGTTGTTGTT
>NW_006399927.1:6758782-6759830 GCF_000299155.1 Elephantulus edwardii
AAAAGGTGAGGAAAAATGGAGTTGGTTTCATAGTTAAGAAAGCCATTGCTAGATCCATCTTGAAGTACAAATGCTATTACTTCTCCCTAAAACAAGACTGATACATACCTAATCATTTTGGAAAAATGGTTGTGTGTGTGTGTGTGTGTGTGTTTATAAACAGTTTCTGCTATGCATAAAGTTGCATTCTATTGTAGAGAACATTCAAATATAACTATATACCTCAGTATCAAAACACACTTACAGATGTGAAATTCATATATTTTAGAATCTGAAATGAATTTTCATTTCCAGTGGGATTTGCCAATTCTTTTACCTACTCTTTCTCTCCTCTCCTTACCTAATATTCTCTATCTGTGCCCAGTGCCCAGGACACCTGGTGACACGGAAGGCATACAATGGTCTGCTAACTGAAGGGTCTGTGCCTCTAACTTACCAGCTTCTCCAGAAGAGAAAGAGGAAGAAATTTCTTCTTTTAGAATATTTACTTCCTCAGAAACAGAAGCTTGATGAAGCTGTTCAACTCTGTCCTATAAGGTTTCTAGGAGGTCAAATCAATTTGATAGCAGAGGAGTTTGTGCCAAATTTCCAGTAAGATTAAATGAGACTAGAAACAGTGATGATAGAGTTGTTTTCCATACATTTGAAAACAAGCAGAATATTACTTCATTTAACTACATTTTTTTGTTTGTTTGTTATGTGCCATCAAGTCACTTTGCACTCATAGAGCACAATAGCTCTAAACCCTGCCCTGTCCTGAGCCTGTCTAACTCTGACATGCTTACCTTCATTACTCCAATAACTGTGTCAATCCATGTCATCTCAGGTCTTCTTCTTAGATGCTGTCCCTTCAACCTCTCAAGCTTGATGTCCTTCTCAAAGGACTGATTCCTCTTGACGATGGCATAAAATATCTGAGACAGAGCCTCAAAATCCTTGCCTCCAAGGAGAAACTTGGCTTCACCCTCTCCAAGACAGACCTATTTATTCTCTTGAGGGCCGATGGTGTGTTCAATACTCTTCCCCAGCACAACAACTCAAAAGCATC
>NW_006399927.1:6772541-6773398 GCF_000299155.1 Elephantulus edwardii
CAGGAAAATATCTTCTAACAGAACAAGAAGGCAAGCAGCTTTAACCCAAGAACACCAGTAAGGCGATAAAGTGTGCTCCCTTTTCCTCTTCACATCAACACCCCTGTTCAGCATGAAGAAGCCAGAGAGTGTGCACCCAATGAACAAATGAGAAACCCACAAATGGATAAGACAGTTTGTTTAATCACCATTGGACTGTGCTTACCATTGCCTTGTATCATCAGATCCCCACTGGATCCTTTTCATTTCCTTCACCTGCTTCCCCCACCAACTAAATTGTGCATACCTGCAACTGTATCCCTGCAATGTTCATCCCTGCCCGTCCTCACCCTTCTGCTCCCAGCTCCCACATCCTTGTATCTCCAACATGTTTTTCCTAATAAAATTTTAGAAGAAGAAGAAGAAGAAGAGGAGGAGGAGGAGGAGGAGGAAGATGATGATGGAAGGAGTACACAGAGTCACTGTACCAAAAAGAACTGGCTGACAATGAAGAAGATAGTGAAACAATTTATGACTAAGAACCTATGATGATGAAAGAGAAAGTTCAAACTGCTCTGAAAGAACTTGCAAAAAAACAAGACCACAGGAATTGATGGAATACCAACTGACATATCTCAATAAACAGATGCTGCCCTGGGCATGCTCACAAGGTTGTACCAAGAAATTTGAAGGACAACTACCTACCATTTCAAAAAGAGGTGAGCTGACAGAGTGTGTATATTATCAAACAATATCATTAGTGCCACATAGCAGTAAAATCCTGCTGAAGATTATCCAAAGACAACGGGAACAGTACATTAGTAGTGAACTACCAGAAAAAAAAGCTGATTTTAGAAGAGGTCATGGTATTATGGACA
>NW_006399927.1:6774613-6785762 GCF_000299155.1 Elephantulus edwardii
TGAATCGTCAGTTTCACTGTAATCCTTAGTCCCTTCCAGTCACCGGTGGCCTTGGCAATGTCATCACCAACCTTTTTTGGAGACAGACCCAGGGGGCCGATCTTGGGGGCCAGAGCGGAAGTGGCACCGACTTCCCCACCGGTACACCTCAGGTACACGAACTTGGGCGGCATGGCGGAGGCGGCTGGTGTTGGATGAACCCGGACGCGGGACGACAGAAGAAAGTTGCACCGAGGCCTCCTCGAGTCGAAAGCCGAAAGCTGAATTTACTTTTTATGAGCTTGCCACAAACTCTTTATATAATCATGGACTAATTAATTACAAATAGCAAATGGTTTTCTCAAGTTATTTTAACTCTTGATTAACACATATCTGCCTGAAGTTGAAAGGTAAATCAATGGAAAGAGAAATGAATTACTATCTTGATCTTGTTTCTTAAACACTTATTAGATAATCCTTTTAAAATTTATACATAAGTCTGTATCATCCATAGGGAGCTCTGGAGGTCTAGTGATAAGCTGTGCTTCAAGCCCAAAGGCTCTCATGATGAATCCACTAGGCGCTCTGTAGGAGAAAAGTAGGCAGTCTCTTCACATGTTATGTATGGCCTGGCCTCAGGACACTTACCGAATGATCAGCTATGGGTTGGTTCCAACACAATGACAAACAACAACAACAACCTATCATCAATACAAAATGCTTGCTATGACAGAAAAAGACTGTAGAGTTAGATTGGCCATGAGAACCTAGCTAAGGTAAACCGCAGAGTCAGCCTTACCAGATGGTCTATGTTACAGCTCTTCAGCTGAAGAGTCTGAACCCGGACAGAGAAACTGGGCAAGGAAACCCTCCTGCAGACACTGGAATGGTGATGTGGTGGTTGCTAACTGTGCTATGAACCCAGGAGCCATGCATCTTAGACAGTTCAAATGCATCAGCAGTTCTGAAGGAGAAAGATATAGACAGTGTCTGCCTGTTTCAAGTGCACAGTCTTGGAAACCTCTTAAAGGGTCATCATGAGTCTTATGATGACAGTGAGTTTCGTTGAGATGGTTTGTTGTTCTTGTTGTGTTTTTTTTTTTTTAGAGATTAAGATTGTTAACAAATTCAGCTTGCTCGACTCCATAATCAACACTCTTGGCACCAGCAGTCAGGAATTCAAGAGATGAATTGCATTGGGAAAATCTGCTGCCAGGGACCCCTCCAGAGTACTGAGAAGCAAAGACATCAGTCTAGAGACTAAGGTGTGTCTGATTCAAGACATACTCTTTGCAATTACTGTTATGCATCAGAAAGCTGGACAATGACTAAGGATGGCAGAAGAAGAATCGATGCCTGTGAGTTTTTGTTCTGGAGAAGAATAATGAACATACCATGGTCCACCAACAGAACTGATCTCTCTTGGAGAGGGTGAAATCATTTTTCTCTTTGGAGGCAAGGATTTTGAAGCTCCATTTCATATTCTTTGGGCTCGTGGGCAGAAGGGACTGGTCTTCAGAGAAGGATGTCATGCTGAGAAGGGTGAAGGGGACAGAGCAGGAGAGAAAGCCCCCAGATACAACCCTGGTAGCATAGCACATTATCTGCTGAATTGCTAAAGGAAGGACTAATTTCCCGTAAGAGAAAAGTAAGCAGTGTCCTCTGGTAAAATGTAACACCTAGGGAAGATGATGAGTGATCGCTAGGAGCAAACCAACTTCCCAGCAGTGAACTTTGGTTGTATAACAAAAGAACCATGGTCAGACAGTCAGTAAATGCTCAGCTGTTAACTCAAAGTTTTGAGATTTGAGCCCACCAGCCACTCCTCATGAGACAACTGTTGCTATCTGCTTTCACAAAACTTTTCACTAAAACCACCGATTTTGCAGTTCTACACAATCTGATACGGTCACTATGGAATCAACTCCACAGTAAATATTTTTGGTTTGGGGTTTGCCATATCCTAAGTCTTCGTTTCAATAGGCCATGGATTACCAAAAGAATACGCAAGTAAGTATTGGAGGAAGTGCAATCAAGGTGCTCCTTAGAGGCAAAAATGGTGGAAAATTCTTCTCACATAATTTGAATATATCGTCAAAAGAGTCCAGTCCTTGGAAATAGACATAATGCTAGGAAAGGGGAAGCATCAGAGAAAGAAAAGAAGCCCTTCAACCATATAAATTGATACAATGACTACAACAATGGGCTTGAGGATATCAGAGGTGGCGAGGATAGTGTACCACAGGACAAGACTCAGGCCTGTTGTTCACAGGGTCACTATGAATTGGAGTCTACTTGATGGCACGTAACAACAACAGTTCCAACACCAACTCAAAACTGGAAGGCAGATTTACTCGGGGCTGCGATATTAGTAAAGGTGTAGTTTAAAAAAATATACAGAATGTCAATCAGACTGAAAGTATGATACTTGGGTGTTTAAATTATGTGTTCTATTTATCTACACAATTTGAATGTATTCATTCAAGTAAACGATACATTTTTAACAAGCCAAACTAGGATCATTTCATTAGTGCTTTTTTTTAAGACATCGTTAGCAGATTAGCATGCTAAATGGATTTTCAGAACCTTGACTAGTCATTTAAGACTCTATTTTCACCATTATCACATCATCTGTTGCTAATGGTGTATTTGAATAATGATGTTGATAAAGAACATAAAATATACCATGAATTTTCAGAATAACAAGTAAATCTGTCTTGACAGAAGTTCAGCCAGAGTCCTCCTTAGGAAAGAGAATGAGACTTGCATCATGGACTTGGGACAAGCAATCAGAAGGAACCACTTCCTGGAGAAAGACAGCACACTTAGTGAAGTGACAGGTTAATAAAAAAAGAGGAGGACCTTCGACCAGAGGAATGAACACAGTGATCCCAAGGACGGGCTTCAGCAGAGCAGGGAGGCAAGGATGGTGCAGGATTGGGCAGGCCTCCTCTGGTGCACAAAGGGTAGTTAGGAGTCAGAACCAACTCAGTGGCAACAACAGTCATCATTCATTTCTAAATAGCACACATTCGAAATTCTCAAAATATAGCAACTCTAGCTTTTATTAACTTTGTTAATCTCCGCTGCTGCTTCAGTGGGGGGGGGGAACCCACAATGACACTGGAATGTCACTTTTTTTTTATGTGGCAATCTTGAAAATTATTATTTCCTGTCAGTTGTTGGGAATTAGAGATTCTTTCTGACAAACACATTTCTGCAGGCTCACCCTTCAGCAATGTTTATCAGCTGCATGATAATGAGTCAATTTCTATGTAAATATAATCAGCATTTGATGGTGGTAAGGAAACCTCATAGATTAAATGATTTTTGTGGTTTCTTGATTAACATAGTTTATGAAACCATTACCATATGCACTACCGGTTCACATTTGGAAATTGCTCAGATTCCAGTCTGAGTTTTTTTCTAAAGGAATATTCACCTCTTTCTAGGAAAAAGTATACGTGTGGGCCAAGAAGCTCCTGGCACTGTATTTTTCTATATATCTATTTGTCCACTTAGCACTGAACAATTAGATTTTTAGTAGCTACTGAATGCATGGCTCTGGGTATTGTATACATCACAGTGCAATGAGCAAGAAAGACACAATACTGATCTTCAGGAGTTCTAGCGCCTGAGAATTCAGAGACTCAGGCACATTGAACTTCTGTCATCTTGCACCATGATAACACAAGACCTCTGTGGAATGTAGTAGAATGTGGAGGTGACATTAGAAACTCTTTAAACTCTTGGCCCTGAAATGATTCATCCTTTCTGTTTACAATACACAGCCCCAGCCACCTAACTACTAGAAAGAATGGGAAATGTGGGCTGCTCAAAAATATTTGCTTCCTTACCATGATGAATAATCTAGAATCATGATATTACATATAGCCTGAACTTTCTTTCATGTACTCATTTACTTGTTATATAAGCTGGCTCAGGCAGAGAAACAGAAGTCATTCTATTAATTTCATGTGTGATAAATTCGTAATGGAAATTAGAAGCTTACACAAATTCTAGATAGTCTAGCAGAGTAAAGCATGCGAATGGTACCACAGATGTCTCGAGCAATAGCTTTGGAGATGCTTCCAGAGAGTGCACTGAGCATGAGGTGTTCTAAAGGCATGTTGGTGAACTCTTCTATTGTCCTGATGCATGTGTCCTGCTGCATGGCACAGGACATTGCTAGGAAATGTCTCTGGACACTGTTACAGTGATTTCTTCTCATCTACTTCCCAGATTAAGTGTTTTTCTATTGGCCAACTCTGTTCTAGAATTGTATGGGGGACGCAGGAACTGTAGTTCTCTGACATCTCTCATGAAAAGCCTAGAAGAGCTTGAAGCTGTTGGTGAAGCCAAGACAATAGAATCAAGCTGTCATGCCTAGTTGTTTGCCAGGGGCAACTAGAAGAAACCCATAGTTTTGAAGACAATGTTGATATCTATATCTTCATTGCATTTGTAGTTGAGGAAGGCTATATAGTTGATTATGACCCCTGATGGCATAGTGTGGCTGATGATGTATGATGACTATGTGTTACACTGTCAGTGGTTCAAATCTACCAGTTGCTCTGAGGAGTAGCTCCTGTAAAAAATACACAGAAAAAAAAGAAAAAAGATATACAGCACCAAGAACCCAAAAAGGATTGCCATGAATTGAAATTGACTTAAAGGCAGTGAGTGGGCTTTTTTGTTTCTTTGTTTGAATATGCAGTTGATATTCATTTGAATGCTTAAATATTTCCTAGTATCAGTTTGGTATTTAGAATGTGAACTGTCATATCTCTTGTTTGTCTGTGGTCTAGAAACAGAATCCATTCATTGTATGTCAGGTAAAAAGAATTAAAGGTAGGGTTTAAGGGCTTCCACAACAGGTAGAAACTCAGGAATGACATTTCAGGGATGCTATTACCAACAGTCAAAGGAAAAAACACAGATCAGACCAGATTTTTCCAAGTAGGGGTCTTCTGTCAATGACATAAAATGAAATGATGCAGTGAAGTGGTTACCAGTGAGATAAATCCTCAGAAAAAAGACACCATGCTGGGAAAGATAAAGGGTCAGAGAAAGACCCTCAACAAGATGGATTGACAAAGTAATTGTAACAATGGGCTTAAGTAAGTCAGAGATGGTGCGTGAGGGTAGTGCGGGATAGGGAGAGATTCTGATCTATTGTTCATGGGCTGCTATGAGTTCAAGCCAAGTCAAGTTGATGGTACCTAATAACAGCAACAAAGAAGAGATAAAATATTACCAGAAAATTTACTGTGCAGAAAATTCACTGCAACAGGAACCACAGCACATTATCCATTTTTCAGTTGCACTGAAACGTCTTCCTGTTTCACAGCTTTAGTTTAGCTTGGCTCCACAGTCAACACACTTGGCACCAGTAGCCAGGAAATTAAAAGACGCATTGCCATGGGAAAGTCTGCTGTTAGGGACCTCTCCAAAGTACTGAAGAGCAATGGTGTCTCTCTGGAGACTAAGGTGCATCTGATACAGGTCATGGTCTTCGCAATCACTTCTTATGCATCAGAGAGTTGGACAATGACCAAGGAGGATAGAAGGAGAATTGATACCTTTGAGCTGTGGTGCTGGAGAAGAGTATTGAGAGTACCATGGACTGCTAGGAAAACAAACAGATTCATCCTAGAAAGGGTTAAATCGGGTGGCTCCTTGGAGGCAAGGATTCTGAGACTCCATCTAACATACTTTGGACATGTTGTGAGGAGAGACCAGTCCTTGGAGAAGGACATCATGCTTGGGAGGGTGGAGGGGCAGCGCAGGAGGGGAAGGCCCTCTATGTGGTGGATTGATTCAGTGACTGGGATAATCGGGATGAGAGTGTCAGAGTCAGTGCGATTGGCACAGGACAGAGCAGAGTTTAAGGCTGTTGTATATAGGGTCGCTATGAGTCGCAAGCGACTCAATGGCACGTAACAACAACAATATTAAGATGGGCTCTTGGATTGACCTGTAACTGCTCTTGTATTTACACATAACTTTTCTTTTTACATTTTTTTGAATTGTGATTTTAATGAAAGTTAACAGAAAAGTTAGGTTTTCATTCATTCATTGTTAAACATTTTCCTCCCTCTTCATTCCTTTTCCCTCCCCTAGTCCACTTTACAATGCACCTCTTGTTCGAGTTGTTGTCATATATTAATGCCTAATCATACACTCTTTTCAGACACACACTTTTCTAAGTGATTGAGGTTAAGTAAAACTTTTCTCTGGCATGAGAGTTCTAGATTGGCAATGGCTTCTTGGTAAGCTGTATCATGAAGGATTCTGAGGCACATCAAGGACCAGTATGACCAAGCATTTGGTTTTATTCGCAATTTTTACTGAAGTGTTGAAGGGATTTTGATAACTTGCTGTCTACATGTATACTGTCTGTGACATTCCACTTTAGTCATCCTAAGTCCTAAGTAAGAACACTCTTTCTTATTCTCCTTCTGTCATTGGATTACCTTTGACTCATAGTGACAAACCCCCTCTGGTTTCTGAGGCTGTAAATCTTTGTAGGAGGGAACTGCCCATTATTCTCTCACAGAGCAGACGCTGGATTTTAAATTCTGACCTTTTTATGAGTAGTCAGCACATTGTGCACTACACCACCAGGTCTTCAGTGAGTCAATCTTTTCTGATAAAGTATGTTGTTGTTCCTATTGTTATGTGCCATCAAGTAGTCTGTGACTCATAGTGACCCTGAAGCCTGCCCTGTTCTGGGCAGGTCTCACTGACTTCTGACACATCTGTCCCTAGTGCCCCAGTCACTGCATCAATCCATTGCATCGAGGGTCTTCTTCTCCTGTGCTGTCCCTCAACCCTACCAGTATGATGTCCTACAGTATTTGTTCTCTCCTGGCCACAAGCCCAAAGTATGTGAAACAAAGCTTCAAAATTTTAGCTTCCAAGGAGAAACTTGGTTTCACCCTCTCCAGGACTGATTTACTTGTTTATGGTATGCTCAAGACTCTTCTCCAACATAACAACTCAAAGGCATAAATTCTTCTGTCATCCTAGCTCATTAGTCTAGCTCTCTGATGCATAGTAAGTCATTGTGAAGCACATTAAGTAATTGTGAAGACTGTGACCTGGATCAGGTCTCTGACAGATTTACCTAAAAGAATTCTTCTTTTGATTCCTTACAGCTGGTGTCGAGAGTGTTGATTGTGGAGCTGAGCAAATTGAGCTGTTGACAACCTCCATCTCTTCTCCCTTTATCTGGTATTACCAATTGGCCCAGTGGGGAGAAACTTTGTCTTCTTGATGTTGAACTTCAATCCATATTGAAGACTATAGTCCTTGACCTTCTGCATCAAGCACTTCAGGACCTCCTCAGTTTTAGCAAGCAAAGTTGTATCATATGCATAACGTAGGTTGTTGATGAGTCTTCCTCCAATCCTGATGTCACATTCTTCCTCATAAAGCCTAACTTCCCAAGTGATGTGTTCTGCAGGTAGATTAAAAAGGTATGGAGACAGAATGCATCCCTGATGCACCCCCTTCCTGATTTTGAACGATGCAATGTTTCTTTTCTCTGTTCTGACGACTGTGTCCTGGTCCAAGAATAGGTTTCACATAAGCACAATCAAGTGTTCTTGGATTCCCTTTCTTCTCAAGGTTAACAAAAATTATTTGTGACCCACACAATCAAATGCATTGCATAGTCAACAAAGCACAGAAAGATATCTCTCTGGTACTCTTTGCTTTCTGCCAGAATCCATATGACATTGGTGATAATGTCTCTAGTTCCATGATCTCTTTTAAACCCAGCTTGCATTTCTCGTAGTTCTCTGTCAATGTTCCAGTGGTTTCTGGATAATCTTCAGTAGAGTTTTGCTTTCATGTGATATGATTGATATTGTATGATAATTTCCAACAGTTGTTGGGTCATCTTTTTTTAAAAATGAGAATTAATATGGATCTCTTTTCATCAGTTGGCCAGGTAGTTATCCTCCAGATTTCACTAATTCAACACTTTTGTTAAATCTTATCTTTGAAAGATTGTATGTTATATGTCTTGATGGGCCTGTAAAACTAAATACATAATAAGATTTTTTGACAAATATTATGTCACTTTTTGTTTCTTAGCAATTCAAAATCTTTTCTCTCTTGCACACACAACAAATCCTAGAGAGGCACAGGAGGACCCCAGGGATCTTATCACAATGGCTGAATAAAGGTCTTGCTTCCTCCAAGAGATCCAGTATGATGAAAGGGGAGACAATTTCAAACAAACAATATTATTAAATTTGAGGCTGGGATCTTTCACCCTCCCCATTCTGACATTTATTATCTGCCAGAATCACAGCTTAGCTATAATACCAAAGCAGTTGATTGGAGCTACTCAGTAAATAACATCTGATGAAAAGAAAATTACGTGGTAAAGAGACCCTTGAGGAATTAGGAAATCGCCTTATAGACTTTCAACCTATCCATCATTTACTGAGGAGCTGAGTAATGCAGCTGGTCTAAGAACTAGCAGAAACGTGCTTCTAAATCCTGAAAACACAGAATCAAATAGTTGAAAAGTACAGCTTGAGGAATTGTTTAAAGACGAGTGAAAATAGCTTTTGATTAAGAAAGATGGAGGAGGGAAAGCTAATCTTCCAGGTTTAAGAGAAAGGTTAACAGAGCTGTTACAAACAGCATGAATTATTCAGCCTAGGAGTGTTATAACTTGCCTTTTATACACATAAGGCTCAAGTGTCTGATTTCAAATACAGAGCAAATAAATTGATTTGTATCAGGTGAGCCATGATTGGGTGAGGGGAAAAAAAGATGAACATGTTTTCCCAAATTTCTTAGCTGTATTTTCTGTAAAAAAATGCAGTGAACTTTGTGAGATTTCAAGAACCTCATAGTTGTGTTAGAATAAAAGAGATGAAACCTTTTAAAACACACTTCTGTTGGGGCGAATAAACTATTTTGCAAATGTCACCCCTGCACTATGTCTGCATGTAACCTCAAGTCCTCAAATGGAACAAAGGAAGGAAATTATACATCTCTGTTCCTTTGAGTATGCAGTATGGCTGGTCAAGCTCTTCTTTCACTAGATCTAAATATCACTATTTTTTCATTAGCACAAATAATAGACGTCTTGTATTGTTCAGATATAAAAAGCCCATTTCTATTAATAAATCTTCCCCTGATTTCCTTCTGGGTTAATCTTTCCTCTGTTTTCTTATAACCCCTGTACACCCTTCCAGCTACTGGTATGAGAAGTACTGCATAGTAGAGAGAGCACAAGCTTTGGAATCAGACCTCAAGTCTAATTGGACAAGATACTACTTATCTTCTCTGAAGCACAAATTAAAGTTAATAATTTCTAATTTAAGGATTTGTGTCTGAGTAATGCTTAGTTGCTGAGTTGCTTAGTAAATGAAGACATTATACTATTAATTATATCCAAAGGTATTATGCACAGCTTCTGGAGGACAAGAAGAAAAAGAGAAAGGGAGGGAAATGGTTAAGGAGGTGGATAGATGGAAGGAAGGAAGGAAGGAAGGAAGGAAGGAAAACCTATCTATCTATAAAGATAGCTAGCTAGCTAGATAGATAGATAATTGATAGATAGATAGATAAAATGATGATACATAGAGATAGATAGATAGATGGATGGATGGATAGATAGATAGATAGATAGATAGATAGATAGATAGATAATAGATGATAGATAGATATAGATTACCCCAATGTCTTAAAGTCTCCCAAGAAAGAGAAGTCATTCAGTGTAGTAGAATAGAACGCAGGTTTAACGATGCTGCTGTTGATGGTAAAGCCTTTGCTGGTTTCTCAAGGCTTCTCACTTCAAGTTAGATTCTTGCAATAAATTTATGATTCACCGAGGTTTTGACATTAAACTCCTCATCCATTGTGCAGTTTATTGTAGAGTTCACATAGGGAGTATTGATAACCTAAGGGGTAAGAAGCTGCATTGCCAAAGACAAGTGCACACAAAGACAGGTGGTTCAGATCCATCAGCTGCTCGAAGGAAGAAAGATCTGCTATCAAATACAATGTATATATACTTTATAAGAAAATCAGTACAAAATAAGAATTTTATTTTAAAAAAATGGCCTACTTTCTATTGACAGTAAAAATTAAAAAGTAAAAAGATATTTGAACTTTCAGCCATGGGTCGGTTCCTACTCGATGGTACACAACAACAACAACAACAACAACAACAACAACAGCAGCAAGCTGAGATTTGTAGGATGGTTAAGTCAAGTAGCAAAAAAGAAGGTATGGGAAGGACTGACTTAGGTCAATGTGGTCTTAGTCCTGTCAGGGTTCTTCTCTGGAGCTCAGAAAGATCTATGGCCAGTGGTGTTGGGTTTATATCTCATGCAGAGAGGAGGAAACAGAAGTTTGAAATTATTAGTGATGGCAAAGAGGAGGATAAGTAGGAGCAAAGAGGCTTGTTGAGCACAAGTGTTTAAAGAATGAAGACAAAAGAAGAAATCATGGAAGAAGCTGAGAAGTGGAACAAAAGCTGGAGCTGTAGAAAAACCAAAGTGAAATTTAAGAAATTGAGCAGAGATTGAGGTGGGAAAGGGATGGGAGTAAGGCAGTGAAGGAAAGAAAGAGATAGTCATAATGCTTACTTTTTGAGAAGTCAAGTCAGGTGTCCTTGAAACTAGAGTATGTGTAGTTCCTATTGTTATACCTCAGTGTACTCACCCTTAGGTCACTGAAAACCTTAGAGAAAGAACTCAGTGCTATCTGAAATGAGCTCTCCTAGTCATGTCTGTCTATAATTTTATACATACCAGTTACTATGTCTTAAAGGAACTGTTCTGATGTTTGTTGGAGGTGTTAATTAGAAAAAAAAAACCCAGGAGGTAATACAATTGCTTTATTTATTCTTCGTGTTGTTTTTGTTAAGTGCTGTCGAGTCATAGACAACTCATAGTGACCCTATGAACGAAAGACCTGAACAATTGTATAACTTTCATTGTTTCTCCAAGTTCATAGAGTTTCTGGAGGCAAGCTATTTCAGAAGTGGATGCCACTCCTGCTTCCAAGCCTGTTTTAATCTGGGAGCTCCACCAAACACTGTCCACCATGGGTAACCATTAACATATTTGACACATTAGTGTCACAGTATTTAGCATCACAGCAACCACAAGTTACCTCTGTACAGCAAATGGACAAA
>NW_006399927.1:6786207-6805372 GCF_000299155.1 Elephantulus edwardii
GAATATACCACAGCTTCTCTACCCATTCGTTTGTTGATGGGCATTTAGGTTGTTTCCAACTCCTTGCTATTGTAAACAACGCCACGATAAACATGGGTATATATATATCTACTTGGATGTCATTTATGGTCTCTTTAGGGTATATTCCCAGTAGTGGAATAACTTTCTATCCACTAGGCCAAC
Organism: Elephantulus edwardii; assembly: GCF_000299155.1. NCBI lineage: Eukaryota > Metazoa > Chordata > Mammalia > Macroscelidea > Macroscelididae > Elephantulus > Elephantulus edwardii. The sequence continues at coordinate 6,786,391 of NW_006399927.1, forward strand.
AGAACTCTCTCATTGTTGTTGTTAAGTGCCAAATAAAATTAATTCACACCCAATAGTGAATAAACATTCCACCCTAATCCTCACCAGAACCAGAAAACATATCTCTGTAGAACCTGGCTGATCCAGAAGACTTCCAATCCGGATTCCATGCTAAATTTTTGTTAGCACATATAAACTGGTCCCAGGTTTGCCTAGATAAATATACAAAGCTTCTCTCTAGTATCAGTTATCTCACTGTCTGATAGCTGTTGTTGTTGGAGTCGACACACAGCTGACCCTGCAACAGATTTTCAGAGACAATAAATGACAAAGAAGATTTCCTTCCCATCCTTCTCCAATGCATCCACAATCCAACTATTTTTCATTAACAGTGTACACCTAGCAGTAACAGCTACTGGGGTTTGAGGTGACAGTAACATTGTATCTGATGGGGTGAAGTTATATGTCAACTTGACTGGGCCAAGATTTTAAATTTTTTTTTTACTCTGATGTGGTCATCTTCTATTTTCCGACAATACTATTTTTTTACATAATGACTTGGTCTTCGGCCTGTATCCATGCTGGTGAGTGAAAAGTGTCCAAGATACAGTTATATTAAGTCAAAGCATGAATACTCTTCAGAGTGGAGATACTGCAAGGTGAAAAACAATGAATATTGACCGAGAGAAATGCTATCTCAGGCGGAATATCTGATTACTAAATGTTACATTGGAATTATAGAGATGAGTCAACTGAGTGAGTCACCCGTTCAAAGTGCTTCTAGAAGTCTTCTCAATAAAGATCCTAATTTGACCATTTAATTGGTTAGTCTTGTAACTTTTCTATGAGATAATTGCACACAGAAGCATAAAATAATGATGTCAATAAGATAAGGACAAAGATGGATTTTAATTAACAGGCTTCTAGTGTATTATAAAATGGAAAAGAACAGTCATATTCTCCCCCACTAACTAGCAGAATTTGGTGAGCAAAGAACAAAATAGAGATGCAAAGTCCCAAGGTCATAGAATGTATCATGCTAAAAATGAAGGCTGGATCTGTCATGTGACAGCTAATTTTATGTGTCAATTTAGCAAAGCTGTGGTGCTTAAATGACCAAACACTGGTTTATATGTGTTATGATGTAACCTCACATGATTAAATCACTTTGTCTTAAGTAAAGCAAATCGCTCTCTATAATGTGAATGGACCTCATACACTCAAGCCTTCAGAAACAAAACACAGAGCTTGGATTATGTATATTCTGCCTCCAGACAACCTATCAATAAATAAACAACATTTTGCCAGAAATCCTTTCATTTTCTGCAATTATATGAGCCAATACTGTAAAATCAGTCAATCTCTCCCTTAAACACACACACACACACACACACACACACACATACACACACACACACACTTTGAACTAAAGAATCCTAAAGACTTACCACAAGTCTTATGAGGTTGAGATCTAAACATCAAGATTAATGGTGAAAATTCATGTATTCATAGAGTCAATAAATAAGTCAGAAACACTGTTATTGTTTTGAGGTAACACAACCAATGAAACAACATGCTTTATTTATCCTCAAAAAGCTTACATGAGAAAGACAAACTTAAGTAAAATATGTGTTTGATGGTAGTAAATTCTACAGAGGAAATTAAAGTAGAAATTGAGGCCCAGGAAGAATCATAGTTGGTAGAATTTGAGGCGGTCTGGGAAATCTTTTCCCTGAAGGTGACATTTAGACAGTGATCTTTCAGTATGGGAGTCAGGCAAGGAGAGGAGTGGAAAATGATAGGGCATGCAGGGTGAGCAGCCAGTGATCCTGCCTGCTTAGTGCATTTAAGGAAGCGGCTAGAAGGCCAGTATGGCTGCCGAGTGGGGGTAAGAGCAGGAGTTCAGCTCACAGAGAAACAGGAGGCTAGTTGTATAGCACCCTACAGGTCACTGTGAGGGTGTTGGGGTGTAGTCTGTATTAAAATGAGGGCCACATAGAGTTTCAGGAAATACAGTGACATGTTCTGATTTATGTTTTAAAAGAAAAATTAAAGAGACTGTGTTGAGAATACACTGAAAAGGGGCAGTAATAGAAAGAGACTAAGGTATTAATGATGAAAAGACATATTAGTGTCATGGTGGTAGTGGTGGAGAGAACAAGAAAGAGCCCTTTTTTGTGTAGAGCCAATAGAGCTTCATTCATAGGCTAGTTGGAAGTTTGGTGAAGAATAACAGAGGTCAAGCAGTGGTCTCAACCAAACATGGTTTTGTCCTTCAGAGGACATCTGTCGCTATGTGAAGACATTTTGATTGTCACACTTGGAAGGGCAAGTGCTGTTGAGTGAGACCAGAGAAGATGCTAAATATAGGGCACAGGACAGCCCCACAAGAAAGAATTATCCAGTCCCAAATGCCCATAGTATTGACTTAAAGAATGGTATTCTTCGGTTCAAATCCACCAGATGCTTTGCTGGAGAAGGAGGAACAGTCTCCTCCTCTACCAGTCAGATCTGATTTGATGGTACACACATGCACACACACACACACACCCACACACACACACAAAAATTTTAAAAAAAAGAATGGTATTCTTTAAAAAATTATTATTATTATTATTATTATTATTATTATACCAGTTTACTTACAAAATTCAAATACATTGTTTTCCAGAACAGATTCTTCCAATTTCCCTCACCACCACCCCCATCAACATGGAAACAGCCCAGATCTCCAACCACAAATGAAAAATTGAGAAATTATAGTACATTCACCCAAAAGAATGGTATTCTTAAGATGTTTGGTTTAAATAACCGAAAGAATATGCAATCCAGAAAGCCAGACCAAGACAATTAATTTAAAGTAAGGTTCAGGAGAGGAAAACAAAGGAGAGTGGTAATTATAGTTAACTCTGATTAATACATTACTTCAGGGACTATGTTCAGTATATTAGACAATGCCTTCTAACAGTCACAGAAATTGTACAAGGGATGTTTTAGCATAAAGCACTCAGTAGCTCACCACGTCAGCCGTCCAAACACATGAGCTACTCCACAGGAAAAAAGCCTGGCTGGTCTGCCCTGGTAAGGATCAGAAACCCACGGGACTGTTCTACTCTGCACTCGGGTCAATAGGAGTGAGAACTGACTTGACACAATAATAACTACAACAGCATCTACAATGAGGACAGGGATGGTTTAGCCACTTAGAGCAAATAGTACACAAAGCACTTTAGGTTAGTTCAAGGTCTGTTGGACTTTAAAGTTTAGGGCCTTAACAATGTCCTGTATTCTTCAGTCTTCTGAAATTCAGTATGTTTCCTACTAAAATAAAATACCAAAAGCAGTGCATGCAAAAGACGTATGTCATAATATGTTACTGTTACTGTGTTCTGATAAGTAGCCACCAACATAGAGCTGACCCTCCAACAGGTTTCCAGAGGTTATTAATTACATGAAAGGAGAGTGTCCATCTTTCACCCTCAGAGCAGGTGGTGGATGTGAACCACATGCCTCTGAATGGGCATTACTGATCCTTACCACTAGGCCACCAGAGCTCTGTTTTCCTCTGGATTTGGCTTCTCGATGCTCCAGTGCAATCTTTAGAGTCTCTTTTGACATCCATTTTTAAATGATCTTTTGCTTTCTTCATGGATGATATCCTTGATAACATCTCACGACTCATCTGGTCTTTGGTGTTCAATGCCTCAAACCTATTTTTAAGATGACTATAAAATTCAGATGGGATTGATCCAAGATCATATCTTGATTCCTGGGACTTTATTTTCATTTTCTTTGGCCTCAATTTGAACTTGCATACAAGTAATTTATTGTCTGACCCACAGTCTGCCCCTAGCCTAGTTTTGACTGCCAACACAAATATAGTCAGTCAGATTTTTATGCAGTCCATTGTGTGAAATCCAAGTGTAAAGTCATCTTTTGTGTCTTTTAGAAAAAGTATTTGCAATGAATAAATCATTGTAAATACAAAATTCAATCAGTCTATTTCCAGCTTCTTTTCTATCACCAAGCCCATATTTTCCAACTACTGTTCCTTCTTCACTGTTTGCTGCTTTTGTGTTCCAGTCACCAATTATCATTAATGTATGCTGATTGAATGTTTGATCAATTTCAGTCTTCAAAATTTGGTAAAAATTCTCAATTTCTTCCTCTTTGGCTTTAGATGTTGGAGCATATATTTGAATAACAGTCATGTTAACAGGTCTTCCTTGTATGGGAATGGGTATTATCCTATCACTCTCAACATTGTATTTCACAATAGAACTTGAAATTGACTTTTTGACCATGAATGCAACTCCATTTTCCCTCCGTTTTTCATTCCCTGCAATAGTATATCATGATTATCTGATTTAAAGTGGCCAAAACTGGTCCATTGCATCTCACTAGTGCCAAATATGTTGATATTGGTGCATTAAATTTCATTTTTAGTAATTTCCAGTTTTTCAACATTCAAGCTACATACATTTCATGTTCCAATTGTTAAATGAGACAGGTTGGTGCTTTGAACATGTTAAATGGGGGGGGATGTTGAGAGAGAGAAAGAAGCTGGTTATCACATGACTATGTGCAGAGACTCTGCATTTCTCAAGCTGAAAGAACTGAAAAACAAATTTAAGCCTTGTGAAGCAATATTGAAGGATGTTATGGGAAATATATTGAATGACACTTAAAGGATCAAAAGAAGATGGAGGGAATACAGTCACTATACCAAAAAGAATTGGTAGACACTGAAAAAGTTCATGGAATACCATGTAAACAGGAGGCAATGGTCATGAAGGAAGAAGTAGAAGCTGCATTGAAGGCATTGGCAAAAAATAAGGCCCCAGGAATCAATGGGATACCAATTGACTTGTTTCTATCAACAGATGCAGCTTTGGATGCACTCAACAGTCTATGCCAGGAAATTTACAGGACAGCTGCCTGGCCAACATATTGAAGAGATCCATAGTTGTTCCCATTCCCAAGAAAGGTGATCCAACTGAATGTGGAAATTATCAAACAATATCATTGATACCACATGCAAGCAAAATTCTGGTGAAGATCATTCAAAACTGGCTGGAACAGTACATAGATAAGGAACTCCAGAAGTTCAAGCAAAATTTAGTAGAGGCTGTGCACCAGAGACGTCATTGTTGATGTCAAATGAATCCTGGCTGAAAGTAAGAAATATCAAAACAATGTCTATTTGTGCTTTATTGACTATGCAAAGGCATTTGACAAGTTGTGGCTGACATTGAGAGGATGAGAATTCCAGAGCACTTAGTTGTGCTCATGTGGAACCTATACCTGGATCAGGAGGCTATTGTGCCAACAAAGCAGGGGAGTACTGCATGGTTTGGAATAGGGAAGAGAGTGTGTCCAGGCTGTATTCTCTCTCCATAGCTATTTAATCTGTATGCTGAGCAAATTATCCAAGAAGCTGGACTCTACGAGGAGGAGTGTGGCACCAGGATTGGAGGGAGACTCATCAACCTGTGCTGTGCAAATGATACAATTTTGTTTGCTCTAAGTGAGGAGAGCTTGAAGCACTTGCTGCAGAAGATGAGGGAATACAACCTTAGGTATGGATTGCATCTTGAATCTTGATGTCAAGAAAACGAAGATTTTTAGCACTGGACCGAGAGACAGAGTCATGATGGATGGAGAGGAGAAACTTGTCAATCGTTTCACCTTGTTTGGATCCACAAATAACACCCTTGGTATGAGCAGTCAGGAAATAAGGAGATGCGCTGGGAAAAATCTGCAGTTAGGGACCTTTCCAAATAATGAAAGAGCAGTGATGTCAGTTTGAGGACTAAGGTGTGTCTGATTCAGACCATAGTCTTTCTGATTACTATCTATGCATCTGAGACCTGGACAATGAATAAGGATGACAGGAAAAAGAATTTTTGCCTTTGAGCTGTGGTGCTAGAGAAAAACACTGAACATCACATGGACACCCAAGAGAATGAACATATATCTTGGAGATGATGCAGCCAAAGTGCTCTTTGGAGGCAAGAACGATGTGGCTTCACCTCAGATACTCTAAACATATTGCTAGGAGGTGCTATTCCTTGGAGACGGACATGACGTTGGGAAGGATGGAGTAAGGCCCTCAACAAGGTGCATTGACGTGACTCTTGCACTTGTGTGTCAGCAAGTGTGAAGCATAGGGTCACTATGAGTCGTGTTTGATTCAACAGCTCCTAACAACAATAATACACACACACACACACACACACACAACTATCTATGTTGCTATTGTTATGAGCTGTTGAGTTGCCTGCCAACTCAGAGTTCCCCTACATATAGCCTGCCCTGTCTTGAGCTAGTCTCACTGACTCTGATATACCTACCCTCGTTGCCCTAGTTACTGTATCAATCCATCTCATCCAGGGTCTTCCTCTCTTGCACTGTCCCTCCAACCTTCCAAGCATAATGTCCTTCTCCAAGGACTGGTTTCACCTGGCCATGTGACCAAAGTATGTGAGACAAAGTTTCAAAATCCTAGCCTCCAAGGAGAAACTTGGTTTCATCCTCTCCAAAATAGAACAATTTCTTTTCTTGGTAGCCCATGGTGTGTTCAATCCTCTTCTCCAGCACTGCAACTCAAAGGCAACTATTCTTCTATCACCCTTAGTCATTGTGCAGCTTCCTGATGTATAGTAAGTAACTTCAAAGACAGGCACTCCTTAGTCTCTAGATTGACGTCTTTCTTTGCTTCTCAGGGCTCTAGAGAGGTCCCTGACAGAAGATTTTCCCAGTGCAATTTGTCTTTTGATTTCCTGACTGCTGGTGCCAAGAGTGCTGCCTGTGGAGCTGAGCAAGTTGAAATTGTTAACAACCTCAATCTCTTCTTCATCTATCATGGTGCTGCCAATTAGCCTGGTGGTGAGAATCTTTGTCTTCTTGATGCTGAGCTTCAAACTTTACTGAAGACTACAATCCTTGACTTTCTGTAGCAAGTGCTTCAGTTCTCCCTCAGTTTCAGCAAGCAACATTACAGCATCTGTATATTGTAGGTTGTTGATGAGTCTTCCTTCTTTTATACATAAATATTCATGTATTTCTTTAAAGATTTTTGGAATATATATTTTAACACATATTCTTAGATTATATTTCTATGATCTATGAGTTATAAATATAAAACAGATGAATTGCAATTCTGCACATGATTCTCTGAAACACATGGGGAATATAAACAACCCATCTGTGCTGAATAGGCTCAAGGGTCTGACTTGTTTCAGGTTTGCCTGCTCTGGAGCTAGTGCTGGATAATTTAATTTGGACACTGTATTTCTTTGGCTTCCATTTTCCTTCTAACTAGCTTACGCCTTTAACTGCTCAAGTAATTTTTAGATTTGTAAAAAATACTAAGAATAAACAGACATTTATATTCTAGGCACTCGGATTCCCATGCAATGTGGCTGCTGTTGCTTTTTTGACTTTGGGCTGGGAGTTGGGGGTCTACACTGGACAAACAATGCTGGCCAGACACCATGTCTAACTTGTGATCCGCCTCCAGGCCATTTACAAAGGGGATGGATCCCTTCCACACCACAGTCAAACAAAGAGTTTGGTTTTCTGTCCCTCTGAGTGTGTGCTCCTTCCCAGGACTTTTGAACCATGTTTAGAAAGTAATGAAAGGAGATGGGAGGTGAGAGAGAGACTGTGTATGTGCTCCTTATTCACCATCTGCTTTCAGATTAGAGATTATTTCTCAATCATTTCCCTCTCATTTTATTTTTTTCTATGTATGTTTAGGATTATAGGAAAGGCTTGGAAGATAGGTCTGACTTTAAACTATGGATTATCATTTATTCAGTGATTGCTGTGCTTTTTTGGTACTCCTCCCTTTATAAGCTTGCACATAGTGGAAATGAAATAACTAAGGCATTCCATTTAATAGCCTGCATAGATTCTAGGTGACGCTGGCAGAGAATTAATTAAGCAATCAACTGTTGACTGAATGGTCAGAGATTTAAACTCACTAGCCCCTCTGTGGGAGAGAGACATGGCAATCTGCATTTGTAAAGAACACAGACTTGGAAATCCTCCGGGGCTTTCCAGCCTGTCCTATAGGGCCACCATGTGTTAGAATTGGCTCCATGGCATTATTTTAGATTTCAACTGTACATCCAGCTCTCTGCTAAGGGCTGGGCTATTTAAAAAAAAGGAGAAGAAGAAATGAATGAAAAACAGTCTTAGTCCTCAAAGGAATCAAAATTTTCACTAATTCCCATCTCACACTCTTCTGACTGCTGGATATTTTATTTGGGCTAAAAGTAGAATCCTGGCAATTGCCACATCTTTTTCTGCCAAACCTCTTATTCTTCTTCCCAATGTAAGTAACTCTAGATGTCCCTGGAGATCTCATAGTTTAATTTCTTTTCATTGACTTGTCATTTTTCTCATTCCTTGGCCTTAAATATCTTATGATACATTCTGTCATCCTTTCCCCCAATCATTTCCTAGTTGTCACTTGTTCTTCCTAAGGTGTGTCTGATTCAGGCCATGGTTTTTTTGATCACTTGCTGTGCATCTGTGAGCTGGACAGTGAATAAGGATGCCAGAGGAGAATTGATGCCTTTGAGCTGTGGTGTTGGAGAAGAGCACTGGACATCCCATGGACTACCAAAAGAACAAGAAAATATGTCTTAAATAGAGTGCAGCCAGAATGTTCTTTGGAGATCAATATGATGAGGCTTTGCCTCACAAAGTTCATGCATGTTTCTAGGAGGACTTTTTACTTGGAAAGGGACACGATGCTCGGAAGAATGGAGTGTCAGTAAAGGAGAGGAGGACCCTTGACAGGTGAATTAACATGGTGACAGCTGCAGATCATTATGGGTCATACTCGACAGCATCTAATAAGAACAACTTATTCTTACAAGGGACCCAGCACAATCTTTAAGACCCAGCCACTAAACAAAAGATTGAGGGTCTTGACCCACCAGCAACTGTGAGAGAAAAACAAAGCAGCCTACCTTGTCAGGGTGTAATGATTTACACTCATGTAAACCATGTGGGGTTGTTCTTCTCTGCCCTATTACAAGTTTGAATGGACTCAAACAATTGGTTTGTCGAGGTTTAGGGTTTTTCCCCCTGCCCCAATTGTGATTTTAGTGAAAGTTTGGAGAAAAGATAGGTTTTCATTCATTCATCCATACACATTTTCCTTCCTCCCTTCCCCTCTCCCAATTAACTTCTTATTCCAGGTTGTTGCTTGTCATACAAGTGTCTGAACATCCATTCCTTTCACTCAGTCCTTCCCTCCACTTGTTGTTGTTGTTGTTATGTGCCGTTGGTCGAGTCGTTTGCGACTCATAGCGACCCTATGCACAACAGCCCTAAACTCTGCTCTATCCTGCGCCAACCGCACCGCCTCTGACACATCCATCCCGATTACCCCAGTCACCGAATCAATCCATCTCATAGAGGGTCTTCCCCTCCTGCGCCATCCCTCCACCCTCTCAAGCATGATGTCCCTCTCCAAGGACCTGGCAACATGTCCAAAGTATGTCAGATGAAGCCCCAGAATCCTTGCCTCCAAGGAGTAGCTTGGTTTAATCCTCTCCAAGATTAATCTATTTGTTTTCCTGGCAGTCCATGGTACATTCTAGTTTTTTATCCAAGTTCTCCCGTTCCCTCCTATACCAAGTTTGGTTTGTGTGGTTTTTTTTCTTTTTGGTTTTTTGGGGGGTAGGGGTGGGGGGTTGAGGTTACATGGACTTGAAGGCTTGACTCAAATCTCACCCCCTTCACTGTTCCCTTGATTGCTTCTCTAGTTCATCAGGAGCGCTGGTGGCCGAGTCTGTAGGAAGTTGTCCTGCAAACTCCCAAGGCTGTGTGTCTTCTTTGATTCAAATCCAGCAGCAGCTTCACAGGAGGAAAATGAGGAGTTTCCTCTTACTGTGACTCACAACCTTGGAAACCCAATATGTGTCCTTATGAGTCAGAACCACGTCTACAGTCAGTGGGTGAGTGACGGGTCCAGGCAGACCTCTCCCTCTAAACTCCATCAGACCTGCTTCCTATGCTCCTCAGTCAGCGCAGCTGAGGACACAGCAGTGACAAAGCAGATAAAATTTCTGCTCTTCCAGTGCTGATGCTCCAGTAGGTCATTAAACCCGAATAACAAGACCACTGACATCAAGCTAATATCTGAGTCATGAAAAAACCCCTTCAGGCTTCTGAGGCTGGAAATCCCTACAGGAGACATTGGCATTTTTAAAAGATGCCTGCAAATGGTTACTTAGAGATCTTTTGCCTCTACAATTAAATTGTGTGTTTTTGAAAGTAGAGACTTTTTAAAATTGCAAATTGAGTGGAAGTTCACTATGAAAATTGGGGGGTTTTTTATACACATATTTTTCATAATATTAATTGAAAGCCCACAAGTTGTGCCAAGAAATCTGGAGGACAATCACCTGGCCAACTAACTGGAAGAGATCTATATGTGTTCCTATTCCAAAGAAAGGTGATCTGATTGAGGGAGGAAATTATCAGATAATATCAATAATATCATATGCAAGCAAGATTTTCTCAAGATTATCCAAAAATGACAAATCAACAAACAACTGCCAGAAGTGCAGGCTGGGTTTAGAAAAGGTCATGGTACTAGGGATATTGTAGCTAATGTTAGATGGATCTTGGCTGAAAGCAGGGAGTACTGGAGGAATATCTATCTTGTTTCATTGACTATGTAAAGGCATTTGACTGTGTGGACCACAACAAACTGGGGCTAACTCTGAGAAGAATGGGAATCCCAGAATACTTTATCATACTTATGTGAAAACTACGCTTGGACCAGGAGGCAGTCGTCAGAACAGAGTATGGTTTAAAATTATGAAGGGTGTACGCCAGGGATGTGTACTATATCCATAACTTTTCAATCTATGTGCAGAACAGATTATCCGGGAGGCGGGGCTCTATGAGGAGAAATGTGACATCAGCATTGGAGGAAGACTCATCAAAAACATGCATTATGCAGATGACACAACCCTGCTTGCTGAAACTGAGGAGGACCTGAAGCACTTGCTGCAGAAAGTCAAGGACTACAGCCTTCAATAAGAATTGAGGCTCAATATCAAGAAAACAAAGATTCTCACCACTGGGCAGCATTATGATGAATGATAAAGAGATTTTCCCACTTCCCCCTTGTAATTCATATTTCCATGAATCCTTCCTTCCTTCATTCAGGGCTTCCTTCCTTCATTCAGGGCTTCATCACGAAGTAAATCATATTCTTTTGACCCTCTGTAATTGGCTATTCTAAGGACCATGCACCTCTCTGGTGTTACAGTTCCCTTTCTAGGCCTGCAGTGGAGCTCTAGCAGCCTAAGCCTTAGAGAGTTGAGCTGCTCACCACCATGTCAATCACCATGCGAGCCATGCCTGTCCTGGCTTTGGAATCCACCAGCTGTCTTGGGAAGAAAAGTGAGCAATCTCCTCTCATTCCACTTACAGCTTTGAAAATCCAATGGACTCTCAGCTATGAGTTGGTTTTGACTCCACAGCAATGAGTCATGGGCCTTCAAGATTTGCTGATAGCCAGCAAGCTGCAAGTCTCAGCAGTTCGAATCCACTAGAGACTGCATTGAGGAGAGATGAGAAGTCTCCTTCTGTTAGGATTTACAGCCTTAGGACTCTGCTGGCAGAAGAACTGAAGCACCACTGACTGCATGACAGCCAAGGACTAGCGATTGTTCAACTGAAAACTGCACCTTGACTGTGAACTTCAAGTTCAAAGAGTGACTAAGCGTAACAGTCTCAGAAAAAAGCGAACTTTTATTTATGGTTTGTGTGTTTGTGGGTTTTTTCATTTTGCATGATGTGTTTTGAATTGTTTTTCTTCAGTGCAGTGAGTTTGTAAGATGTTTGTTTCAGGATTTAGAGACACAGACATCCTCAAACCAGCCTGTAAAGTACTCCTGGGACACGCTTGCTTGCTTGTGATGTCCACTCTGTATGAGTGACAGATTTCATTGCAGTTACCAACCTTTAAAGAAAGAGCATTGCCTCAACCTTTTAAAAGCACTATTCCTAGAGGGGAAATGAGGCCAATGTCACCAGCTAATGCAGGCTCTAGGACTGTACTATTACATTTTCCCCCTCTGATACGGCTTCTATATACCAGCTCTATATCTGAAAAATAGGTATTTATTGACTTAGCAAATGCAATTAATAATATATTAGAAAGTGATGGTGAACATACATGATGATGGATAATTACATGTGGCTTTAAGCAGAGAGGCATCAGCTGTCTCACATGGTGGTTCAAATGACTCCTTGCATGAAGAGCTCTCGAGTAATTCTAAGGGGAGCTGTTTTGGAAAAACAGACCACTTGGAAAGCCAGAGTCTCAATTTGACTTCCTTGGCAAATGTCTGCAAGATCTGATTTGGAAGAAGAGTTCACATGAACAGCAGCCACTCCCATCACAACTATATTCCCCATATGCTGCTGCTTTCAACAAGTCATTTTCCACCCTTATTAAAGAAAACTTTAAAATACAGCTCTCTGTGTGAAAGTAACACATTCATTCCATGAGATAAATGAATGTTAGAAGAGTTGATAGGAGGAGGACATAAAATTTTTTTAAAAGTACAAGAACCACAAATACTCTTGATATAAGAGTTATAGTCAGAGGAACTTACCCTCAGGAAATAATAATAAAGAAATGACCAATGTAGGTATACAGTAAACCTGTAAAAGCTAGACTTTTACTATTAGAAAAGGGATACTAAAACATTTCCACTGACTAGAAAATTAAAGATAAATATTGGTTACATATTGTCAAAAGTAGAAAACTAGGGAACCCTGGTGGTCTGGTGGGTAAGAAGTTATACTATGAACCCAAACGCAGGTAGTTCAAGCCCACCAGTTGCTCTTCAGAGGAAAGATAGTCTCCTTCTATTCAATTACAGCCACTGAAAACCTGTTAGAAGGTCAGCTATGAGTTAGTTACAACTTAATTGCAATAAGTTGTTTCTATTGATGAAGACTCAAAAAACTGAGAACAATATTCTCAAGTTCTCGCTTTCACTATACAAGAACATTTATTGCACCACTATCATAACTGTAGGGAGCTCTAGTGGCAAGAAGCTGTGCTGCAATCCTGAAGGCACAGGGTTCAAGGCCATCAGATCCTTCATGGGAGAAGGATGGGCAATCTCCTCTTGTATGATTAAGTTCCTCTGAAAATCCACTGGAGAGTCAGGTAGGGGTCGGTAACGAGTAACGATTTATGGTACACAACAACATCATAATGGTGGAAAATATCTATCAGAAGGAATAAATAAATAACCATGACTTGACAGCAACAGTTCATTTGTGGCACTTAACTATTAGCCTAAAGATTAGATGTTTGAAAACACCCAACAGCAATTGGGAAGAAAGGACTAGAAATCTGCTTCCAAAAGAGCAAAGCCCATGGAGATGAAAAATAAACAACCTAAATTAAAAACAAAAAAAGAGCAAAGCCACAAAAATCACATGGAAATGTTCTACTTTAAAACTCAGGAGGTTATCATAATTATGCTGAGAGTACTATCTTAGTCTCATAGGAAAAATACTGCATAAGACCACTACTGTAATAATAGAAGGTTAACAAGTAAGATGCCGTCGAATCACCTGCAACTCATAGCCACCCTATTACAATAGGTCTGAAGCCTACTCTTTCCTGAGCCAGTCTCACTGACTCTGACACACACCAGCCCCATTGATACAGTTCAGTCCATCTCTTCCAGGGTCTTCCTCTCCTCTGCTGTCCCTTCATCCTTCCAAACAGGATGTCCTTCTCCAAGGACAGATCCCTCCTGGCCAAATGCCCGAAGTATGTCAGTCAGAGCTTCAAAGTTCTAGCCTCCAAAGAGAAATTTGATTTCTCCTTCTCCAAGACAGACTTATTGGTTTTCTTGGTGGTCCATAGTATGTTCAAGACTGTTCTCCACACCACAACTCAAAGGCATTGATTCTTCTTGTTATCCTTAGTCATTATTCAGCTTTCTGAAGCATAGCAAGTAATTGTGAAGACCATGGCCTGAACTAGGCACACCTTAGTCTCTAGACTGACGTTGTTGCTTCTAAGTACTCTGGAGAAGTCCCTTACAGTAGATTTTCCCAGGGCAATTAGTCTTTTAATTTCCTAACTGCTGGTGCCAAGAGTGTTGATTGTGGAGCCAAACAAGCTGAAGCTGTTAACAATCTCAATCTTTATTGTGGATAATGATGCATTGCACATGATGCAATTGACCCAGTGGTGAGAGTCTTCGTCTTCTTGATGTTGAGCTTTAATCTTTAATGAAGGCTTAAGTCTTTGACCTTCTGCAGAATCTGTTTCATGTCTTCCTCAGTTTCAGCAAGCAAGGTTGTATCATCTGTGTACCATAGCTTGTTGATAAGTCTTCCACCAATCTTGATGCCACATTCCTCCTCATAAGCCCATCCTCCAGAATTATCTGTTCTGCACATAGATTGAAAAGGTATGGAGATAGGACCCATCCCTGACTCACTCTTTTGCTGATCTTAAACCATACAATGTTTCCTTACTCTGTCGGATGACTAACTCCTGGGCTGAGTATAGGTTTTGCATGAGCACAATCAAGTGTTCTGAGATTCTCATTCTTCTCAGGGCAAGCTACAATTTGTTGAGATCCACATAGCCTTCTTATAGTCAATGAAACACAGATAGACATTATTCTGGTACTGTCTGCTTTCAGCTAAGATCCAGACTTGATATGTACTTGAATAATATATCTAACCCTACTCCAGCTCCCTCCAGACTCCAGCTTCCACTGGACCAAAAATAATAGAGTACACCAAAATGTAGGGACATCAAGAGGTAAGTGGAAACTCAGTCCCATAAGGACAATTACTATATAAGACCCTTATTGCAGAACATGTATAAGGTTCCAAGAGGGGACAGGGGGAGCAGGGGGTAAAGGTTGGGGGTAGCGGGTAGTAGTTAATCACAGGGTCACACAATTTGATGAGTGAATGGAGGGAGAAAGGAAATGTGAAAAACAACATGAAAAACAATGCCTATGAACTTTGTAAGTAAATCAGAATAAAATAAAAAATATATATAAAGAGGTAAGATAAAAACAAATTCTAAAACTGTATTTTGCTGTTGTTGTTATGTGAAATTGGGTCAAGAATGACTCATAGTGACCCTATGAACAACAAATCTGGTCTCTGTCATATCCCTGTACCATCCACATCTTCTCTGACACAACTGAGCCCACTGTCAGTCACTGTGCCACTCCAACTCACTGAGGGTTTTCCTCTTTCACTAACCTTCTACCCTTCATGGCATGATGTTCTTTCCAGAGAAAACATCCTCCTATACTACTATATTCTTTCTTCTCAAGGCCATCACCACTTACTCCATAAACATTTTCTAGTTGCTGGAGCAACAGAAAAGAGGAGAAAATTTTTTAAAAAGGACCTATAAACAATTTTTGTTTACTTTGAACAAAGCCTTTAAACTAAAAGATTCAGCAGTAGTAACCAGTTTGGCTTTTGGTATTGTTTTTCTCAAGCTGGTCAAGTTATGATATTAGTATGTAAAGACACAAATTATGTTTACCAATATTTTCTAAAATATGAATAAAAGAATAGGTAACCTAAAACAGTACATAGAAATAACAACAACTGACTTATAAAATAGGTCTTAAGGGAGTGTATGTATAAATGAATTTGGCATGGTTGTTTTGTTTGGGGAATTAGCATATTAAATATGCAATATCCTGTCACTATTCAGCTGTAGCCCATTTGGTACATAAAACAGTTCATTATTGAAATATCTTGCAGACTTAAAGGTCATCCTTGACAATCCATGTTTAGTAATCTACATTCTGTTTGGATAGAGAAGAAAATATCTTGATCAAATGCCAAATCCATCTCTCACATCAAACAGAGATTCCTACTTTTAAGTCATTTAACATAGATTTTCTGCCGAAAAAGAATACATCTGTATCAAGCAATGAAAGTGCTAAGGTTATCTTTTTAATCCACACAGTGTACTTCATCTCAAGTTGTGACAGAGGGAAATTTAAAGGAAATACATATTCTTTTCCTTTTGTATTAGTGCCTTCCCCAGTTTTATGGTATCCCTGATGGCACAGTGGTTAATGTACTCAGTTATTAGCTGACAAGTTAGTGGTTTGAACAGACCAGTCACTCCAGGGAAGAAAGACGTGGCAGTCAGCTTCCATAAAGCTTTACAGCCATGGAAACACTGTGAGCAATTTTAACTCCTTCACCTACGTGATCACAGTGAGTAGAAATTGGCCCAATGACAATGGCTTTTATGAATCTGGTTTTTCTTCAGGTATTACCAGTAAACATCCTCTTTTTCTACTTCATCTGCCCTATAAGACTATATTAAAATTTAGTTTGGCCCAAGCATTTTTTTTAATGCCTGCCCCACCTCAAATGGTGTGAATCCACTGCCTTCCAGTGTATTCTGACACTCAAGGATAGGGTAGACATGCCTCACAGGGTTTTTGAGCCAGTAAATCTTTATGTAAGTGTGTATGTCTCATCTTTCTCCTGAGAAGCTGGTGCGTTTGAACTGACAACTTTTTGGTTATCAGCAGAATGCTTTGCCCACAGTGTCACCAGGATTCCTTATGTGTCGTAAAGAAATAAAAAAAAAAATAAAGCAGATGAGAATCCTGCTTTCTGAAGGAGGCATACTAAAACGGAATTACAAATACCCACAAAGCAAAATTGGCTCAGCTTGTTTTTATCAAGAAATGCGTTAACTCAAAAGTAGAGATTGCAAAGCAAGTTGCCTAACTTGTATTTATGCATTGTCATGCTGGTTTGTTTTCAGGTCGGACTGGTCTAAACAGGTACGTGTGTCAGATCTTTGGGTGATGCGTTTTCTCTCTGCCCCATTCCTGCAGCACCTGCCTATACTTTCATTATCACACTTCCCGCACTGCACGCTAATTGCTTGTTAAAGAAACGTGTGAAATTGTTGTCATCCTGTTCAGACCCTGAGCCACACCAGGCGAGAAAATTCCTTCCATCTTTGTATCCATCTTTCATCTTTGTATCCATAGTAGCTAATAGCATTCCTGGCTCAAAAGAGGGTTCATTGAATTTCTATTCAATCTGTACTGCAAATAATCTGGTACTGTGCCAGAGTACATATCTGTATATAACAGTTTATCCCATAACTCAGCTCTTTCTCACTACAAGGACAGATTCATTTGCAAAAATATTGTCCCTACTTCTTCCATCTTGATTAGGTTTTGGAATAAGAATCTGTTGGTTTATGTGTGTTGCACAGAATTACCATCAGTGAAAATGGATTTTTATCTTGAAAATATTTCCATACCTTCAAAAATGGTCTAGCTACCCCAAATCCTTTGTATATTTTCCTTTTAGTTCCCACCCCTCCTTCTCTTTATCCATATCCTTTAGATACCATTTTGAGAATATTTTCATATTCTCCTTCATAGGATCATCTTAAGCTTCATTGGTTTCAAGAATAAATTTATATTCAGAGTTCCCAATGGTAAATATTTTCAAGAGGGTGAAGTTCTTGAATCCTATTTGATACTAACAGACACATTCTATTCTATCTATGGCAATGTCTGGAGAATCCAATTTCCTAAGCTTTTACGCCTAAGACTAAGTAGACATTTTTAAAACCTGGAGTTCAAAGTTAAGTATCAAATTCAAACAAAGCCCAAACAATCCAGTGTGAGACTGATTTGTGTGGCCATTACAGCAACAAAATATATCTGTGGCTGTTAGTATAGCAGTGATTACAGGTTGACAAAGTCAAGTCTCTCTCTTCCTGCCCTTGGAGCACTTGAGGACTGTTTTTTTCTAAACTTGAGTTTTACGGAAAGTAATAGTCCTCACCGTAAAAACAACTAGTACATTATGAGCTAACTAATGCCACAGAATTCTACATATAACAAATATTGAAAGGGCAGCATTTTGCTTTATACATACTCAAAGTAATTAGAAAAAATAAATGGGGGAGGGACAAGAAATAACCAGAACATATGACGGGTATCCAAGAATAACCAGAACATATGGTGGGTATCCAGGTAAGGACTAAGGCTCAAAACTCTAAACTCAACCCATTACCATCGAGTCAGAACCAACTGATAGTCAAAACAGTAGGACACAATTTGAGGAGAAATTCAGTTACAAATCAGAATTCTACTGACCAAACACAACTGTGTTCACCAGACACTTGCATATTCCACTTTAACTTGATGATCTAGATAGAAAATTCCAGAGTCATAGTCTGTCAGAAGTTGAACTTTGGCAGTTCAATTCTACCAGAGGCTCCTCGGGAGAAAGATGGACAAACTCCTCACGTGGCTTTTATAGCCTCTGAAAGCCTCTTGGAGGGTCAGCCTGAGCCAGATACAACTGGACAGCAATGACTGATTTTGAGCACAACTATTAGAGGCAGCTTTGGTCACTGACTGCTAAGTGACAGCAGGTGGCCTAGAGCCACCAGTCCTTTCTGAACCACTGTTATTCATGAAATAAGGAGATGTAAAAATAAGTGTGCTTCTTTTTCTAACTGTACTGGACATTTAAAAAAACTGAATATATGAAACAACTTAAAATCTTTCTTTACTGAGAATGATTCTAAAATCATCAGTGGACAATGTTATAGAATACAATGAGTATGAAAAGTTGAATGAAAGATCAACAGCCTTTGTACACTTTCACTCGAATATTAATTTTTCAAAAAAAGCCCTAACAGAGAGAAAGAAAAATTAAACTAAAGGAGAGATTAAAGCAATCTATGGGAAAGATAAAGGAATGAGATACTGATGATGCTAGGATAATTTTTTAGTTCAAGAGCTTGTTGTTCTTATTGTTGTTATGTGCCGTCGAGTCGTTTCCGACTCATAGCGACCCGATGCACAACAGCCCTAAACCCTGCTCTATCCTGCGCCAACCGCACCGCCTCTGACACACCCATCCCGATTACCCCAGTCACTGAATTAATCCATCT
>NW_006399927.1:6807889-6813232 GCF_000299155.1 Elephantulus edwardii
GAGAAGCCAAAGCACAAGGAAGAATTCAAGATACTAAAGAGCTGAACAGAAGATTCCAAAAGGCTACTCGGAATGACAAAGCAAAATACTACAATGAAATGTGCTAGGAGCTAGAGTCAGAAAATCAAAAGGGCCAGACTCGCTCAGCATTTCTTAAGCTCAAGGAACTGAAGAACAGATTCAAGTGCTTATCTATATGTAATTTTTAGAATTATAAAATCATTTTGGGTTTTGTTAATAAAAACAATAAAATCACCAACTGACTAAGACATTTTATAATTCCTTGCAAGTACTTGCATTAACTAATGGATTTTAAATGCACTTTTGGGGAAAATAGCCCTTTTATCTTAAGTTCTCAGGAAGTGTATGTGCACAACTGACTAGCATCATTAAAAGTCTTTTAATTAAAAGTCTTTTTTAAAAAGCATTTGACTGGCTTTATTCTCAGGACTGTTAAACAACTAGTATATTCATTTAAAAACGTAAAGAGGTAGAATTATATCTGGGTTTGTTTTTTTTTTAATTTAAAACTATTTGCACTGTATTGCAAATAGACTAGTGCTTGTTTCAAGGTGGTGTAGAAAATTAAAGTTAGTATCATCTGCCTTTCAGAATAATCTGTACAGATAAAAAAATTACATGTCCCTAGTTTCATTCCCAGAAATCTGAAAGAAGTAGATCAAATATCTAAGATTCTAGCTACAAAACTTACTTCCTGCTCCAACTCCTTAGCCAATCTTAAACTGTCAATAAAATGGAAAGAAAGGAAAATTCAGATAAAACAGAATCTGCACAGAAACTGGAGGAGCCCTGATGGTACATTGGTTGAGAAACAGAAAGAATAGTGAGGCTACAATTTTCCCCTCATACAAATTTGCTGTAGTACTCTAACTTCTAAATGTATAAAATCTATTTCTTTAGAAGTTTGAATTATCTAATTAGTTATACATGGACAAAAACACGTCATGACTGTAAATCCGAGCCTAAGCGTAATCTGACTCATTATTACCCTTTTCTCTTTGAAAAGGGCTTGACGTTATGCAGAGCCCAAAGCCCTGGTTGGTTAGCTTTGCCCAGAATGCCTTGTGGAAAGGACTTTGCTGCCCTCTGCTGTCATTATGAAAACAAAGACCGACAGGCTGAGAGATCCTTTTCTGTGAGGAGGAAGATGCCAATGTTCCCTTCTCAGCCAAGGGAACATTCATGTCTAGGGAGATGACTCTGGAGGAAATTGATCCTTAAAACACAACTGAAAGATGTGGTACAAATGTGGAGGGAGCCAGGTCGTGTTTTCGAGGGCTTCACAGATATGCCAACCTGCGTTGTTGATTGCTGTCAAGTCAAGCATGACGCACAGCTGCCCAATGAATAAAAGACCTGAAGCCTTTCTATAACTATCGTTTCTCAAAGTTCATAGAGTTTCCAGAGGTATGTTGTTCCACTCCTGCTTCCTATGTAGATGGATAAAATGTATTTTATCTGAAGGTTAATTACAAGATAAAACAAACAAACAGAAAAGCACTCCTTCCACCCACTCACACATTCATTGGCTTCCTCTATAATAGAAACTAAGCAACACAGGGGGTATACTGTTGAAGGCTGTGGACACACTGAACAGAGTTAAGGTCTAGGAAGTAAAGGAAGGAATAAGAGTGGTCGGAAGTATTCCTCTGAAGAGATCAAGAATGAAATGATAAGAAGGTATGACAAATACAGGGAAAGAACTTCAGAAAGAGGGCATGACATACACAGCCCCTCAATGAGGGATATGTTGAGAGTGTTTGAGGAAGACTAGGGTTGGTGACTGAAATGAAGGTGCTGGAAAAGCAAGAAGACAAAGGACAAAGGACAGATTATCCAGAGCAGAGCTGTACTATAGACATGCTGCGAACTGCACCCACTCATGGTGTAGTGTACACAGCATTGTACCACGATCATGAACACTTTGCTCTCTGGAGGTTCATAGCACCATGATTTCATGGGGAAAGATCCTCGATGACAAATCAGCTATGAGTTAGTTCTGACCACAGCCAATTAGTTGTGACTATAGTTTTGACCTCGAAGTCTGTTTGATTTTGTTTCAAGTGCATTTGAATATTTAAATTCTTTTAAAGTTTAAGTTGCTTCTCTTATCCTTACTTCAGAAGTAACATTTAGTGGCGATTGCTGAGTACATTAAAAGGAGTGAATGAGAGTAAGAGATCTGGAAGCTCCACAGGGACCCAAGTTAACCTTGAGTTAGCAGTCAAGGCCTCTTTCTCTTTGTTTTACTTTTAGAAATAGTTATCTTCACCCTGAAACCTACAGGAAGTAGCTAAGAGAATACACCGCCCCCTTTTCCTTATGAATCAGGTGAAATCTCTCTCAGGGAGGAGAGATAGGGAATAGCAAAAGACACACTAACAGAGGAGATTAATCAGAACTGGTTTTGACAAGCTCTGTGGCAATGGGACAATGAAAACAGACTTTTAAGGAATATTCAACCTGAATCCTTCTGATCATATGGAGATTTTTGAAAGTATTTCTTTGAGTTTATTATGCTTAATTTGTTTTATTTGTTTGTGTATAAAGGATGCTCGATAACATAATTATGATAAAAACAAAAGGGGGGAAATATGGGAAGCCAATACTAAATATTTGTAATAAACTGATGCTATTTAAATTTTAAAAAAAGGAGGGAAAAAAAGGAAATAGTGAACTGAACCAAACCCATTGTTATCGAGTTGGAATCGACTCAAATTACCCTCCAGAAAGTTCAAACTCACACGAGGGCAGATTTCTCATCTATCTCTCTTGGAGCAGCTGATGAATTTGAACTGCCAGCCTTTGGGTTAGCAGGGAAACTCCTGACCCTGTAAGTCATCAAAGTTCCCTTTTAAGGCCAGTGCAATTAAGTCACACATAAGGTTGATAAGTTATCTAGGAGTAAGTTATCTGGAGCATAAGAGATGTCATTAATAGACTACCATACAGCTCAGCTCTATGCAGTGCCATTTGGTTCATGGTTTGAACCTAGAGCGCTGAATCCAGACCTCTAGCTTTGCTACTTAATGGTTATGTGATCTTGAGGGTACCTGTACCTGAATTTTCTGTGTGTCTTTTCTCACAAGGCAGTCATGTAAGACAGTGGCCAGTGGAAAAGAAATGTTCAATAGTGACAGCTCTCTGTGTGGATAATCTCTGGGCACTGCTGCACACTCTATCCTGCTCCTACCTTTTATCCAAGTTACTGCTGGTG
The DNA here is from genome assembly GCF_000299155.1 of Elephantulus edwardii. NCBI lineage: Eukaryota > Metazoa > Chordata > Mammalia > Macroscelidea > Macroscelididae > Elephantulus > Elephantulus edwardii. The sequence continues at coordinate 6,811,128 of NW_006399927.1, forward strand.
AGACACAAGCCTTCAGGGGCTCTGCCCGGGTACAAATGCACAGCCCTGTGCTTATGAAGGTGCCATATACCTTTAGCTTTCAGACTTCTCAGGAACCACAACACAGAATGCCCCACAAAGCTTCTTGACACTCACAAATTTTCATACCAGAAATATAGAGGAGTGGAACCACCTTTCAAAGGAAAGGGAGACAAAGCTAAATATTTCTCTTCTTGCCTCTAGGTAAGAAATGGTTTATGAGGGCCTTGTGGGATTATACATTGATTTCCTGTAGAAAATCAAACAGAGGATGCACACATTTTGTATAAACTTTGCTCCTGTCCTATGCTCCTCCCTGGGATCATTCTCCCAAGTAAACATCACAGATCTAGACTTTATCCCAAACTGTACTTTCAAGGAAATTCAGGACAAGGCAATATTATCTTTCTGTCTTTATTTTGGCTGTGGCTCTGAGAAAATATCAATACAATTATTCTTAGGTTATGTACATTTGGAAACAGGAGTGGCATTCACTTCTGAAATAACATGCCTCTGGAAACCCTATGAACTTTGACAAATGTAGATAGTTGTAGAGGGGCTTCAGGCCTTTTGTTCATAGGGTCATTATGAGTCGTGCTGAACTCGAAGGCAATCAACAACAATTTACATTTGCAGAATAACCTCATCTTTTTACTCAACCTTATGGCTCTGAGTCTCCTTGTTCGTAAGTTTCCAATCTCACCCTTTTTAATGGCTATTTTTCCGTGACCTGCATATATATGCAACCTCTCTCTGTCCTGTAGAGATCTCACCCCTAAAGCTCCTGCGGCAGCTCCCCCACTGCTAACATCTGGACATTTGATTGTGCATGTGCTGCATCCATCTGCCATTCTCACTTACTTCTCAACTCACTATGGTCTGATATTCATCTCATATCCCTTTAATTTGTTCACAAGTGACTACTTCGAACCAACTCTAGTCACCTTGAAAGAAGTAAAGTGAACTTTGTAAGCTGTGGAAGGATAACTTATTAGATTAACTGGAATCCGTTTGGATCCTTGTATGCTTGACCCTTGAACAATTAAAGCATGATGAGATGTGTTATTGTTGTTGTGGATAGGCACTGTCAAATCCACTGCAACTCATGAACAAGTAACTTTTGAACAACAGATTGAAACCTTGCCCTTTCATGAGTCATCCTCATGCTCTCTGTGCCATGCTCAAGCCCTTGTTGCATAACTACGTGAATCCATCTTGTTGAAGTTCTTCCTCTCTTGCACTGATCATTTGCTTTTCCAAACATGAGGGGGTTTTTTTCCCAAAGACTGCCCTTTTGACAACATGCCTAATGTGTGAGACAAACTTCCACATTCTTGCCTCCAAGGAGCAACCTGATTGAGTTTATTCCAAGACAAAGTTGTTTGTACTTTTGGCAGTCCATGATATATTCAATAACCTGCCAATAATTCAATCTACAATTGAAAGTATCAATTCTTCTCTGGTGTCCGTTATTCATTGTCTAACTTTCATAATGAAGCACCTGAAAATACCATGACTTTGATCACATGCACCTCAGTCTTTAAACTGACAGCCATGCTCTTTAACATTTAAAGTGATCCTTGACAGTAGTACAGTAGTTTTGCCCATTGTACTGTGTGTTTGGATTTCTTCACAGCTGCTACCATACGTAGATTTTTTGTTTGTTTCTTGTTGTTTTGTTTTCATTGGATTAATTTTGTTTTAGTCCTTGGAGAGGAACATCATGCTTGGGAGGGTGGAGGGACAGCACAGGAGAGGACTACCCTCAATGAGATGTATTGATTCAGTGACTGGGGTAATGGGGGCAGGTGTTTCAGAGACGGTGAGATTGGCACAGGATAGGGCAGAGTTTAGGGCTGTAGTACATAGGGTCTCTATGAGTCACAGGCGACTTGTTGGCACATAACAACAACATATTGAAAAGTTTTCTAACAATATGGATAGAATACATATAATAAGCCAACTATAAGCTGAAGCTGAGGAAAATTAAACCAAATCCAAAGGAGCCAAAATATGACTTTGATTTCATACCACCTGAATTTCAGAATCATCTCAGGAACAGGTTTGAGGCCTTGAACACTAATGAG
>NW_006399927.1:6814994-6827280 GCF_000299155.1 Elephantulus edwardii
CCTTGGAGAGGGACATCATGCTTGGGAGGGTTGAGGGACAACGCAGGAGGGGAAGACCCTCTATGAGATGGATTGATTCGGTGACTGGGATCTTCGGGATGGGTGTGTCAGAGGTGGTGCGGTTGGCGCAGGATAGACCAGGGTTTAGGGCTGTTGAGCATAGGGTCGCTATGAGTCGGAAACGACTCGACGGCACATAACAACAACAACAACTTAATAATGTCACTCAATCAATGAAGAAAATAAAACATCATCTTCTGGCTTTAGGTTTCCCAAAAGAAAGGAAAAAGGACTAACAAGTACATAATGCTTTAATATTTACACATCTTTCACAAACATTCTCATTTGTTTGGCCCTTACAAAAACCCTGTGAGGTAGGCAGCACACATCATTCAACAAATAAGGACCATGACTTTTAGAGTAGTTAACTGACATATTCAAGCTTCTAGTCAGTAAATTATTTGTATTAACATCAGCCCTTGGCCTAAAATTTCAGCGCCCCTCACACCTGCCCTTCCTACTTAACAGGTATAGTGAAGATAAAATGAACTCAAGGCTAGAAAATATTTTGAGGAAAATGCACTATAGAATTATATCCACAAACTATGATCTCCCATGATATATGTATGGCTCATTCTCATTCTGATTCCACCTAAGACATGAACCCAGAATTTTCTATTTACCTCTGTTCTATGTTCACTTATGTAATTTTCATATAGGTGAGATACAGTGTTATCTTGTTTTAAGTTATACAAATTACAATCAGGATAACTGCTGTCAATAGCACATTAAAAAATAGTTAATACAACAAGGCCAATGTGCAACAAGGACCCACTGAAACACACAGAGCAAGCAAGGCAACATTATCAGATAGCATGATTCCATAAAAGGGAAATGTGGTGTCAGAGTTCAAACTGGCACACATAGTTATCTAAGGCAAAGTGGTGTCAATGGCAAAGAAGTTATCCATTCTTCATTATATAAACAAGAGCAGAGGATTTGTGGTAACCTGTGCAAGAGCATCTATTACATAATCTCCCCAGCTGTCTACAGGGAATATCAACAACAGAGCCACCTTCAACTATACCAAGGACTACCTCCATGCTAAACATCCCTGGTTAAAATACAAACAATACCATCATTCCTAAGCAGACTGGCAAACAGACTTTTAAGTTTAAAGGTTATGAAATGATTTAGATGGCTGGATTCCAAGGTGGGTTTTGGTGGCTTGTGGGTTTTTTTTTTCCCCTGTTGTTTTTTCAGTACTAACTTTTGGTTTCTCCCAAAGGAAGTTATACGGAGTTTTACCGGTGATTCTAAGTACTTGTTTGTAACAGTGTAATAAGTGAATATTAAAAGTTCTATAGCACCTGTTCAGTAAAGATTATGTACTATACACACTATTCAAGTCCTGCAAAGCCATTTTTAGTGCCTTTTTCACCTGAGAAGAATCCTGTTCAACATTCTTTTCCTCTCGAGTGGTTCATATAGAACAAGCTTTGTTTTCAATTTTGTATTTTCTTCTATAATTGCTTCATATTTTTCTTTCATTTCTGCAAATTCTAGGCAAAGAAATTATATTTCTGGATTTTCTTGCGTTGCAACTCCTAAATGATGCTTTCAAAAGTCCAATGCACTGTGGGTTTTTCTGGTTCTTCATACAAGGCTACCAACTCCTTTATGTCCAGCATCTCCGACTTCTCCAAGTACTTTGGAACTGTTCATGTTTCGAGTCAGCAGCAGCGGAGCTGGTGCCGGAGACACTACCAGATGTGTTTATTGTGGGTCCTTGATAACTTTAATCTTTTCTTCGTCTACTGTGATGTTTCCTCTTGTGGAGGATGTTTAGGTGTAATTCATGTTTGAGGTTACAAATTTTCTTTGTTTGTTTGAAAATGTGAATTAAAAGAATCTTATAACATAGTGAGAAAGTAGACGAGTAGTTGCATAAAGTTTGGAAAATTGAAAGGAAATTTAGAATGACTGCTAATGGCAAGACGTAATGAAAATGTTCTAAGACTTATTGTGAGGTTCCTTGCACAACTCTATGAAAGTTAACTTTATGGAAACCATTGACTTTAAATAGTCTAAACACTTTAAACATGTTTTCAATGAGTAAACTGTATGAGAATTATAGCTTAATAAAGTTGTAACAGAAGAAAATATCTTGTTAGAGATAACCCAAAGGATGACAGTTTTGACACATTCATTAGTTGCTGTAGGAGAAAAAGATAGGCATATAGATTTACAGCCTCAAAATCTAATGGAGGGCTGTCGGTGCATAGGAACCAACTCCCTAGCAGAGAATTTAGTGTTTCAATTTTGATCTGACAACAATGTTATTATTGTTTCTCAAATTCATAGCAAATAATAGTTTATAAAGAAATGCTTAGTTTTTACTTGTGTACCTGTAGGAATTCTTGCAAACCAGAAAGATTTAAGCTTCCATAAGGAATTCCCTTCAGATTATTGCTGACTAGTGCAAAGGGTTAATGAAAGATATGAACTGGGACATGTCACACAGCTCTGGGTGCAGCCAAAATCTTCTGTTTCTCTGAAAGAAAAGGGGAGAGGTGAAGATAACCTTGGTCTTGAAGGTAGCATCAGAGCATTTGACTGTCTTCCAGATGCATGAATGACACTCATAAGAAGTTCATATCTAAATATGTCAGGGAATATAAATGATGACATTGCTTCCTAATACATGCTAATTTTCTGCACTCCTAACTACTATAATGTCGACATCTTTGCTCTTTAATAAAAGAGGAACTAACAAAAGGGTAAAGTCAAAGATATGAGGGCATGAGGAAGTTTCGTTTCACCACTGTAGTGTCCTTTCGTTCCTTTCAGTAAATCTTGATTGTTGTAGTCACACACCGAAGAGGACAGGTTTCAGTTTTGAAAAGCTTGGACTAGAAATAAAGTTCAGACTACCCAGGAGAGGAGCATCAAGTGAAAGATAGTGGATCCTCTTGGCAAGGCCATTAACTATCTGCTTCTGTTGACCTTATTACTTCAGTCTCCTGATTAATATCTCCCTACACATTGGACTGAAGCTGAGTTTCCTACTCTCACCTACCTTGAACTTATTAACTAACATTTTTCTCAGGAGTGTCTTCTCGCTCTAAACAATCTTACTCCTTCTTGTACACAAATTTAGAGCTAATGCCTACAGCATCACATAAGGGTCATATCAATCTTATGTGATGGGCAAAAAAAAGGTTTCCAACCTTCTTCACTTTTGCATCTTACTGAAGAGAATTCCATAATTATAGGTTGTTTTCTCTCTTCTCCCCCACTGCTGAAAGTCTCCCTGTCGTACAACAAAGGAGCCCAGATGCCATAATGGTTTTAAGCACTCCCCTGTTAACCAAGAGGTCATAATTTTTAACTCAGCAGTGACTCCTCAGGAGAAAAGGCATGGAAGTCTGATTCCATAAGGATTTGTGGTTATTGCTGTTGTTGTTGTTGTTGTTGTTAGGTACCATCAAGGCAAAACTGACTCACAGCCTTGGAAAACCTAGCACAGTTCTACATTGCTTTTAGAGCCACTCTGAATGACCCCATACCACAGCATACAATTGCAGAAAAGTATTCTTAGGTAAAGGAACTGAGAAAGGAGTAAAGACAAGGTGATGAGAGAAGCCAGGTACTGTCATGTAATACTGCAGAAACAGAGGAGTGAAAACAAAGAGATGAGTTGGCTGTGTATTGTAACAGAAGTGTCTCCTATATCCCAAGGGTTTGAGCTCTCAACAGTTCTTTAAGTGGAAAGGGTGCTGTGTTTTTAATTAATACTATAACCTGGTGATCAATCCACCAGTCAAGGATAAACAACATCTTGAACTTCTTTTTAGATATTTCATCAAGAGAAGCTTTTCACTCTGCTTTTATGCCTGTGAGTGGAAGATAAAGGGTTTTAGGATCCTGAAAGAAAGTCCATGGTTGAGCTAAACAAAGAAAGAATAATCTGTTTTGCCTAAAGAGAAACAAAGTTTTTTGTTTTGCTGAGGATCTGATTTTAAAAAGAAGTGTAAGATTAGAAAGACTCAGAGTTTTTAAAAATAAAATGTTGTATACATTGATAAAACTTTTAGAATTAATATGTTGTTGTCGTTGTTATGTGCTGTCGAGTCGTTTCCGACTCATAGCGACCCTATGCACAACAGCCCTAAACCCTGCTCTATCCTGCGCCAACTGCACCGCCTCTGACACACCCATCCCGATTACCCCAGTCACCGAATCAATCCATCTCATAGAGGGTATTCCCCTCCTGCGCTGTCCCTCAACCCTCCCAAGCATGATGTCCCTCTCCAAGGACCCTTCCCTCCTGGCAACATGTCCAAAGTACGTCAGACGAAGCCCCAGAATCCTTGCCTCCAAGGAGTAGCTTGGTTTAATCCTCTCCAAGAAAGATCTGTTTGTTTTCCTGGCAGTCCATGGTACATTCAGTACTCTTCTCCAGCACCACAGCTCAAAAGCATCCACTCTCCTTCTGTCCTCCCTAGTCATTGTCCAACTCTCTGATGCATTACAAGTGATTGCAAAGACCATGGCCTGTATCAGGCGCACCTTAGTCTCCAGAGAGACACTGTTGCTCCTGAGTACCTTTGAGAGGTCCCTAACAGCAGACTTTCCCATCGCGATTCGCTTTTTGATTTCCTGACTGCTGGTGCCAAGAGTGTTGACTGTGGAGCCGAGCAAACTGAAGCTGTGAACACTCTCAATCTCGTCGTCATCCATCCTGACACTGCCAATTGGTCCAGTGGTGAGAATCTTTGTCTTCTTGACGTTGAGCCTCAGTCCATACTGAAGGCTGCAGTCCTTGACCCTTCGCAGCAAGTGCATGAGGTCCTCCTCAGTTTCAGCAAGCAGGGTTGTGTCATCTGCATAACACAGATTGTTAATAGATCTTCCACCAATCCTGATGCCACAATTCTCCTCATAGAGCCCAGCTTCTTGGATAATCTGCTCTGCATACATGTTGAAAAGGTATGGAGACAGGATGCATCCCTGGCGTACACCCTTCCCAATTTTGAACCATGCAGTGTTACCCTGCTCTGTTCTGACTAGTGCCTCTTGATCCAAGTATAGGTTTCACATTAGCGCAATTAAATGTTCTGGGATTCCCATTCTTCTCAGAGTCAGCCACAGTTTGTTATGATCCACACAGTCAAATGCCTTTGCATAATCAATGAAACACAGACATTCTTCTGGTATTCTCTGCTTTCAGCCAAGATCAATCTAACATCAGCAACAATATCCCTAGTACCATGACCCCTTCTAAACCCAGCCTGGACTTCTGGCAGTTCTCTGCTGATGTGCTGTTCTAATCGTTTTTGGATGATTAATATAGGGTGAGTAAAGGACAGTTTTATATAGTAAATAATCTATTCACATCATGTAGGAATTCTATAAATCCTTTGCTTCCATTTTCTATTAAAAATAAAGAATAAGAAAATCTACATCCAAGAAGCACGGTGAACACAAGATATACTAGACTCAGAATGAAAAACATCAAGATATATCATAATCAAATTCTCTAAGTTGAAAAATAAGGATAGAATACTAGAAATAGTATAAAGGAAACAAAGAGTTATGTATAATGGGAAAACAACTAGATTAAGTTCTGATTTCTCAGCAGAAACCATGCAAGCTAGAAGACAATGGGATGGTATATACAGAAAGTTGATAGAAAGCAACTGCCATCCAGGGATCCTATAACCAGCAAAGCTCTCCATCAAATATGAAGGAGAAATTAGAGCCTTTGAAGAAGGGGGAAAAAAAGGAACGTAAGGAATTTGTGAAAACAATACCAAAACTACAAGAAATTTTAAGTAATGTCATGCACACAGAGATGTCAAAGGAAAATGGCTGGACCATAGTAACCAAAACCAACAGAAAATAGAAACACAACAAAATGGCAAAAGTAAAACCTGCCTTCACAATAATCACACTTAATGTGAATTGACTAAATGCACTAATCAAGAGAAAAAGGGTAGCAGAATGGATTAAAAAAAGGGAAAAGACACATCTGAAAAATGGACAGAAAGACAGACTCAAAACTAAACAATGGAAAACAATATACCAAGCAAATCGCAACCTCAAAAAAGAAGGAGTGAATGCCTCACCTGATGCACCTCTCTGCACTAGGAACTCCTCTCCTGATGCCACACATGTGCCAGGATCTGATGTTTGCTAGGAGTGATGCATGCCAGGAATGATGCTGGAACTTGAGGGAGGTACTTTGTGGGGGTCACTGCTGTTTGGCTCCATCACATGGAGCTCCTTAAGCTCAATCAGAAGGGAGCAAGACAAGTGGAGCTAGCTCTTGAAGAGAAAATCAAGGCTTCCTGGTTTTCCAATCAGGTCTCTATGCTCTGCTTTTATCTCCTCATGTCCTGTCAGTCAACTGCCTTTAGCCCAAAGCACATTGGACTAGCTTAGCTGTGGCAGTTGTCTGACAGAGGAGACTGCTTTCACAGGCTTTTTCTCTCCTGAACTGAAGCAGATCTTCCTGTGGCTCAGAAGGCAGAAGGAAACCCAGACAGGGTAGCTGCCCCACACTCTTCTGGATCGATGACTTCAGATCAAGAACTTGCTATCACCTGTGACATAAAAACTCTACCATAGCAATGTCACATAGGAAGCAGGCTACCTTACACCCTACACAAGCCCAAAGCAAGATGTCACACCCCCAAAAAGTGACACAGTATCAATGGATTTCCTGAAGCCAGAAAGTCTGATGGAATTTTATGACACAGAATTTTAAAAAAAACAAAAACAACAATGATTGAATATTTTCAATGAGTGAAAAACAAACTTGAAGAATTACAGGACACTGCAAGCAAAAACCTAGAGGAGTTTAAAAAACAATCCAAATAAGACAAATGAGGTATTAGAGGCTCTGAAAAAACAAAACAAAATAAGAAACCACAATCCAAAATATGAGGTCCAGTGTTTCAGATGCTGTCAACATAATGGAGGGACACATAAACAGGGTTGAAGAGATGGAACACAGAATCATTGAAATAGAAGATAGAATTGTCACCATTGATCTGCTGGGGTGGAGTGGGGGAAGCAGAATCAAAAGAAAGGAAAAAGAAGAAAACTTAAGAATAATGTGGGACACTATCAAGAGAAATAACATGTGCATCACTGGAATCCCAGAACAGGATGAAGCAACTAAAGGCACCAAAAAAGTTGTGGAAGAATTATTAGAAGAAAACTTTACAGACATAATGAAGAATGAGAGAATATATATTCAAGAAGCTGAGAGAACATCATATAGAATAGACCTCAAAAGAAAAACACCAAGATATATCATAGTCATAATTGCCAGAACCAAAGATAAGGAGAAAATTCTGAAAGCAGCAAGGGAGAAACAAAGAGTAACCTATAAAGGACAGCAAGTAAGATTAAGTTTTGATTTTTCAGCAGAAACCATGTGAGCAAGAAGAAAATGGAATGGCATATATCGAACAAAGAACACAACTGTCAACCAAGAATATTTTACCCAACAAAATTGTCCATCAAATATGAAGGAGAGATCAATATATTCCCAGAAAAACAGAACCTAAAGGAGTTTGTAAAAACAAGACCAGCATTGCAGGAAACACCAATAGACATCCTTCTTACAGAAGTGCCACAAAAAGCAGGATGGACAAAGATAACTAGCAACAACACCAAAAAGAACTCAACAAAGTAATAGCAATGAAACCTTGCCTCTCAATAGTCACATTGAATTTAAATGCACCATTGAAGAGAAAAAGAGTAGCAGATTAGATTAAAAAAAACCATCAATACGTTATCTACAAGAGACACACCTGAAAAATAAAGATAAAGAAAGACTAAAAATAAAAGAGTAGGAAAATATACACCATGGAATTGGCAACCAGAAAAAAAGCAGGAATAGCAAATTAATCTCAGATAAAATAGATTTAAATGTAAAAACCATCATAAAGGACAAGGAAGGTCACTACATAATGCTTAAGGAATCAGTAGAACAAGAAGACATAACAATAATAAATATTTATGCACCAAATGAAAAACCTGCAAAATATATAAAACAAACATTTACAAAACTGAAAAAGGAAATAGACAACACTACTATAATAGTTGGAGACTTCAATATACCACTCTTAAGATAGAGCTTCCAGAAAGAAATTCAACAAAGACCATGAAGAGTTAAACCACACAATAAACCAATCCAATCTCATAGATATTTATAGGCTAATGCATCCCAAAAAAGCACAGTACACTTTCTTCTTCAATATTCATGGAAGTTCTCCAGGATCGATCACTTTTTAGGCCACAACACAAGCATCTATAAATTACAAAACATAGAAATAATACAGTGTATCTTTTCAGACCACGATGTTACAAAACTAGAAATTAGTAACAGAGGGTAAAGAAGAAAGAAACATACATTTGGAAGCTGAACAACACCTTGCTTCAACATGAGTGAGTATTAGAAGAAACAAAATTTGAAACGAAAACATTTCTTGAAACAAATAATAATGAAAACACAACATACCAAAACTTCTGGGAAACAGACAAAGCAGTAATCAGAGGTCAATTTATAGCAATAAGTAAACACATTGAAAGATAGGGAAAAAAGGACCATTGACTCTCTAACTCAATATCTCCAACAAATTGAAAAGAACAGCAAGAATACCTGACACTTCCAAAAAACCTGAAATAATAAAAATTAGGGCAGAAATAAATGAAATAAAAAACAGAAAAGCAATTGAAACCATCAACAAAAACAGGAGTTGGTTATTCAAAGATGTCAATAAAATGGAAAAAAAAAACCACTAGCAGAACTAACAAAGGAAAAAACACTAATAATCTGAATAAAATATGAAACTGGCAATGTCACAACAGAACCAACTAAAATAAAATGGCTAACATTGGAATATTATGGAAAAACAATACCCTAACAAATATGAAAACCTAGAGAAGTGGACGGATACTTAGACATTCACAATCTACCTAAACTGACACAAACTAAAATTGAACACATGAACAGACCCCTTACAAAAGAAGAAATTGAAAAGGTAATAAAACAACTTCCAGTCAAAGAGAGCCCTGGACTAGTTGGGTTACAAGAGAATTTTATCAAACATTCAGAGAACTGTCACCAATTCTACATAAACTATTTCAGAAAATAGGAAAAGATGGAATTCTCACAGACTCATTCTGTGAAGCAAACATATCCTTGATACCAAAGCCAGGTAAAAACAAGACCAAACTAGAAAACTATAGGCCAATATTTCTCATGAACATAGACACAAAAGTGCTAAGTAAAATCCTGTCCAAAACAATCCAACAATATATCAAAGAAATAATTCACCACGACCAAGTGGGATTCATAACAGGTATGCAGGATTGTTCAATACAAGTAAAACAATCAGTGTAATTCATCACATTAGTAAAGCCAAAAATAAGAACTACATGATCCTATCAATTGATGAAAAAAGGCTTTTGACAAAATCCAACACCCTTTCCTCAACAAAACTGGAATCAAAGGGAGTTTCCTCAACATAGCAAAAAGTTTATATGCAAACCCGAGAGCCAACATTCTTTTCAATTGAGAGAGGCTAAACACATTCCCTTTGAGTACTAGGCAAGGATGCACACTATCACCTTTCCTATTCAATATTGTATTAGAAATCTTAGCAGTAGCAATAAGACAAGAGAAGGAAATAAGAGGTATCCAAATCAGCAAAGAAGAGGCAAAAATTATCTCTAAATGCAGATGATATTATAGTATACTTAGAAAACCCTAAAGACACAGCAAGAAAAATACTAGACATAGTTGACCAATTCAGCAAAATGGCAAGATACAAGATCAACAAACAAAAATCAATTGGATTTCTCTACAGTGACAAAGAGAATATAGAACTGGAGCTCAGAAAAACAATACCCATCACAATAGCTAATCATAAGATTTAATACTTGGGAGTAAATCTAACCAGAAACACAAAGGGTCTATTCAAAGAAAATTACAAAACATTACTACAAAAAACAAAAAGAGACCTGGAGAAATGGAAGAATATCCCTTGCTCATGGTTAGGAAGACTCAATATTGTTAAAATGACAGTCCTACCTAAAGGCAATTTACACTTACAATGCAATCTCAATACAAATACCAATTCCATTCTTCAATGAGATGGAAAAGGCAATCTCCAATTTCATTTGGAATGGAAAGAAGGCATAAATAAGCAAAATACTCCTTAAAAAGAGAAATAAGGCAGAGGCATCTTACTCCCCAATTTCAAATCCTATTACACTGCCATGACGGTGAAGACAGTGTGGTACTTGTACAATGGCAGACACATAGATCAACGGAATAGAATTGAGAACCACCCAGCAATCAGTCCATGTATCTATGGTCAACTGATTTTTAACAAGGAGATGAAATCAGTCACGTGGGGAAACAACAACCTTTAACAAAGGGTGTTGGCAAAATTGGAAAACCATCTGCAAAAACTCAAACAAGACCCATAGTTCACACCATACAAAAAAACCTACTCAAAGTGGATCAAGGACCTAGGACTAAAAACAAGGACTATAAACTTCATTAGAGAAAACCTTGAAAGAACCCTAGAAGCACTAATCTACAACATGAACAGTCTTCCAAGCATCCTGGAAAATGTACAACCAGGAAAGGATAAAATAGATAATGGGACATTCTAAGAATCAAATCTCTATGCATGTCCAAAAACTTCTCCAACAGGGTAAAAACAGAAGCCACAGAATGGGAAAAAATATTTGGTAACGACATGTCTGATAAGGAATTTATATCTAGAATTTATAGAACACTCAAGCACCACAAGAAGATAAAGGTAAATAATTTAATTGCAAAAAGGGCACAGGATATGAACAGACAATTCACCAAAGACATTGAGATGGCAAACAAACACATGAAGAAATGTTCAAAATCCCTAGCTCTAAGAGAGAGGCAAAGCAAAACAACTATGAAAGTTGGAAACAGAAATACCATTTGACCCAGTAATTCCACTACTGGGGATATACCCCAAAGAAACCATAACTGCCACCCAAGCAGTTATGTGCACACCCAAGTTTATTGCTGCTCTGTTCACAATAGCAAAGAGTTGGAAACAACCGAAGTATCCATCAACAAATGAATGAATAGAGAAGCTGTGGTATATTCATACAATGGAATATTATGCAGCACTGAAAAACAAAGAACTCATGAAATATTATCTAAAATAAGTGACCATGGAGGACCTTATGCTGAGTGAAATATTTTTGTCACAAAAAGACAAATACTGCATAATGCCACTGTTATAAAACAGGACTGACATGGGAATTGGGGAGAAACAAAGAAAAGAGGGGATAAATAATATACAAATTAGAGAGAACGGTATAAAAGGAATATATAATTATGTATTGTTGGCATGACAAAAGTCCAGAATAAGAGCTGCATAATAAAGTGGACTGGGCAGAGGGGGACTGTATAACAATGAAGGAATTTCTTTCCAAAGCAAAAATCGAACTGGGAGTGGAGGGGCAGGGAGGAAATTGTACAACAATGAACGAGTGGAAATCCAAGTTCTTTATAAACTCTCATTAAAATCTCAATTTTAAAGAAAGTAAAAAAAAAAAGGAGTGGCAATGCTAATCTCTCATAAAATAGTCTTCAGAGTGAAAACCACCATATAAGAAAGGGAAGGGCATTACATACTGATTAAAGACACAATAGATAAAAAAGAGATAACCTTGGTCAACATTTACACACCAAACGATAAACCTGCAAAATGCATAAAACAACACAACGAAATTGAAGAAAGTAATAGCCAGCAACACAATTGCGGTAGGACACTTCAACACACTATTATCACCAAAGGACAGGTCAACTAAAAATGTGCAATGATGAATGAATGGAAATGCAAGTTTTCTGTAAACTTTGGTCAAACTATCAATAAAAAATAAAACTTTTTTAAACAAAGAAACTTAACAAAGATTCAGTAGAGTTAAATTATATAGTCAACCAACCTGACCTTGTGGATGGATTCAGGGTACTGAATCCAACTAAACCACAATTCATTTTCTTCTCAGGTTCACATGGTACATTCTCCAGAATTGATCATATATTAGGACACAGAGTAAGCCTCAACAAATTAAAAAACATTGAAATAATGCCAAGTATCTTATCAGATCACAATGCCATGAAGTTAGAAATTAACCACGGAAGAGTAAGAGTTATAAAACCATGCATATGGAAACTGAATAAAATAAAATAAAAATAAAAACAAAA
>NW_006399927.1:6827380-6842808 GCF_000299155.1 Elephantulus edwardii
TGCAGGGAGCTGGAATTGGAATACAAAGAAGGGGAAAACTCATTGTGTATTTCTCAAGCCGAAAGAACTGAAAAACAAATTTAAGTCTCATGTAGCAATATTGAAAGATGCTATGAACAAAACATTCAATGGCCCAGTAAGCATCCAAACAAGATGGAGGGAATACACATAGTGACTGTGCCAGAAAGAATTGATTGACACTGAAACATTTCAGGACGTACCTTATGAACAGGAGCCAATCAATGGTAATGAAGGAAGAAGCAGAACTGCATTGAAGGCATTGGCAAAAAAATAAGGTCTCAGGAATCAATGGGGTACCAAATTATTTGTTTCCATTAACAGATATAGCCTTAGCTACACTCTTCAGTCTATGCCAGGAAATTTGGAGGACGACTGTCTGGCAAACAGATTAGAATAGGTCCATACATTTTCCTATTTCCAAGAAAGGTAATCCAAGTGAATGTGGCAATTATTGAACAATATCATCGATATCACATACAAGCAAAATACTACTGAAGATTATTCAAAACTGGCTGGAACAGTACATCGATAAGGAACTTCCAGAAGTTCAAGCAAGATTTAGAAGAGGCTGTGGCACTGGGATGTCATTGCTGATGTCAAATGGATCCTTCCTGAAAGTAAGGAATAGCAGAAAAACGTTTATTTGTGTTTTATTGACTGTGGAGATCATGACAAGTTATGGCTGACACTGAGAAGAATGAGAATTCCAGAGCACTTGGTTGTACTTATGTGGAACCTATACCTGGATCAGGAGGCTGGTGTTTGTATGGAGCAGAGCAGCACTGCATGGTTTGGAAATGGGAAGGGAGTGTGTCCAGGTTGTATTCTTTCTCCATAGCTATTCAATCTGTATGATGAGCGAATTATCCAAGAAACTGGACTCTGATGAGGAATGTGGCATCAGGATTGGAGGGAGACTCATCAAAAACCTGCGTTATACAGATGTCACAACCTTGCTTGCTAAAAGTGAGGATGGTTTGAAGCACTTGTTGCAGAAAATCAAGGTGCAGCTTTTCCTATGGATTGCATCTCAATGTCAGGAAAATGAAGATTCTTAACAGTGGACCAATAGGCAACGTCATGATGGATGGAGAGAAGATTGAAACTGTCAACAGCTTCATCTTGCTTGGATCCACAATTTATTCCCTTGGTAGAAGCAGTCAAGAAAATCTGCACTTAGGGACTTTTCCAAATTATTGAGGAGTAAAGATTTCATTCAGACCATACATAGTCTTTCCAATTACTATCTACACATTTGAGACCTGGACAATGAATAAGGATGACAGAAAAAGAATTGACGCCTTTGAGCTGTGGTGTTGGAGAAGAGCACTGAACACCCCATATGTGGCCAAGAGAATGAACAGATATGTCCTGGATATAGTGCAGCAGGAGTGCTCTCTGGAGGCAAGAAAGATGAGGCTTCACCTCCCATACTTTGATTATGTTGTCAGGAGGTGCTATTCCTTAGAGAAGGACATTATATTGGGAAGGGTGAAGGGTCAGCAAAGGAAAGGAAGACCCTCAACAAGATGGATTGATGTGGTGACTGCTGCAATGGATCCTGTATGTGTCAGGAAGTGTGAGGATGGCACAGGATAAAACAGGGTTCAGATCTTTTGTTCACAGGGACATTTTGAGTCAGGCTCAACTCAATGCCACCTAACAACAACAACAGGTACTCCACAAGAAAAAGACTGATAATACAGTTACAAAATGGGCAAAAGACATGGAAAGAATTTTCACAGAAGGCCAACATGAAGAAATGCTCAAAATCACTGGAGAGACAAATCAAAACCACAATGAGATACCATCTCACTCCAGTAGCAGTGGCAAATTTTAACAGACAGCAAGTATTAAATGTTGGAGGGAATGTGGCAAGATAGGAACTCCTATACATTGCTGGTAGGATTATAAAATGGTACAACCACTCTGGAAGGAAGTTTGGTGTTTCCTCAAAAACCTGAACATAGAAATTCCATATGACCCAGCCATTTCACTGCTTGGAAATACCCCAAGAAAATGAGAACTGAGGCACAGACATGTAGATCAATGTTCATAGGAACATTATTGACCATCACAAAAACATGTATACAGCCCAAATGTCCAACCACAATTGAATGGATTGAGAAATTGTGGTATATTCACATGATGGAGTTCTTTGCAGCACACAGGAGCAATGATTTTGTGAATCACTGTCTAATTGGGAGGGACTGGGTAGCATTATGCTGAGTGAACTGACTCAGTTCTGTAGAGACAGGTGCTGTATAAGACCATTTTTGTAGAATGAGTTTGAGGATCTAAGCGGAGGCAGGTATGAGCAGAGGGGTGAGGAGGAGCAGGGGTGGGGTGGGGTGCGGAGGTTAATTACAGGGTCATACAATTTGATGGGTGGAGGGAGGGGGATAGGTAAAGGAAATGGGAAAGATCTGGTGTAAAAAAACAAAAAATATGAATTTGAAAGTAAACCAGTACAAAATAAAAATTTTATTTTAAAAAAGAAAGAAAGGAAGAGAGAGAGAGAGAGAGAGAGAGAGAGAGAGAGAGAGAGAGAGAGAGAGAAAGAAAGAAAGAAAGAAAGAAAGAAAGAAAGATAAAGTAAACCCATCAAGTTTATTTTGGCTCATAGTAATTCTCCACTGAGCCCAACCCATAGTGGTCCTAGGCACTAGAGCCTGAACAGATGCGTGAAACTTGCCCTCCTGTACCATCCTACCATCTCTGATTTATTGAAGTCATTGTTACAGTCACTGGGTTAATTCATCCTGAAAGTCTTCTCTTCCTCTGATCTTCCACCTTTCTCAGCACAATGCCTTTTTCCAATACTTGTCCCTCCTGACAACATGTATGAAGAAGGTGAGACAAAGTTCCATCATCCTTGCCTCTAAGGAACACCCTGGTCACACTTCCTCCCAGACAAATTTGTTGGTTCTATAGGCAGTCCATGAACCTCTTTAAAAAAGAAAGGAAAGCACTTTTCATCTGGGGAGACTGAATGCCTAAAGACAAATACTTTCTTCACTTTTTAGCTGTGTGGCTCCCAGCAGGTCAGTTGACATCTCTAGTCACTCTTTCCCAAAGCATTTTATAGGCAATCACATAATTTATTATGTAAGAGAGAGAAAGGAAGAAAAATAAGTTTCTATCATGTACTTTCCGCTTTAGTTTCCCTCACTTTATAGATGAACAAGCTCAGTCTCGGAAAACTCATTAAATTCAGTAAGGTTGTATACCTGGGAAGAGGCAAGGGTAGGGTTCACCCCCAGGCTGGCTGCTTTCCAAGTCTCTCTCATCTGGTAGTCACAGGCGCTTTCAGTAAACAGTAAAGGACAGACGTGGTGCGTTCATGGAAACGATTTCTTTTGTGTTTGATGAAAGTTCGACTTTACACTCAGGAGCATTCTCTTTTTAAGCATAACTGTTACAGTGTTGTGTTTACAATAAAGTGTTTCAGTTAACTGTACTTCACTACTACACTGAATTTCTCCTGAATCTGTTTCATATTCTACCAGCTGAGATAGTCCAGATGAAAACTTGAGGGAGCTTTGCTTCTCTCACTGCATCTAAAAGCTAACCTTCCCTCCAACAGCTGAAAATGCACTAAGTAAATGAATATCTCAGTTTAAACTCAAATTTTTAGTATAAGTCAATTGTAGGATAATTGCAGGTTTATAGAAACTAATTTAAGAACTTCTTTGTTTTTTTTTTAACTTATTCTTCTCAAAATGAGAAGTAAAATAGTACTACAAGAGTAAAGCTCCTATATGGCCCCTGGTTATCTTTTTTAAGAGCATATCTATACACTAATTCTCAAAGTTAACCTTGACATAAAGCTTCTGATGCAAAAGGCTTATAATTACTGTATTACTTCGGGGGGTGTTAGTCACCAGCAAGTTGAACCTCAGTTAACATGCAAAGTTCAGGTCCACATAAAGCTCTGGCACAGTTAATTTAAGTATTCCATTAAAATGTAAAAGCCTATTAAAATTAAAACACCAGTAAGATTTAAAAGAAGAAAATATATGGAAGGAGGTAGGACAACTTTAAAGAGGACATAGGAGAATGCATCAGTAATTTCTCTGTCAGGCAACACTTTCGCAAACTGGCCATGACAGGCAAAGATGAAATAGAAATTTCTTTATCAAAGAGGATTGTGAGGGAGAGCTGACCTTTGATCAAATGTCTGTTTGTAGTTTTGACAAGAAGATTTGCATGGGGGGAAAATATGCTGGCCACTTACTACATGAAAAGTTAAGTTCCAGCAATGTAAAGGAAGCCAGGGGTCAAACTTCTTAAATAGCCTGTCAGATAAAAGCTGGATTTCTTCTGCTCTGCACGTGGGAAGATTTTCAAGCTGCAGAGGTTTTTAAGGATGAAAAAACTTAGCATTTTTGTTCCATGATTCAACATAAATTATAATCTATTTTCTAAGGCCTGTGTCTAGACTAGTTATTTTTTTTTTATTTTACACAGATTAGTAGGTGGAGTGGAAGAAAGCAAAAACAATAGAATAACAATAATCAACCAATGTGTTTGCCTTTAGTAATAATTTTACCTTTTTTACTATCTTTATATAGGACACCCTTGATATCATCTCACAACTCCCTTGGTCTTCAATCATTAGTGTCCATTGTATCAAAGCTGCTTTTGTCATGATTTCCAACTACCTTTGGTTTTTAACTCCAAATTGAACTTGCGTTTGAGCCACTGATAATTGTTCTGCAGTTGTTGTTAGGTGCCTCTGAGTTGAGTATGACTCATTGACTCTATGAACAACAGATCTGAACCCTGTCCTACCCTGTGTCAATCTCACAATCTCCAATATACTTGAGCCCATTTCTGCAATCACTGTTTCAATCCACCTGGTTGAAGATCTTCCTTTCCTTCACTGTCCCTCTACCTTTCCAAGTAGAATGTCCTTTTCCAAGGATATGTTGCCTTTCCTAGCAACATACCCAAAATATGTGAGACAAAGCTTTGCCACCCATGCCTCAAATTAACGTTCTGGCTTCACCTTCTCTAGCATGTCCAATAGATATATCTGTTCATTCTTATGTCAGTTCATGGCGTATTCAGTGCTCTTCTCCAGCACTATAACTCAGAAGCTTCAATTTTTGTTCTCTCATCCTTGGTTACTGTCCAGTTCTAAGATGCATACCAAGTGACTGAAAAGACCATGGTCGGAATCAGGTACACCTTGGTCCCTCAAACAACCATTTGTAGTTGCTAACAACTGCGGTTCTGCAGAGAATCCCTGGCTTTATTTTAATTCAGAACTTGAACTTTTCCATCATCTCTTTTCACAGATTTTGTCAACTTGATTCCTACGTAAACCATCTACTGTGGTCCACAGATCAAGTCATTGTTTATGTTGTTTATGAGTAATCTGTGTGATATCATCTCATTACTAGGGCTATATTTTCCAACTACTTATGCACTTTATTGCTTCTAGTTTTCAAATCCAGCCACCAGTAATTATCAGAACATCTTGACTGAATGTTCTATGAATTTAAAATTGTAACAGTTTAAAGCATCTTTAATTTCTTCATCTTTGGTATTTGTGGTAGGTGGCATAAATTCATTGATAGTCAGAATAGTAGTCATATAATGGTCTTCCTTGTAGATGTATATCCATCAGCCTATCATTGGCAGCGTTGTATTTCAGGAAGCATCTCACAATGCTTTGTTGTTGTTTTATTAAGAATGCAATGCCTTCAAAACAGCTGAGATAACATCTTACGCCAGTAAAAACAGCAAAATTTAAAAGAACAGCAAGCAACAAATGCTGGCAAGGTTGTGGAGAAACTGGAAACCTTATTAACTGGAAATCTTATTCACTGTTGGTGGAAGTATAAAATGGTGCAACCACTGTGGAAAGTGGTATGGCGCTTTCTCAAAAAGTTGCAAATAGAGATACCATTTGACCCCAATATACCCCAAAGAGACCATAACTGCTCCCCAAGTAGATATATGCACACCCATGTTTATCGTGGCTTTGTTCACAATAGCAAGGAGTTGGAAACAACCTAAGTGCCCATCAACAAATTAATGGATAGAGAAGCTCTGGTATATACACACAATGGGATACTATGCTGCATTGGAAAAACAAGGAACTCATGCAATATTATTCAAAATGGGTGACCTTGAAGGACATTATGCTGAGTGAAGTATCTCAGTCACAAAAGGACAAATACTGCATGGTACCACTGTTGTAAAACAGGACTGACATCGGGGTTGGGGGGAGACTGAGAAAGATGGGTTCAATACTGTATACTGCACTGAAACAGATGAGGGATAAAACTGTTTAAAAGCGATATGTGATTAGGTATTTTTGTCATGATGGGAATCCAGAGCAAAGGCTGCATAGTGGAGTGGACCTGGGGGAAGGGATTGTAAAACAATGAAGAAATTTTCTTTTACTTTTCCAGGAGGGGAGTGTACTGGGGGGGGGAGAGTTGGGAGGGGGAAAAAAGTGCAACAATAAATGAATGAATGGAAATCCAAAGTCTCTGTAAATTTTCATTGAAATTAATAATAAATTTTGGGGGGAAAAAGGATTGGTGGAAGAATCACCAACAACCTGCATTATGCTGATGACACAACCCCGCTTGCTGAACTGAGGAGGACCTGAAGCGCTTGTTGCAGGTCAAGGGCTGCAGCCTTCAATATGGATTGGGGCTCAACATCAAGAAAACAGATTCTCACCACTGGGCCAATTGGCAGCATCAGTATAGATGGTGAAGAGGTTGAGATTGTTCACAGCTTTAGTTTACTTGGCTCCACAGTCAACATTTTAATTTATAAAATAATGAATAACCCCTATGAATAACATCAGATAATGGCTTGATCAGACATCCTTGGGGTTTGAATCCTTTTGCATTTGGTTTGATTTTGTTTTTGTCATAATGTGACCCTTTGTTTTTCTTTATTTCCCCATTTCAGCACTTCTAAGTGTGTAATTAAATGGAACTAAGAAAACTTCCCTATTGTCTTCACATACCAACTTTAATTTCTCCATTAATCTGTTGCTGATGGACTCTAGTTACTTCCGTTTCTATCTTACAGTCTATTGTAAATTATATTGCAATGAACTTTGATTTATATGTATTTTTCAGTTCCTCATTTAATTCTTTTACATATATACCTAGGAATGGTTCTTGGGGTAATTTTTTTGTTTCATTGTTTTGAGGAACTGTCAAAAGTTTTATCACAACAACTGCATCATTTTTCGTTTCCACTAATGATTCATGAAGGCTATAATTTCTGTGCATCTTTATTTATTATTTTATATTTTTCTGTGATAATAACTACCTTAGTAGATGTTTTTGTTGTTATAATCCTCTTTCTCTTTGTTTGCTGATTCTTACTTGTGATGGATTATTTCTCCACATTGTTTTTTTTAATATTTTATTGTTTATCATATAATAGTTCCTTTATATTATGTTTCATTCATATACATTGTATTTTATACAATCTTTCATTTACATTGTGGTTCAAACAATCATCATTCATATACATTCTATTTTACTTTTTTTTCCAACTGGTTTTCTTACAAAGTTAATACACAATTTGTTTCACACAATCATTCTCATACATTATGCTTTATAAAATCAATCACCATTGGACCGTGCCCATCATTACCCTATCTTTTCTCCCACATCCTTCTCATTTGCTTTCTCCCCTCCCTCCACCCAGCAAACTGTGCTTCCCTGTGACTTCACCCCCACCTATACTCACACCATCACTCCATCCCACTTCCTCCCCTTGAATTCCTATACATTTTTACTAGTTATCCTATTTTTTACAATAATGGTCTTATGCAGTATTTGTCCTTATGAGACTGTGTTAGTTCACTCAGCATATTGCTCTTCAGTATCTCCCAAGTTATGTAGTATTTTTTTCAGAAGTGTTGCTTCTGAATGCTGCATTGCGTTCCATTGTGTAAATGTGCCACAATTTCTCAATCCATTCCATTGTAGATGGACATTTGGGCTGCTTCCTTGTTCTTGCAATGATGAGTAACACTGCTATGAACATTGGTGTACAAATCTCCTTTTGCGTCAGTTCTAATTTCATTGGGGTATGTTCTAGTAGTGGAATAGCTGGGCCATATGGAGTTTCTATGGTCATACTTTTGTTTTATTTAGGTCTTGTTTTGTATCTATGTATGTAATTCCATGCTTTCTGGATGAACTCAGTGTTCCCTTCTCAGGCAATATTTGAGTAGTCCATTAATGTTACTTTCTCAGTTTAGGGTTTCCAAATACACTTCTTGTTGTTATTAGGTGTTGTGGAGTTGAGTACAATTCATAGTGACTCTATGAACAACAGAGCTAAGTTCCGCCCTATCCTGTGCCATCAACAGCAACTCTGATATACGTGAGCCTATTGCTATAGTCACAGTGTCTCCGTCCATCTTTTTAAAAGTCTTCCTGTTTCCCCAAGCCTCTATCTTTCCAATCATGATGTCTCTTTCCAAGGAATAGCCTTTTCTAGCAACATGTCCAAAGTATGTAAGACAAAGCTTCACCGTCCCTGCGTCCAAAGAACACTCTGGCTGTTCTTTTTCTAAGGCATATCTGCTCTTTTGGCAGTCCATGAAATATTTAACATTTTTCTTCAACACAACAACTCAAAGGCATCAATTCTTTATTGTCATCTTTGTCCATTGTCCAGTTCTCAGATGCACTGCAAATAATTGAAAAAACCATTTGAATATGGAAAAATTCTACTCTATACTTATAAATGTCACATATCTAGAGGTTTACTTTATCTGAGGATATTTTTCAGTTTAATTTTTTCCCCGTTAAAGTCAACACATAAATAAGCTCCTTTATCATTTCCTGGGACTGGTGAATAGAGGCCTTTTATTTTCTTTGCACTGGAGTCTAGCGTCAATGGTCTAGTTACTGCGAGAATTAAAGTTCCTTACTAGATTAGGCTACCTTAGGACTCATCTCTTGCTCTTATGGTATTAAAAGGCAGGCTGAGATGTGCTACTGATTTACAAATCTCCTGGGAATGGTGCAAGGTCAGACCACTTACCTCTGATTCTCAACAGTTCTCTTCACTCTTTCTTTTCACCTGTAGAGTTACCTTTTTTGTTTACTATCTTAAGTAGATGCTGAAACAGTTGATTGTACTTTATGTAGCATTCTATGTACACTATCAAAGGGTACTATCTATAGTGTTAAGAAGTTGAGATGTCAACCTAAAGGCAAGTCGTTAACACCCACCAACTACTCTGAGAAAGACAGATAGGCAGTCTCCTCTCATGTGAATTACGACATACAAAAACCTGATGGAGGGTTGCCTATGAGTTGGTTCTGACTCGGGGCACGTGACAACAACAATTAATTGTCCTTAGCTTTTAGAGCAAACAAGAATCAGTGAAGGGAAGCAAAAGATAATAATAAAGACAGGAAAGAAAGTAAAGAGCAAATCGAGATTAGAAGAGACTCTGAAACTTACACTGGAACAAAAAGAAACCAAAATAAAAAGAAGGAATGCTGAGATAAGATAGCTGAAGAGAAGATTTCAAAGGGCAGGTTAAGAAAACAAAGTATTATAATAAAATATCAAATGAGCTAGAGTTAGAAAAGTAAAATAACACACTCAGCATTTCTCAAGCTGAAAGAACTGAAGGACAAATTCAAGCCTTGAGTTGCAAGGATCTTATGGGCAAAACATTGAATGGTGCAGGAAGCATCAAAAGAATATAAAAGGAATATAAAAAGTAACTGTACTAAAAAGAATTAGTTGACACTGAATTGTTTCAGAAAGTAGAGAGTAATCAAGAACCAAAAGTACTGATGTGAGAAGTTCAAGCATCACTGAAGTACTGGCAAGAAATAAGGCTAAGCAAGTTGGGCCCTTTTGATTGTTTGATTTCAGCTCTACATACATTTTATTGTAATACTTTGCTTTGTCTTCCAAAGCTGCCCTTTGAAATCTTCTATTCAGCTCCTTAATGTCTTGATTCTTCCCTTTGCTTTGGCTTCTGGCACTCTAGTGTAATATTCAGAGTCTCTTCTGGCATCCAGTTTGTTCTTTTCTTCTTCCTCTGTCTTTGTAAGAACGTTTTGCATTCTTCGTGGATGATATTCTTGATATCCTCCCACAGTTCATCTGGTCTTTGTTCATTAGTGTTTAAGGACTCAAACCTGTTCCTAAGTTGGTTTTTAAATTTAAGTGGGATAGACTCAAGATGATATTTTGATTCCTGTGGATTTGATTTGACATTCTTTAATTTGAACTAGCAAATGAGTAGTTGATGGTCTGTTCTACAATTAGCACCTGGCCTAGTTCTCACTGCTGATATTGAACTTCTCTAATGATTCTTTCCACAGATATATTTGATCTGATTCCTGGTGAAATATGAGTGTATAGTCTTTGTTTATGTTTCTTATAAAACGTACTTTCATTGAATAAATCATTGTTTGTATAGAATTCTATCATTCTATCCCCAGCCTCCTTTCTGTCACCAAGTTCATGTTTTCCAACTACTGATTCTTCTTCCTGGTTCCCAACTTTTGCATTCCAGTCATCCATTATTATTAATGCATCTTGGTTGCATGTACAATTGATTTCTGACTGGTAAAAATCTATTTCATCCTATTTGACTCTAATTATTGGTGCATAAATTTTAATGATAGTGGAAGTAACAGGTCTTCCTTGGTGCTCCTCTGTGGACCCTGTTTCTCCTCTGGAAATAGAAATGGTAAAAATGTTATTGTGCCCACATCAAATGGTAGGAAGAAAGTGAGAAAAGGGGTTTACCTGACTTTTGTATAGGGATCTGTCATGGAAATGATGGTAACAAGAATAACCATGATGATATTATGAGGTTGACTCTGCAGGAACCCGTGGCAGCTCCCACCACACTTCCCCGGTGACCTCACATGCTCTGGAGTGTCAGGGAGCTTTCCAAGGTCACACCACAGAGAGTGCGGCGCGGGGATCAGGATCTCGCTTAGACGATGCTGAGTCCCTATCTGCGAGGAGAGGTCACATGGTGAAGGTAGGATGTCCTCTCTGACTTCATTCTTCACCTAGTATGGAATGAGGTCATTCTTAACCAGGTGAAGAATGAGGTCAGAGAGGACCTCTATGTTTGTCACCCTGAGGATGAAATTCAAGAGGTTCTGAAAGGATCTATTAAAAGAGATGGTGACTCAAAAGGGATGGATCCTGGGAGAACTGACTCCCAGTCAGAGAGGAAGTGACCTTCATGCAAGGATAGGTGCTCCTACTCTGGCCTTTCACCCCTGGGCCTCAGAGCCTGAAATGCCTTTATTCACCATGACCTTCCTTGGTCCTAGACAATTCATGTCTGGTCACACTGGGAATGAGTCATAGTTCAGAGTAAGGGTCAGAAAGACAGAGAGTGAGGGTAGATTTCAGGGTGTAAGGCCAGAGACTATATGTTGCTATTGTTGTCATGTGATGTTGAGTCATTTGCAACTGACTCGTGGCGACCCTATATACAACAGCCCTAAACCCTGCTCTATCCTGTGCCAACCTTATTGTCTCTGACACATCTATTCTATTAACCCAGTCACTGAATCAATCCATCTCATCAAGGGTCTTTCTCTCTTGCACTGTCCCTCCACCCTTTCAAGTATCGTGTCCCTCTCCAAGGACTGGTTCCTCTTTGCAACATACCCAAAGTATGTGAATTACCTTTCAAGATGAGTAGAGGGAGTTCTGAGCCCATGAAGATAAGAGGAGAAAATTCTCTTAGTTAGAACATATATGAAGACTGGTGGGGAGGGGCAATGAGCCATTCAGAGAAGGGGTCTTTTGTGTGCACCTGAGGGCACAGGGGTATGCTCATATTGGCCCCACCCCAATATTAAAGCCTATCTCCAAGAGCACCATTCCTTTCGAGGTCATGTTTTTCCCAGACATACTGATGCTGGACAGCACACAGCAGAATTTCCTGAATGTGAATAAGCCTGGGGACCAGCTGGGGCAAAGATCTGTGACTTGGGAGGAACAATTGACCCCTGAGCACTCAGCACAAGCCACGTCCTATCATCACTGCCCCTGTGAGCTAGGGTGTCAGGTCTGCCTCACCTAAAAGTCAATGTAGGCTTAGCATAAAGCCACCTGTCCCAGTGCCCAGGCCTGAGGGAGCCAGAGATGGATCAAGTACAAATTGCACAAGGTTTGGACTGAGTTACTGAGGATCATGTGACCCTCTAAAGACAATCACACCTTGAACTCCTGGGCAGTTGCTCTGCACCTCAGGGTTCTTATCTGTTCTCAGAAAAGAGTGTGCTGTGTGGTTCTTTATCCTGTGTCCTTGTCACGTTTCTTCTGGTGACCAGAACCTGCATCAGAACCAAGCATTATTATGTGTGCAGCCTGCCCTCTGCTGGGCTCTCCTAGTAGTGCATCATGAGAGAGGCGGTGTTGGGAGGGTGGGTGGGATGGGTCGCACGCTGGCCTAGTAAACACATTGTGATGTACATTGTCTTTGTGTCTTAAAGGAGATATAATCCATTTTTTTAAAAAAAGAAAAAGGTGAACAACTTTGGTACAGTGGTGGGCACATTGTGGAAATCAGAATCTTTGAGTGCACATAGGAATCTCTGGTGGCCTCGTGGGAATCCAAAGGTATAGGGTTTGAATCTACCAGTAGCTCTGACGGTGAAAAATGAGCAGTCTGCTCCCATGTGACTTCCTACTTCTGAATGCCCTTTGGAGGGTCAGCTATGGGTCGGTTCAGACTTGAGGTCCACCATCACCACGACAGACTGGACACCAGGGGCCTCTGGTCTTCCAGTGGTAAGGAGCCACTCTCCTAGCCCCAAAGCATGCAGTTCAAATCCACCAGTAGCTCTGCAGAAGATACAAGGACAATCTCCTCTCATGTGATTTACTGCCACTGGAAACCTGCTGCAGAGTCAGCTATGGGTCGATTTTTACTCGGGGCTATATAACAACAAATAACAGAAAGCACACAATAACAACAACCTGGACAGTACACGCCAGTACATCAAGTTGGAACTTACTCATAGCTGACACTTCAGTGGGTTTTCAAGGGCAGTAAATTATATGGGAGGAAACTGTCCATCCTTCTCCCTTGGAATAGCTGGTGTATTTGAACTGTGTGCCTTTGGGATTGCAGCAAAGCTTCTTACCACTCAGCCATGGACTCACAATCTCCACAAGTGTAACTGAACACACAGATGTCTAATTGGACCTGACTCGTAGCTGACACTCCAGAGAGCTTTCAGATCATGTAAATACTAAAGGGGAAGATAGCTCATCTTTGTCCACTGGAGCAGAAAGTGGATTCAAACTGCCTGCCTTTGGGTTAGCAGTTTATCTTCGTTCCCTCTGGACTTGACAGAAACTTTGAATCACTTCAGAGAGTGAGAAAAGCTCCAGGTGAGTCTTGTAAAAGGAAAGACACAGGCTCTAGACCTCTGCTCCTCTCAGCACGCAGGCCTGGTCAACATCCTACTGTCCTTTTGTCTGAAAGGGTTTAGTGCGTTGAAGGAGATAAAACTCCTCCAGCCGCCCTCCAAGCGGTACAGCTTTGTAGCCAGGAGGAATTTGTGGCCTGGTTCCAGAACATGGAACATTTAGTGAGACCAAGAGGTAAGGCCTGGACAAAATTTGGGCCAGGACATGGGTAGGCTCTGTCAGGGGGCCACAGCACAGAGACTGTTGACTTGGTCACTGGGTCAAAGGCCCATCTTGTTACTTGGTGACAGCTGGGGATGGGGATCGTGGTCTCTACCTTCTGAGCAGAAGGTAGGTTGGAGACCATGAGCAGTAACTGCTGGTGCCCTTACAGCTGTTGCTCTGTTCTGAGCCATAACCTGTTCTGTGAGCTCAAGCCCCGGAACATTTGTCCAGAAACACCCACTGGTGCAGCAAGAAGACAAAAAAGGTTTTACCATGTGGAAGAGCTTCGGCAATTGAGTGCTCACATCATGGTGGGCAGGGTAAGTGGGCTGCCTTCCTTTTCAAGGAAGATGCAGAATCTACCCGGTGCTGTGGCTCTGACCATGTGGTACCGAGGCCAAAACTTCAGTCCTGTGACTCCAGACTCTCTCCCTTTAACTCTCTGTGCTTCAATGTTCTCTGAAACAGGGTGACACTAAATAACCTCTTAGCTGCCCCTCTCTTTCTTCTCTGCACTAGGAGCAGCTTTCCTGTCACAGCCCCTCATCCCCTGAAAATGTGTACCTGCACCAAGTTTGTCTCCACCCCTTCCCTGATCAGGAGTGCCTCTCAGCTGCTGAGCCGTCCATTGTCTGCAGTGGTCCTGAAACAACCAAAGACACTGAGAGATGAGAATTTCAGCTGCTTGACAGCCCCCGTTCTTTGATTTCACTTGTCCCTAGTCGCAACTTCCAAACCAGCACTGTCTCAAGGGATATTGACGCAGCAGCCAAGTTCATTGGGGCTGGGGCTGCCACGGTTGGAGTGGCTGGCTCTGGAGCTGGGATTGGGACTGTATTTGGGAGCCTCATCATTGGTTATGCCAGGAATCCTTCTCTGAAGCAGCAGCTCTTCTCCTACGCCATTCTGGGCTTTGCCCTCTCAGAGGCCATGGGGCTCTTTTGCCTGATGGTGGCCTTTCTGATCCTCTTCACCATGTGAAGGAGCCATCTCCACCTCTCATAGTTTGTTGGGTTTCTCTCCCCATGTCTTATCTACCCTATGTGTTCCTTTCCCTGTAACTCCCCAGGCAGCCTGGGCAAAGTGATTGGCTCAGGGTTTGACAGAGGAAAGATAAATAAATACTGTTAATAAGAAAGAAAAAAAAAACACCGCCACCAACAACAAAAAAAACCCCTCTTAGCTAGAGTTAATGGGGGTACCTTTGATTGAGCAAAAACTTACCACAGTGCCTTTCACAGAGAGAACAGTGGAAGGTGAGGTAGGGAGACCTCAAAGCAAATTGATTCTACCTTCTAGCTGCCAGCACCCTAAAGCAGAACACAGAAACTGTGGACAAATATCATTGCTGCCTCCAGCTAATTGAGACTCCCAGGATGTGGGTCAAAGCATGGACGTCCTATCACAGGGCAATTCAAGAGAAAGTCAAGACCCTCTGAATCTATTCTGCAACCCCTCAGATAGGAGGGGTCCAGGCACTGGGCCCACACAACACACTCCTTCTCCACCCACAGGAGAACCTGCCCAGAGAGGCTGACCCTGTGTTTGTGTTGTAGGTTTGTGGTGTTGAGGCCAGTGAAGGTAGGAGCCTGGACACCTGAGCCTGAATCTAAAAGGAGCTGGAGATGGCACAGCATTGATTTTTATTGATATATTTTAATTTAGTCTTAATAGTTAATAAAGATTTTCTTCTTAAAGAAATTCTATTTTAATGTCTTGTATTTATCTTAATGTTCATGTTCTTGCTTAGATTTTCTTTGGATTTTTCA
>NW_006399927.1:6852508-6857926 GCF_000299155.1 Elephantulus edwardii
GTACACCAGGGATGTGTCCTGTCTCCATACTTCTAGGTACATACTAAAATAACAACAACATATATCTGTACATGGATGTTCATAGTAGAATTATTCGTAGTAGTAAAAAAAAGTTGCTGTTGTTGTTAGGTGCTGTTGAGTCAAGTAGGACTCATAATGAGCTTCTGAACAAAAGATCTGAATCTAGTCTTGTCCTGTGCCATCCTCACACTTCCTGACATACAAGAGCCCATTGCAGCAGTCACCATGTGAATCCACTTGGTTGATGGTTCTCTCCTTCACCACCCTCCACCCTTCCTAATATCATGTCCTTCTCCAAGGAATAGCACCTCCTAGCAATATGTCCAAAGTATGGGAGACAAAGCCTCATCATTCCTGCCTCCAAAGAGCATGCCAGCTGCACTCTCTCCAAGACATATCTGTTCCTTCTCTTGGCTGTCCATGGGATGTTCAGTGCTCTTCCCCAATACCACAGCTCAAAGGCATCAATTCTTTTTTCTGTCATTCTTATTCATTGTCCAGGTCTCAGATGCATAGCTAGTAATTGGAAAGATCATGGCCTGAATCAGATGCACCTTAGTCCTTAAACTGATATCACTATTCCTCAATAATTTGTGGAAGTCCCTAACTGCAGATTTTTCCAGTGCAATGTGACTCCGTTTTTCTTGACTGCTCATATCAAGGGTGTTAATCATGAATCCAAGCAAGTTGGAGCTGTTGACAGTTTCAATCTCCTCTCCATCAATCATGACACTGCCAGTCCAGTGGTAAGGATCTTGGTTTTCTTGTCATTGAGACACGATCCATACTGAAGGCTGCATTCCTTCTTCTGCAGCAAGTACTTCTAGTCTTTCTCACTTTGATTCAGTAAGCAAAGTTATGTCATCTACATAATACGGGTTATTGATGAGTCTCCTTCCAATCCTGATGCCACATTCCTCTTTATAGAGTCCAGCTTTTCAGATAACCTGTACAAAAAAGTAGAGAAAGCATAAATGCCCATAATGGGCAATTAAAATGGGATATATGCCTACAATTAAATATTATTCAACCATAAAAGGAAATGTCTCTTTTCTGTTGAGTTGGAACCAACTCACAGCTGGCCCTCCAGTGGGTTTTCAGAGGCTATAAATCACAAGGGAGAAGACTGACCATCTTTTTCCTGCAGAGCACCTTAGTGGGTTAAAGTCGTTTGCCTTTGCATTGGTAACATAGTTATTTACTCACTAGGTCACCAGAGTTCCCAAAAAGGAAATAAGTATTTACATATATCATAACATAGAGCAACCTTGAAATACTATGCTAAATAAGAGTGTCCATTAAAAGGCCATATTATAATCAAAATTAGCCCTTAAGATCATTTTTAGTTAAAGAAAAGATTTTGTGTTGTGTACCATCAAGTCAGAACCAACTCCTAGTTGACCTTCCAGGAGGTTTTTAGAGGTAATAAATATTATGAGAGGAGATTGCCCATATTTCTCCTGTGGAGTGGACAGTGGATTCAAACCATGCCTTTGGGTTGGTAGTGCAACTCTAAACCTCCAGAGATCACAAAATGAGGAAAATTACCCAACTCTTGCAGATTGTTCTTGCTCCTTTAAGAAGATATATGAGATCACACGGTAAAAAATACTTTAAAACAAAGATGAAAATATAAAGGGACAGAAACTAGATTAATAAATGGAACAATGAGAATGGAAATATTGAGAAAGCTCATGTGTTGTGAAAGAATAAAAACTAGTGTGTAAATCTTCACCAGATACATAATACAGTAGTATTTTAAAGAGACAAAACCAAGTAGACAACCCCTCCCCATATTTTATGATTCTGTTTCTTGAAGTGTCCAGAGAGTCATATATACAAGGAAAGAAAGTTCGTGGTTACATAAGCTGAGATGAGGGGGAATGGGGGTGGATTACTAAAGAAGTGATGAGCATGTTCTGGAACAAGATATTAGCAATGGTTGCATGACTAAAACCTGAAAAGTATTGCATTTATGTTCTATACAACAACAACAATGGTAAATATTATGGTTTGTGAATGATATTTATAGAATGATCTTATTTTTTAAAATCACATTCACAAGACTGTTGTTAGGTGCTTTCTACTTGACCAGAACTCACCATGACCCTATTAACTACAGATCAAAACCTTACCCTATTCTGTGTCATATTTTTTGCAATGTTCAAGCCCATTGTTGCAACTAATATGTCAGTCTAACTCATTACGGATCCTTCTTTCTTTCACTGACCTTTCCCAGCATGATATCTTTGTCTAAGGAACGGTCCTTCCTGACAACATGCCCAAGGTATATGAGAGAAGTTTCACCATCCTTGCCTCTGAGGGGTACATTTGTTGCACAAGGCAAATTGGTTTGTTCTTTTGGAAGTCTATGTTGTTGTTATTATGTGCCACCAAGGTGCCTGCCACTCATAGTGACCATACATACAATAGGTCTGAAGCCTGGCCCGTCCTGAGCCAGTCTTACTGATTCTGACATGCCAACCCCCGTTGCCTGGTTACTATATCAATCCATCTCTTTCTGGGTCTTTCACTCCTGTGCTGTCCCTCCACCCTTCCGAGCATGATATCCTTCTCCAAGGATCGGTACCTCCTGGCCACATGCCCAAAACTTCAAAATCCTAGTCTCCAAGGAGAGACTTGGCTTCACCCTCCCCAAGACTAACTTATTTGTTATTTTGGCAGTCCATGGCCCATGGGATAACCAATACTCTTCACCAACACCACAATTAAAAGGCACCAATTATTCTTTTGTCTTCCTTTTTAATTTTCAAATTTCCAGATGCACATGAAGCAGTCAACTATACCATGGATTGAGTCAGGCACCCCTTAGTCTTGTCTTTTCCTTTTTTAAAATTAAAGTAAAAGTTTATTTATTTTAACCAAGATCAAAATTCCTTAAACACTCTAAAGGTTTTTACTTTTAAGTTAGAGTCTTGAAAGAAATGATAAAATCATCTTACAATTTCATTGAATCTCCAAGGCTGAAAGGGTAACTGGAGAAAGTCCATTAGCTTAAAACTCTTCATGAGATTCAAGTCAGAGAAAAATATCATGTGGTCTTGGTTGGTAAGTAATTTATAAGTATATTGTTTTCTTAAACCGAAGCAATATTATATTATTTATATAACAATTACTATCTTAATTAAGAATATGTTATTAGTTTATATCCTTAAACTATGACTTTTTATTTTTTTCCATTGTAGTCAAGGGCAGAATTTAGTGATTGAGATAAGTCTAAAATCATTATCACAATAAAGTGGGAAGGCCTGACCTCAAAACCTACTACACAGAGATAGTAACCAAAATAGCAGACAAAAGCTTGGAAGAACTCTAGAAGCCCTAATCCACAGCATTAACAGCCTTTCAAGTATCCTGAAAAACTTACAACCAGAAAAAGAGAAAATAGATGAATGAGACCTTCTAAGAATAAAATACCTATGCACATCCAAAACTTCCAACAGGGTAAAAACGGAAGCCACAGACTGGGAAAAAATATTTGGTAATGACATGTCTGATAAGGGACTTATATATAGCATTTATAGAATACTAAAGCACCACAACAAGATAAAGGTAAATAACCCAATTGCAAAACGGTACAGGATATGAACAGACACTTCATCATTCATTCAGATGGCAAACAAACACATGAAGAAATGTTCAAAATCCTTGGCTCCAAAAGAGATACAAATCAAAACAACTATGAGATATCATATCACCCCAGTAAGATTAGCAAAATGTAACAGAGCAGCAAACAGCAAATGCTGGCAAGGTTTTTCAGAAACTGGAACCCATTTTCACTATTGGTGGGAGGGTAAAATGGTGCAACCACTATGGAAGGCTGTATGGTACTTTCTCAAAAAATTGCAAATAGAAGTGCCAATTGACCCAGCATTTCCACTACCGGGAATATACCCTAAAGAAATCATAACTGCCACCCAAGCAGATATAAGCACACCCATGTTTATTGTGGCTTTGTTCACAATAGCAAAGAATTGGAAACAACCCAAGTGCCCATCAACAAATGAATGGATAGAGAAGCTCTGGTATATTCACACAATGGAATACTATGCTGCATTGAAAAGCAAGGAACTCATTTAATATTATACAAAATGGGTGACCCTAGAGGACATTATGCTGAGTGCAATATCTCAATCAAAAAGGGACAAATACTGCATAATGCCACTGTTGTAAAGCAGGACTGACATCTGGGTTGGGGGGAATCTAAGAAAAGAGGGGATAAATAATGTTTACTGCATTGACAGAGATGAGGGAGAGAACTGTTTGAAAGGAAGATATGATTAACTATTATTTTCAGGACAAGATTCCAGAATGAGAGCTGCATTCAGAAAATTTTTTGTTTTGTTTTTGTTTTTACTTTTCAAAGAGAAAAACTAACTGGGGGAAGTGGAGGGGTGGGCAGAGAGGAAAATGTGCAACAATGAATGAATGGAAATCCAAAGTCTCTATAAACTTTTATTAAAATTTCAATTAAAAAAATAAAGCAATCATTAATTGGGGGGAAAAAGAAAGACTGTCAAATACAGCCAGAAATGCACAATGTGAAGAGGATAAAATTGATGAATGAGACCTTCTAAACAGTAAATCTCTGTGCTCATCAAAACCTTTTTCCAGCAGAGTGAAAACAAAATCTAAAAACTGGGAGCAAATATTTGGCAGTACCATCTCAGACAAGAGTCTCCTAATGAAAGTTTACAGAGTATTCCTGGGCTTCCACAAGAAAAAGACTGATAACACAATTACAAAATGGGGAAAATACAGGTGGAAAAATTTCACAGGGAAAAATATTCAGATGGCCAACAGACACATGAAGAAATGCTCAAAATCACTGGCAATATGAGAGATGCAAATCTAAACCACAATGAGATGCCATCACACTCCAGTAACCGGCAAAATTTAACAGGGCCGCAAGTAATAAATGTTGGAAAGGATGTGGCGAGATAGGGATTCATATATTGGTGAGATTGTAAAATGGTACAACTACTCTGGAAGGCAGTTTGGTGCTTCCTCAAAAAGCTGACCATAGAAATTCCATATAAACTAGCTATTCCACTGCTTATCAATCTACTCCAAGAAAACAAGAACTGAGGCTCAAATGGACACTTATACACCAATGTTCACAGCAGCGTTATTCACCATCGTAGTAACATGGAAAGAGTCCAGATGTCCAACCACAATCGAATGGTTTGAGAAATTATGGTACCTTCACACAAAGGAATACTACGCAGCATGTAGGAGCAATGGTTTTATAAATTACTACCTAGGATGTCAGAAGAGGCTCTGAAGATTGCACTGGAGCGTAGAGAAGCCAAAGCACAAGGAAGAATTCAAGATACTAAAGAGCTGAACAGAAGATTCCAAAAGGCTGCTCAGAAT
>NW_006399927.1:6858026-6859520 GCF_000299155.1 Elephantulus edwardii
TCATTTAATTCTATGTCATTATTTTCCACTCACTCAAGCCATGTGGATATGGTTCTAGGTGTAAGAACTCTCGTTGCTGATGACTTACTGCAAGTCTTCTGTCAGGATGCCAACGTGGTAAGAGACATGGGAGGAAACTACCCAGCTTTCTCACAAGAAATCATGGTTGGTTTAAATTAAAACACCAGAGTAGCCCTAGTTACAGCAATTTATGTCTGGTTATTGTTGTTGTTATGTGCCGTCACCATCAAATCACCTGTGACTCATTAGTGACCCTATGCACAACAGTTCTGAAGCCTGCTCTATTCTGAGCCAATCTCACTGTCTCTGACACATCTACCCTTGTTATTGTGTCAATCCACCTCAGCTAGGTCTTCCTCTCCTGCGCTGTCCTTTGACCCTTTCAAGTATGATATCTGTCTCCAAAGACTGGTCCCTCCTGGCCAATTACCCAAATTATGCAAGATGGAGTCTCAAAATCCTTGCCTCCAAAGAACAACTTGCTTTTATCCTCTCCAGGAAGGACATATTTGTTGTCTTGGCAGTCCATGATATGTTCAATACTCTTCTCCAGTACCACAACTCAAAGGCATTGATTTATTCTTCTTCTATCATCCTTAGTAATTGTCCGACTCTCTGATGGATATCAAGTAACTGTAAAGACTGTAGACTGAACCAGGGGCACCTTAGTCTCTAGACTGACATCATTGTTCTTAGAGGTTCCTGACAGTAGATTTCCTCAATGTGATTTGTCTTTAGATTGTGGACCTGAGCAAGCTGAAATTGCTAACAATCTCAATTTCTTCTCCATCCATCTATCATGATGCTGCCAATAAGCCCTGTGGTGAGAATCTTTGTTTTCTTTATGTTGAATTTCAGTCCACATGGAAGAATATAGTTCTTGACCTACTGCAGCAAATTCCTAGGTCCTCTTCAGTTTTGGCAAGCAAGGTTGAGCCATCTGCATATCTTAGGTTCTTATGAGTTTTTCTCCAGTCCTAATGCTACATTCCTTCTCATACAGCCCAACCTCTCAAATGATTTGTTCCACATATAGTTTGAAAAGGTATGGAGAAAGGACCCCCTCTGATGCCCTCCTTTCCTGATGTTGATCCGTGCACTGTTTTCTTGCTCTTTTCTGACAACTGGTTCCTATTCCAAGAATAGACTTTGCATAAGCACAATCAGTTGTCTGGGATTCCCATTCTTCTTATGGTTATCCACAGTTTGTTGTAGTCCACACAGCCAAATGTCCTCGAATAGTCAATGAAACACAGGCATTCCTCTAATACTCTCTGTTTTTAGCCAAGAGCTGGCTGACACTGGCTATAATGTCCCTAGTGCAACAGCCTCTTCTAAGTGCAACTTTCACTTCTGGCAGTTCTCTGTTGATGATGTACTAGTTCCAGTAATCTTTGCATAATCTTCAGCAGGATTTTGTTTGCATGTGATATTGTTAGATAATTTCCACACTCTTTTGGATCATTTTTTTTT
>NW_006399927.1:6859620-6875280 GCF_000299155.1 Elephantulus edwardii
GCTACTCCTTGGAGGCAAGGATTCTGGGGCTTCGTGTGGCATACTTTGGACATGTTGCCAGGAGGGACGGGTCCTTGGAGAGGGACATCCTGCTTGGGAGGGTGGAGGGACAGCGCAAGAGCGGAAGACCCTCTATGAGATGGATTGATTCGGTAACTGGGGTAATAGGGATGGGTGTGTCAGAGGCAGTGCGGTTGGCGCCGGATAGAGCAGGGTTTAGGGCTGTTGTGCATAGGGTCGCCATGAGTCGCAAACTTCTCGAGGGTACATAACAACAACAACTTGGGAGAGCTTGGGCAGCGTTATGGTGTGTGAAATAACTGCATCCCATAAGGAATATACTGTATATAAACATTTTAGAATGAGTATGAGGATCCAAGGGGGATGGGGTAGAAGCAATACGATGAGGATGAGGGGGTTAAATGATAGGGGTCGCACTATTGAATGTGTGGTGGAGTGAAGGAAATAGGACGGATCTGATGTGAAAAACAATGTATTCAAACTTTGTAAATGAATTAGTACCATTTTAAAAAAGCATGTATGCTAAAAAATATTATCACAATTTGTCCCTTTTAGGTCTACAAATAACGCTCTCTTTTTTTATTGTGATCTTAACAACACTTACAAAGAAGTTGGATTTTCGTTCATGCATTGTTACACATTTTACCTCATGTCCCCCTCTCCCAGTTCATATTTTTTTTCCTATTTTAAATGACAGCAGATATTCCCAGTGCAGGACATATTTTGATTTTCTTATTGCTGAAATCGGAAGACACTTACAAGACAGAGACTGGGGTGGGGGAGGGCCTGGAAGAAACAAAAACCACAACCAACCAACAGGTCTACAATTTTAAAACTTTCTAAATAATAATTTCTTTCGCTTTGCTTTTTAATTGTATATGTTTTATTATTTACAATCAGTGTGTGCATTTAACTTTGTATCTGATTTTTTCCCTTTGTACATTATGTAGCTAGAAGCTACACTGCAATCTCGAAGTCACATGGTTTGAACTAGAGAGTCAGCTATGGGGTTGGTTCAAGTTCGATGATACACAGCAATAAAGTTATGTCCTCGCTATTTTTTCTGTTTTGTCTTTTGTCTTGAGAAACATGATTGATAACAACCATGTAAATTCTACAAGTTAATAGACCACAATTTAGTCTGTATTTCCATTCAGTTTGTTTCCATATTTTTGCTGTTTTAAGAATGCAGCACTGGGTAAATTATGTGTACTGCATTGAAACATATGAACGACAGAACAGTTTAAAAAAGATACATGATAGGGTATTATGGTTATCACAAGAGTCCAGAATGAAGGTTGCATTGTAGAGTGCACCGGGCGGGGGTGGGGCTGAGGTGGGGGCAGATGGAGAGGAAGTATTGTATACCAATGAAAGGATTTTTCTTTTACTTTTCAAAGAGAGGAGCGAACTGGAGGAGAGAAGTGGGCAGGGAGAAAAGTGCAACAATGAGTGAATGGAAATCCAAAATCTCTGTAAATGTTCATTAAAATTAATAAAATAAAATTTAAAAGAACATTGCAGTAGTAAGTACCTTTGTGTTTTCAGTAACCAAATTATTTCTTTCATCTCTTTTTGCTTCATTTTTAAGCAAACTGATAGTACTGTGTCAAAAATTATGAATAGTTTGTTATGGTTGATGGATGTTGACAAATTCCCTTGCAAGAATGTCTGTTTGAACCTTTTGGATGAAACACATTCCATAAAGTATTCTGTAACTTGAGTGACTCTCCACTGTCATGAACATTATGCCCAGGAGATTTTCTGAACACTCCACATGTGGAAATTCACCCCAAGGTTTTAAGAAATTAGCCATGTGCCACTGACAGTGAGAGTGCAAGCTTGAAATTGGTTATGAGTAGATGAATGGCACAATTGATTATCCAAGCCTCAAACTCTTCTGTAATTAATCACCTGTTCTTTATAAGAATCATATTAAAGAAGAGGCCACTACTTACAGAAGGCATATGTGGCAGAAATTATCATTAAATGAATGAGAATAGGTAAAGGAAACAAGTCAGATTGGTCTATCAGAGCAAGAGTCCATTCTTAGGGACTTGGCAACTGCAAATACTGTCAATCATCTGAACTGCTTCTTGTCTGAGAACTTGAATTCTCTGGGTCCAAACCTATTCTCTTAAGCCTATTCTTTTAGAGACTCTGTAATTGCTAAGTGAACTAAATTCCTTTTTGCAAGGTCCTAGAGACTTTGGAAACCTCATTTGGAAAACCCACACCAACCCTGGCCAAGAATTTGCTACAAGCTTTCCTAAAGGAGAGTTTTGTTATTGACCAAAGCATCCCACCTGGTCATGCACATCAAGACAGTCTGTGAGTTTGTTTGAAGCTAACAAAGATGACATTTCCATGTTTCTTTCAATGTAGATCTGAGCTCATGTCATAACTTAGGTGGTCCCCAAAACAAATGGTGGTGTCAAACAGAACAACTGGCATTTTTGCAACATGAGCTCTTAGAGAGAGGAGCTTAAGGTAAACCACCAACTGTTAGAGCATTCTAACTTCTAAC
This sequence comes from Elephantulus edwardii, assembly GCF_000299155.1. NCBI lineage: Eukaryota > Metazoa > Chordata > Mammalia > Macroscelidea > Macroscelididae > Elephantulus > Elephantulus edwardii. The sequence goes on from NW_006399927.1 coordinate 6,862,169, forward strand.
AGATGTAGCAATTACTATTTATCATTTTCATATATTTATGCTCTCACTGCAATCTTACATAGATTTTTTACGCTTAGTTCAGAGTAGATTCAATTAGAGTTTTGATAGACTAAGTCCCAAAGTAGTTATGATCTTAGGTATCTTTCCTATTCAGTCCAAGTTTCAGGTAGTGTCTCTGCCTCCTTTTCTTTAAAGTTTGAAAAGTCCATGGTATGGATTTTTCCTTGCCATTGTAGTTTTTGTGAAAGGTTTTTATAATTTAACCATTGGTTATCTTTGTGCATAGCATATTATACCTATAATTCTTGGACTTTTCAGAAAATACATTGAAGCTACATTTTAAAATGTATTAATTGGAAATTCTTCTGTAGAAATCCTGTTCTACAGCTTTTTCTTTTCATTTACCTCAATTTTTTTTAAATTTCTGTCCAAAAACATAGAAATATTTCAAGTGCCAATATTAGAAGATTTTTTCACTTATTTAGCCAGTAATTTTTATTTTCGTTGTTGAATGCTTATTATGTTCCTGGCACTCTTTTAGGCATTGAGTAGCCAATGGTGAACAAAAAGAAATGATACCTCTGTGGTGACCTAGGGAGATCTGAAGGCAAGAAACTATGCTGCAATCCCACAGACTCAGGGTTCAAATCCACCAGCTGCTCCGCTGAAGGATGGACAATCTCCTCTCATGTGATTAATTGCCTCTGAAAAACCACTGGAGGGTCAGCCATGGGTCAGTTCTAACTCTACACTACACAACAACAACAACAGGATGGTGGCCTAGTTGTAAGAAGCTGCACTGCAATCCCAAAGGCACAAGGTTCGGATCTAACAACTGCTCCATGGGAAAAGGATGGTCAGTCTCCTCTTGTGAGATTCACGGCCTCTGAAAACCAGCTGGAGGGTCAGCTATGAGTCAGCTCCAACTCAACAGCACATAACAACAGCAATGTTAGATAAGATAACTTATAGTCCAATTGAAGAACCAGATGAACAAATGAGAACAACATTGAAAATGAAAAGAATGCAACTGTCATAAAGCATGCAAATGAAGAGGTTCATGTGCTGAGAGGCTGTACAAAAGTTAGGTGTGATCAAAAGATTAGAGAAAGCTTCCTGAATGAAAGCTCTGAACTGGCGTATAAAAGGTATTCTTTGTCATAAACAGTCATGGGCAAAGGGAGATATGAATGCTCCATGGAGAGAGACTCATGTAATCAAAAGATAATGGAAAAACTCACATTTGTTGCTGTTGGGTTGAACTGACTCAGAACTGACTCTCTTATTGAGTTTCTGAGGCTTTAAATGGCATGGGAGAATATTTCCCATATTTCTTCTGTGGACCCAATGACAGATTTGAATCACCAGGGAAGGACGCCTTTGGTTTAGCAGTGCAACCCTCTATAGACTATGTCATCAGAGCTCCTGACATGGGAATAGAAAGTGTCAAAGACTCTGAATGAAGATCGATGCGATAGAAGGAAGGCTGATTTGACCTGGCTCAATCATGGCTAATGAAATGAAATACACGTTGATCTATACTTTTTTAGTGAAGTTGAATGATAACAAGAAACCTAATCTCTCAAAGTCATGAAAATGAAGAGGCCCTTTCAGAAGCCTGGTGCAAGAGATGGGAAACTGGATTCTTGCCAGCATTGTAGAGAAAGATAAATACACAAGTAGAGTGGTCATCAGTCACCACCTTGGAGTGGGGCACCATTGTTTCCAACCCTCCTGATCAAGAGATTTGGTTTCCCTGAAACACATAAGTTGCCTTTATTTTTTATGAAAGATATTATGGACTGAGGGCATCAACCCATACTTTTGCCCATTGAAGTGATCTAGTTCCTCCAAATTCAAGTCAATTCTAATTTCTCTTTGTTGGTCATGACGGTATCAGAAAGAACTGGTTTGAAACTGTGGGCTGAAGTGTATGGACAAAGTGGAGAAGTTGGTGAAAGAAGCAATATCCATGATAATGTTTATCTTTCATCCGAAGAACAGTTAAATTCATTTTAATTGCCACTTTCTTATATCTGCAAATCATTGAAGTACTTATTTGAGCTCTTGATTTTGCAGCCACTTTGGATATAAAAAAGAACATTACCAAAAGTAGCTGTACTTGCTTAGTGTCTGGCCTGGAGTAGCTATAGTGGTGTAATAGAGAGATAGTATAAAACTAGGCCATCAGAGCTCCTAGTGTAAAGGGGAGCTAGTGGCCCAGTGGTAAGAAACTGTGCTGCAATAATCGAAGGCTGTGGTTCAAATCCACCAGATGCTCCATGGGAGAAGGATTGACATTCTCCTCCCACACAATTTATTGCCTCTGAAAACCCAATGGAGGGTTAGCTATGGTTGGTTCCAACTTGGCAAGCAAAAGTAACAACAAAGTAGCTACAGATGTCATACCTGCTGTTTGTGTATTATTTTTCTGGCCTCTGGTATTGAAATTATTGTTTTAAAGTATTGTGTAGCACTGCATGACTCTGTATTTGTTCTATCAAATCTTCCATGGAGGTACCTAGTACAGCACTTTACTCACAAGTGGTAAATGGTGTGGTAAGAAAAGAGGAAGCTGGATGTAGGCAGAAGCTGCCATGTAAAAAGTCATTGAGAGAGTCATGGTCTGATTCATTCACAAATTAATTCATGATACAAAGTCAGGGGGGAAATGAAACTATGAGCATAGAATTTAAAACTGAAATATTTTTCCTTCTGTAAATCATTTCTCCTTCTTCAATTGACATCTGCCTTCTTCAATGACTCCCTCTCCTCTCATACTCAGTGTGTGATTGTTATGTGGGTCAGGTACAGACAAATGTAATCAGAGTAGGCAGCATGACACTACACCTAATCATTTTGACTGTGTCTCTTGAAGTAGGAATGTGAGAATGTGAAACATCAAACACTGCTGCAATAGATCCCTCACTCCTGTGTTGGAGATAATTGTTTCCGCAGGGTGGGAGGAGGAGAAGCTAGTTAAGTTCATTGTAGTTGTGCAAAGCTTTATGGAATGGTTTCTGTGTGCAAGTTAACTGTCCTATATGAGTTGAGAGATGTAAAGAAGAACGTGGCTGTAACTTCAGCTGCTTTGTGGAATTTACAAATACTTGTGAAAATATAACTCTAAAGCATGCATCACATTTGTTTTAGAAGTAGAGTATATTGAGAACTCTGTAAATGTATGTGAAAGAACTGTAGTTGTATACAAAGTTAATGGTTGGTGTTTTGTTCTAGACATAATTATATTTTGACAAAATTTTATTACTCAGCAGCATTCACTGAGTGCCAAGCCCACACAGGCACTGGGAATACAAAAGATGAGCTAGTTCTTTCTCTTAAGGAGTTCACAGCCTAGTGAATTGTTGTTGTTGTCATGTGCTTCCAGGTCAGACAGATTCATAACTGGCTCTCTAATGGGTTTTTAGAGCCTGTAAAATTTATCTACAGGCTACTTGAGTAAGATATATAACTAAATCACTATCAATTTCAACATCAAGGGCACACATTTGTTTGAAAGAAACACAAAGGAGCCTTGATTACAGGGTAAGGCTGAGTCTACTTTTCAGAAGAGTTGATGGGACTTGTGTTCTAAAGTGATAATGGGTAAGAGATAGATGAAGGAGGAGAGGAAGAACATGAAGGACAGTGGGAAGAGTGTGTGCAAAGACACAAAGCAGTAGAATCATGCATGTTCGTGAAATGAGCAGTTGTTCTAAATTTTTTTCATTATAGTGTGCAAAAGGAATAACACAGGATTAAAATCAGGAAATGTATGTATTAGGGCTGAATCCCTTTACCAAATGTTCAATCTGAATACTGAGCAAATAATTCAAGAAGAAAAACTGTAAAGAGGAATGTGGCATCAAAATTCGACCAACAGTCTACAATATGAAATCTAGATCAGAAGGAGAAAGAATTTGAGCTGTAAATTATTTAATCTTGCTTGGATCAACAATCCATATCCTTGGTATCAGCAATCAGGAAATCAGGCGACAGATTAGGCAAGTCTGCTGTCAGGGAAAGTGCCAAAATGCTGAAGAGCAATGATGTCAGCTTGAAGACTAAGGTGTGCCTGATCCAAAGCATGATCTTCTCAGTCACCTGCTATGAATCAAAGAACTGGACAATGAATAAGTATGACAGAAAAATAGCTGATATCTTTGAGTTGTGTTGCTGGAGAGCACTACTAAACATACCATGGACTGCCAAAAGAAACAATTATGTCTTGCAAAATGTGCAGCCAGAATGTTTTTTGGAGGCAAATAAGGTGAAGTTTCATCTTTCAAACTTTGGACATGTAGTTAGGTGAGGCTATTTCTTGGAAAGGAACATTATGCTTGGAAAGATGAAGGGCTTAGGGGGAAGGAGAAAGATGTGCAACAATGAATGAATGAAAATCCAAGTTTTCTATAAACTTTTGTTCAAATCACAATGAATTGTGTTTTATTCATGTACATTGTGCTTCATACATTGCTTCATTCATATTCTGTTCATACAATCATTCCCATATGCTGTGTTTTAGAAAATCAACCACCACTGATCTATGTCTGCTGTCACCCTGTCTTTTTAGGTCCCCATAGGTCTATCCTAATTCTTTCAGGCCCTCTTTCTGCCCAACAAACTTTATCCACAGGCTACCTGAGTAAAATATATTACTAGATCACTATCAAGTTCAACATCAAGGGTACACATTTGTTTGAAAGAAACAGAAAGAATTTAAAAAAAGATAGAGAGCCAATGAAGGAGTGGAAATATGACAGAAATAATGATGATTGCACAGGATAAGGCAGAGTTAATGCTGGCTGTTCATAGTGTCACTGTGAGTCATACCAGACTTGATGGCACTTATAAACAATAACATCAACAACCTGCGTTATGCAAATGACACAGTCTTACTTGGAGAATGTGAAAAAGACTTGAAACACTTACTGCAGAAGCTCAAAGACTGCTACATTCAATATGGCTTACATTTCAATATCAAGAAAACAAAATCCTCGCTACTAGAGTTGCATTGCCAACTCAAGGACACATGATTCAAATCCACCAGTTGCTCTATGAGTAAAGGATGGGCAATTCTCCTCCTGGAAAATTTACTGCCTCTGAGACCGGCTGCCCCCCCCCCCCGGAGGATCAGTTATGAATCTGTCCTGATTGGATGGTGCATAACAACAGTGGACCAAAAGGCAAAATCACAGATGGAGGGGAGATCAAAGTTGCCAACTATTTAATTTTACTTGAATCTAAAATCAACACCTATGGAAGAAGCACTCAAGAAATCAGCTCTGTTTTCCCAGGCAATGAAGTAGTTGAGTAATATGGAATTTCTATGTTCAGCTATTTGAGGAAATGCAAAACTGTGTTACATAGTGGTCATACCATTTTACAATTCTACTAAAAGTATATGAGAGTTCCAATCTCTTCACATCTTCTCCAACTTGTAATGTGTATGGTCCTGTTAAACCTTGCCACTGCTACTGAACTGATGTGCATCTTTTTTATTGCCAGTGATTTTGAACATTTCTTCATGTGTCTGTTGACCATCTGAATTGCTTCCTTTGTGAAAAGTCTTTCCATGTCTCTTGATCATTTTGTGATGGGGTTATCAGTCTTTTTCTTGTGGAGGCCCAGTAGTATTCTATAAAACTTTCATTATGAGACCATTTTCTGAGATGTCATTGCCAAATGTTTTAGAAATTTGTCATGCTCATAGCAGCATTACTCACAATAACATGAACATGGGAACAGCTCAAGTGCTTCCCAACAAATGAAAGGATTAAGAAATTGTGGTACATTCACACAATGGAATACTATACAGCCTTTGAGAGCAATTATTCTGAAAAATATTATACAACATGGGAGAAGCTAGAGATCACTATGCTGCATGAACTCAGTCTCTTAAGAATATATACTGTATAAGACCATTATTGTAAAAATAGCAGGATAACTATTAAGATGTGAATAAAAGTTCAAAGACGGAAGGGGACCCAGGCAAGGGTGCTGAGGGGAGGGAGGGAGGAAAATCACAGAGTCTCAGAGTCTCAGAGTTTGTTGGTCAGAAGGAGGGACTGAAGGAATTGGGATAAATCTGTGGGGACCTGAAAAAAACAGGGTGACAGTGGGCAAAGATCAATGGTGAATTATTTTATAAAACACAGTGTATGGTATGGGAATGGTTGTATGAACACAATATGAATGAATCAAGTGTGAATGAAGTACAATGTACATGAATAAAACACAATTTATATGAACTTTGTATGCAAACCAATATAAAATTTCAGAAAGTAGGAAAAATGTGTTGCATTGGAGAATGCTGCCAAGGACCTCTTCAAAGTTCTAAAAAAAAAAAAAAAGATGCCCGTTTAAAGACTAAGATACACCTGATCCAAGCCATGGTCTTGTCAATTGCTTCTTAAACATCTGAAAATTGACAATGAATAAGAAGAAGAATCAATGGCTTTGAGTTGTGCAATGGCAGAGTATTGAAAATGTCAAAAAGAACAAATGAACAAATTTGTCTTTAAGGAAGTGTAATCAAAGGGCTGCTTAGAGGCAAGGATAGTGGCACTTAGTCACACTTACTTTGGGCATATTTTCAGGAGGAACTGGTCTTTGGAGAGAAAACATGCTAGGAAATATAGAAGGTCAGTAAAAGAGAGAAAGACCCTCAGGGAAACAGATTGGCACAGTGACTGCCACAATTGGCTTGAGCATCATGATAGATCAAGAGGATGGCACAGGATAGGATAAGGTTCAGATCTGTTTTTCATACTGTCAATATGAGTCATAGTCGACTTGACGACACCTAACAATAATAACAACTCTAAAATCAAGAATGAAAGAAGGATGTCCACTCTCACAGTTTCTACTTTATATTATAATGGAATTTTTAGTCAGTCCACTTAGACAAGAAAAAGAAATAAAAGGCATATTAGAAAGGAAGAGATGAAGCTCTCTATTTACAGACATTTTAATCTTATTTCTAAAAAAATTCTAAGAAATCTGCTTTAAAGAATAAAACTGTTGGATGAGAGCAGCAAAGTTGTAGAATACAAGATCAGTATACAGAAATAAGTTGGTTTTCTACACAAGAACACAGGGAAGATTTAAAAATAAAACAATTTCTTGGGCACTTTTGATGCTTAAAAAAATAATACACTGTTTGGAAATAAAAGTAACAAAATTATAAAATTTATATTCCAGAAACTATAAAAACTTTGTGTAAAGAAATCTAAGAATTTATTAAATGATAATTCACTCGTTCCTTGCTTTAGTTCAGAACTTCCACTTAGCTGACACTCCATTAAATTTTCTCTGCTATAAATCACATTATTGGAGATTGTCCATTTAAGGAGTTGCTGATGGATTTGAACCACCAGCAAGGCACGACCTGTGGGTTAAATCTCTACAAATGATGCTACCAGAGTTAAAGGATACTCCATATCCATGTATCAAATAATTTCATATTCTTTTATCAAGTTCAAACTAGAGCAATTCTATGTATGACAAACTGAAGCATTGCTTGGTTCTGTGCCATTCTCACACCATTCTTGGTTTGAGCTCATTGCTGCAGCTGCTTTGTCAATCCATTTCGATCTGGGTCTTTTTCTTTTTTGTACAGTAACGTTTAACAAACATAACATCCCTCTAAGCCCCTCTTGATAATACATTGAAAATAGTGAAATGACATCTTTCCATCCTTCCTTCCAATGAGCATTCTAACTCGCTTTCCCCAAGATAGATTTGTTTGTTCTTTGGCAGGTTGTGATATTTTCAATATTCTTTGTCAACACCACATTCAAAGGCAACAGTTATTCTTCTGTCTTCCTTGTTCATTTTCCCATGCACACCTTTAAAAAAAGTGATGTCTTTGGTTTTTAATATTTTAAAGAGTTTTTTCAAAATCCTCTGGCTAAATTCAATGCTTATTTTTATTTCTTTTTAAAGAAGTTATTGGTTTGTACATACATTGTTTTATTTCTTAACTATTAGTTCAATGGGTAGTGACTGTGGAGCCAAGTAAAGTAAAATTTTTGAGAAAGTATTATTTTCTTCATTTATCATGATCGGGGGGGGGGTTGCTCCAATTGTGAAGATTTTTGTTTTCTTTATGTTGAACTGCACTCCATACTAGCAGCTGTAGTCCTTCATAGTCATCAGTAAGTTCCTCAGGTCCTCTTCTCTTTCAGCAAGCACAGTTCTGTTAGCTGCATATCACAAGTTGCTGATAAGTCTAATTTAAGTCCTGATGTCATGTTTTTCTTCAGATAAACCAGATTCTCAGATAATTTTCTCAGCATATAGACTGAATAAACATGATGAAAAGATATAATGGTGATACATGCTTCTCCTTAAGTATCCTCTTATTCCATCGGAAAAATTGCTTCTTACAGATTCTGCACAAAAATAAGTAAGTGGCTTAAAATCCTCATCCCTCTAAAATTACACATTATGCTCCACACAGTCAAATGTCTTTGCTGTCAATAAAATACAAATAAGCATCTTTCTGGTTTTCTCTGCCAACGTCTTTTGGCATGAGAAATAATATTCCTCATCCTTTGCTATCTTTTGAATCTTACTTGAATGTTGTCATAGTTAAGATGGCATTGCTTTCCAAATAAATCTTCAGATTCAATGGATTCCTATAAAAATCTCAGCTGTGCTTTTAAAATAGAAATTAAAAATTCAATCCTAAAATGCAGGCAGAAATGAAAAGGCCTCAGAAGAGCCAACACAATTTTGAGAAAGAGGAACAACATTGATGAATGCACACTTCTAGCTTTTCAAACTTAATTCAAAGGAAAAATAATCATGACCGTGTGGTATTGTCATACAGATATACAGAAAGATCAGTGAAATAGAATTGAGAATTTATACATAAATGTTAACATTTATGGCCAAATGCTTTTAGATGGAGTTTGCAAGGTTTGAGCTCAAAATCTTCACCATTGAGCCTAGAGGCAAAACAAATGAAGTTGTCAGTGATTTCATCTTGCTTGGTTTCACAATCAACACTCTTCGTATCAACAGTCAGGAGATCAGGAGACATATTGCATTGGGGAAACGGGCTTTCAAGGATTTGTCCAAAGTCACGAAGAGCAATGATGTCAATTTAAAGGTCAAGATGGGCCTGAGCCAGCCCATGGTCTTTTCCATCACTTGCTATGCATATGAGAGATGGACAATGAATAAAGATGACAGAAGAATTGTTTTTGAGTTGGGGTGTTAGAAGAGAGTACTGAATATCCCATAGGCTTTTAAAAGAACAAACAGATATGCCTTAGAGAAAGTGTGGCTATAGAGCACCTTAGAGGCAAGGATGGTGAAGCTTCGGGCATGTTTGGGCTGCTCCTTGGAAAGGGACAATATGCTTGGAAAGGTGAAGGGTCAGCAAGAGGAATAACCTCCACAAGTAACACAGGGACTATAGGTCAGGTTTCATAGGGTCACTATGAGTTGTAGTCGACCTGACAGCATCTAACAACAACAAATGTTTTGGGTTAAACTACTAACCTATTCATTGGCAGTTCAAACCTACCAAGTGGTATTAGAAAGAACAAGCATAGTAACCTGCTTCTGTAAAGATTACATCCAAGAAGATGCTGTAAGAGAACTTTCACAACATATGACGTTACCACGAGTCAGATTTGACTTGATGTCAATGAGGCTTCTCTACAAGAGTTTCAAGACAATGAAGTGAGAAAAGAATTCTGTTTTCATAGACTATTGCTAACACATAATTAAGAACACTGAGAGGCATTAATTTGGGCTTTCTCATACCATATTACATTTAGACTCAAAATGGATAAGCACTAATTTGGGCTTTCACATACCATATTACATTTATACTCAAAATGGATAATTAATTGGTCTATGTTTAAGAGCTAAATCTATATAATCTTAGGAAGAAATAGTAGAGTAAATCTTCATCATTTTGAACCAGGTAAGCACAGTGATAGAAGGAAAAAGAGACAAACTGGACTTCACAAAAGTGAAATGTTCGTGCTTCAGTGATACTATCTAGAATATGAAAAGCTACCCGCTGGGGCAGAAATAAAGATTTACAGTTCATATTTAATATCTAATCATATATAATATTTAATATGTGGCTTATATTCAGAATTCTCCTAGCTCAACAGTTAAAAGGTTGCCTGGTTTTTATAACTTAGCAAAGAATTTCAACAACCAGTATTATCAATGAATATATAAAAATTGCCAGTAAGCAATAAAGATGCTCAATATATTTAGACATTAAAAACTAAACCTACAAAACCTATTGTCATATATTCTAATTTGGAATGACCATATAATGGAGTAGAATTACCCATCTGTCTTCCAAGCCTAGACATTTAATGGAAGTACCTCATCAATCTTTCTCCTACTGAACTTCTGGTAGGTTTGAACATCTGACCTTTTGGTCAGCAGTTGAGTATTTAACCACGGAATCATCAGAACTCCTCCATGAGTCATTGTTGTTGTTGTTGTTATGTACCTTCAAGTCAGAACTGACTCTTAGTTGAACATCAATCAGGTTTCCAGAAAGAGTGGGGTTTTGTACAGGAGGGGATTGCCTATCTTTCTCTTGAGGATCTGATGACAGATTTAAACCACCTTCCTTTTAATTGGCAACACAATTCCTTATCCACTAGGCCACCAGAGCTCTCTCAATTGGTCACTGCTGCTGTTGTTGCATTCCATTTAGTCACCTATGACTCATAGCGATCCTGTGTATATTAGCTCTGAAACATGCCCTATTCTGAGCCAATCTCATTGTTTCTGACAGACCTAATCCTATATCTGTGGTCACAAAGTCAATCCATCTCATATTGGGTCTTCCTCTCCTGTGCTGTCCCTCCATCCTTCCAGCATGATGTCCTTCTCCAAGGACTGGTCCCTCCTGGTCACATGCCTAAGGTATGTGACATAGAGCTTAAAAATCCTTGCTTCCCAGGAAGCAGCCTGGTTTCACCCTTCCCAAGACAGACTCGTTTGTTCTCCTGAAAGTCAGCAATATGTTCAGCATTCTTCTCCAGCTCCACAACTCAACAGCATTTGTCCTTTTTCTATCATCCTTAGTTATTATCTAGCTCTTAGATACATAGCAAATAATTGCAAAAACCATAGCCGGATCAAGTTCACCTTAGTCTCCAGACTAACATTATTGTTCTTCAGTACTCTAGAGAGGTCCCTGACAGCAGACTTTCCCAATGCAATTCACCTTTTGATTTTCTGGCTGCTGGTGCCAAAAGTGTTGATTGTGGAACCAAGCAAGCTGAAGTTGTCAACAATCTCAATTTCATTTCCATCTATCATGAAAATGCCAATTGGCCGAGTGGTGAGAAGCTTTCTTTTCTTTGATGTTGAACTTCAATCTATATTGAAGACTACAGTCCTTGACCTTCTCCAGCAAATAATCTCATGTCTTCTTCAGTTTCAGCAAGCAGGGTTGTGTCATCTGCATAGCACAGATTGTTGCTGAGTCTTCCTCCAATCCTGATGCCAAATTCCTCCTCATACAATCTAGCCTCCCGAATGATCTGTTCTGCATATAAATTGAAAAGGTGTGGAGATAGGATGCATCCCTGATGCACACTTTTCCTGATTCTGAACCATGCATTATTTCCCTGCTCTGTCCTGACTACTGCTTCCTGGGCCAAGTATAGGTTTTGCATGAGCACAATTAAGTGTTCTCAGATCTCTATTCTTTTCTAGGGTATAGCTCATTCACACTCACTATTATGACTACAACCCAAAAGGTAAATTTTGATAGGCATGTGGAGAAATAGAAATCCTTATACATTAATCAATATACATATAATAATGTATATACATAATCAAATATATAATGTAAATACAATATATAAAAATAATACATAATGTAAATACATAACCAAAACACATTTGATAGATATAATCAATGTATGAATTATGCAGATATTTAGGAAAATGGCTTGAGTGGTTCCTCAAAAAAGCTAAACATAAAATTACCATGTGAAATTTCACTCAAGAGAAACCAAAGTATATATCTAAGTAAAATTTTACACAGGTTGTTCATCATAACATTATTCTTAACAGCCCAAAACCAGTGAATTGAGTATGGGAAGAAAATGTAGTCTACCCAAACAATGGACTGTAACTTAGGGTGTAAAAAAGTGATACATAATCAATGAAACTGGAAAACATCATAAACATATTTTTAAAACAACCTCTGGTGTGGCATTCACTACCCAGTACAGAAGTCACCGACAATTGTGGCTTTTTTATTTGAAATGAAATAAAATTTAGTTCTTCATTTACACTAGTCACATATCAGGTACTTAATGGCCACATACAAAAGAGGCATATATGTCTATTTCATGATCAGAGGAATTTCTCTGGAACATGTTCATCTAAAGTATTCTTGGTAAAGCTTTAAAGGGAGCCATGAAGATCTGAAATTGTTTAAGTAACTCAACATTTTTATAGGGTTATTTTCTAAACAATTTTTGTAAGATTCTAAAAGGAGTTCAAATCAGTTTGAATATATCAGTTCCTAAAATCATCAAGCTAATTATTAAAATGTCAAAGTAATGCCTCATTGCACTTGTGGTGTTGTTGCTGTTGGGTACTGTCAGTCAGAACCACCCATTGTTAACCCTCCAGTGGATTATCAGAGACAGTAAATAGCATGAGAAGAGATTGTCCATTTTATTCTCAAGGAGCAGCTGATGGATTCAAGCCACTTGTCTTTGGGTTGGCAGTACAGCACTTCATCACTAGAGCTCCCTATTACAATACCTATGTATTACTGAAACATCATGTTATTTGAAGCTTTGACTTATAGCTACTAATCAAAAGGCTGACAGTTCCAGTTCAACAGAAGACTCCTCAAAAGAAAGCCCTATTGAGCTGATACTGAAAGATCATAGTCATTTAAAAGCCGTGGAAACTTTGCAGCTGCTGCTGGGGTGAGATTGTATGTCATTGTGGATTTGATCTGCATCTCTTTGATTGCTAGTGTTTTGAGCATTTCTTCATGTATCTGTTGACCATCCAAACGTCTTCCTCTGTGAAAAGTCTTTCCATGTCTTTTTCCTATGGGAAAGTCTGCTGTTAGGGACCTCTCCAAAGTA
>NW_006399927.1:6875380-6878202 GCF_000299155.1 Elephantulus edwardii
CCTCAGCATCTCTGACACACTCAAGCCCATTAATTCAGTCACTGTGTCAATCCACCTGGTTGAAGGCCTTCATCTCCTTCTCCATCCTCCTACCTTTTCAAGAATGATGTTCCTCTCCAAAGAATCTCATCTCCTAGCAGTATGTTCACAGTATTCAAGACCATCTAGAAGAGCCAATTTAACTACATAAATCTAAAGAAACCAGATGTTAAATCTAGAGACTCAGATGCACCTTATCCAAGCCATGGTCATCACAATTACTTGCTGTGCATCAGAGAGCTGGGCAATGAATAACAGAAAAAGAATAAATTCTGTGCTGGAGAAGAGTAGTGAACATACTGTGGACTGCCAGGAGAACAAACAGGTCTGTCCTGGAGAGGGTAAAACCAGGCTACTCATTGGAGGCAAGGATTCTGAAGCTCCATCTGATATACTCTGGGCATGTTGAAAGGAGGAACGAGATCTTGGAGAGGGACATCATGCTTGGAAGGGTGGAGGGGCATCACAGAAGAGGAAGACGCTGTGGCACAGTGACTGTGGCAATTGGCAAAGGTGTGTCAGAGATAGTGAAATTGGCTCAAGATAGGGCAGAGTTCAGAGTTATTGTTCTGAAAGTTGTTATGACTTATTGTCAACTTGATGACATGTAACAACAACAAAATAACAAAGAAATGAGGCTCCAGCAACCTCAGCACCATATGTTCTTCATGTTGTTATGTACCCCAAGTCTGAACTGATCCGTAGGTGGCCCACTAGGTGGTTTTCAGAGACAATAAATCACACAGGAAGAAACTGTCCATATTTCTTTTAAGGAGCTGCTAGTACATTTGAAGTGTGTGCCTTTGGCTTGGCAGCATGACTCTTTACCATTAGGAAAGGGTTAAAGAAAAAGAAAGAGGCTGTGGAGGAGATGGAGAATGAAAGAGAGGCTCTCACTAATGGGAGCATTAATGATGAAAATGGGAAACAAGAGGCTGACAAGGAGGTAGAGAAAAAAAAGGAAGGGAGGGGGAGGGAGGGGAGCCAGGAGGAAGTGATGGAGAGGAAGAGGAGAGAGATGAAGATGAAAAAGCTGAGGCAGCTGTGGGCAGCTGAAGAAGATGGTGATGATAATGGCCTTGTTGACACCAAATGCAGAAGAGCAAAAGACCAATGAGGACATTTAGACCACACAAAAAAAGGAAATTTTAAACTGTATTTTTAGGAAGCATGTCTACTGTGTCTTTTCCATCCTCTACTTCTCATCTCAAAGTCTATAAACATGGTCACTGTGTAAAGTCCTGCTGGCCCACCTGGGGCAGTGCCACCTGAAACTCTCCAACACCCAACCGAAAACACAATGTGAATTTGTAACAAAGGAGAAAAAAATAATAAAAATTTCCTAGGCCTTTTTTTAAAAAAGAAAAATCTGTTTTGTTTGTGTTTTTAATTTTTGCTTTTGAACATATGATTAAGGATCAGCCATTTTTAACTCTTTCAGATGATCAAACCCGCATTCAGAGTATTCACTTTACTTATGGTGTGACCATGTTGATAATAATCTCAAAGAAGACTATATACCTTATAAGAAAAGCAAAAGCAATGACGACAACAACAACCAAAAAATGATACAATGCTAGGCAGAGCATCCCAGTAAATTGTTTATGTATGTACTTTAGCTGTACTATTAGAAATAATTTATGTAAGATAGTTAAAGAGACCAAAGACATAAATACAAAAAGGAGAACAAAATCTGTTACAGCAAAATACAAAATAAGTTATAGCATATTGTTGAGAAAAAGAAAAAAGACCAAAGAAGTTGCACGTTAAAGAATTGAAAGACTTAACATGGCAAGATGGAAGTATACACCAAAACAATCCAAGTGGAACCTCTGATAGAGTTCAGCTAATGTTTTTGCAGAAATTGACAAATTCATGCTAAAATTCATATGAAAATGCCAGAAAGTAGAATAGGGACATTAATCATGAAAAAGAAGAATATTAAGTATTCACATTTTGTTATTTTAAAATTTACTATAAAGTCACAATCATCAGAACAGTGTGATACTGGCAATAAGAATAGAAATTTTGATTGGTGAAATTTAGCTGAAAGTCCAGAAATAAACCCTTATATTTTATGGTCAACTGATTTACAAAAAAAAAAAAAGTTTCCAAGTTAATCCAATGAGAAAAAACAGACTTTTCAACAAAGGTTGCTGAGACAACAAGATACTCGGATGCAAAACAATTAATGTGAACCCCTTCCAGACATCATAGAAAGAATGAACTAAAGCAGAACATAAACTGAAATATCAGTAACAGGCTTTTCTCTTAGGAGGATATAGAATTGGACAATGAGCACACAAAAAGATATTTCACATCATAAGAAAGAAGGGAAATTCAAAGTCAAACTGCAGTGAGATATTACAGCATAACCACTAGGATAGTGAAAATTAAAAATAAAACAAAAACAAACCAGACAATAACAAATGGTGATGAGCATATGGAGAAAATGGAACCCTTGTTACATTGCTAGTAGAATTATAAAATAGTGTCATTACTTTGAAAAGTTTGATAGTTCATTGAACATGTTGTTATGTGATGCTGTGGTGTTTATGAAACTCATGGAAACCCCATGTGTTAGAAAAGGGCACAGCACCATAGAGTCTCTTGGGATGTAATCTTTTTTTTTAAATTTTCTTAATTTTATTTTATTATTTGTGTGTACCGTCAAATCAGATCTGGCTGGTACAGGAGGAGATTGTCCCCCCTTCTCCGGCAGAGCATTTGGTGGATTCGAACCATGCACCTCTGGGATTGTAGTGCAGCTTCTTGCCACTAGG
>NW_006399927.1:6884242-6899729 GCF_000299155.1 Elephantulus edwardii
TCTCTCACTCATCTGTTTCAATGCAGTTTTTGTTTTTCAGAAATGCTTTGCTTATTCAGGATTTTTTAATTCGTAAATAAATTTGCCAATTGCCTTTTCTATCTCTTTGAAAAACTAATTTGGTATCCGTGTTGGAACTGCATTAAATATATAGATTCCTTTTGATAAGATTGTCATTTTCACTTTATTGAGTCTTCTTATCCATGAACAGGAAACATTTTCTACTTATTTAGGTACTTACTGGTTTGCAATTTTCTTTATAAGATCTTTTGTGTCTCTAGTTAGGTTTATTCCCAAGTATCTCAATGTGTGGTTGACTATTGTAAATGGTTCCACATATCCATATCTTTTCAATCTATATGTAGAACAGATCATTCAGAAAGTTGAACTTTATGAAGAATGTGGCATCAGAATTGGAGGAAGGCTCATCAACAACCTTCTTTATGCAGATGAGACAACATTGCATGCTAAAACTGAGAAGGACCTAATGCATTTACTGCAGAAGATCAAGGACTGCAATCTTCAATATAGATTGAAGCTCAATATCAAGAAGACAAAGATTCTCACTGGCAGCACTATGATAAATAGAGAAGGTATTAATGTTGTTAACAATTTCTGCTTGTTCAGTTCTATTGGCACCAGAAGCCAGGAAAGCAAAAGACTAATTGCATCAGGAAAATCTGATGTTAGGGACCTCTCCAGCATGCTGAAGAGCAATGATGTCAGTCTAGAGACTAAAGTGTACCTGATTCAGGCCTTGGTCTTCACAATTACTTGCTATTCACTGAGCACTAGACAATGAATAAGGATAACAGAAGAATTGATGCCTTTGAGTTGTGATACTAGAGAAGAGAACATAGAACATACCATAGACTACCAAGAGAACAAACAAGTTCATGCTGGAGAGGAGAAGCCATTTTGCTCTTTGGAGGCAAGGATTTTGAAACTCTATCTCACATACTTTGGGCATGTTGCCAGGAGGGGCCAGTCCCTAGAGAAGAACATCATGCTTGAAAGGGTGGAGGGACAGCACAGGAGAGGAAGATCCTAGATGAAATGGGTTGATCCAGTGACTGGGTCAATGGGGCACGTATGTTGGAGACAGTGATTTGGTTCAGAATAGGGTGGGGTTTAGAGCTATTGAACATAGGGTCACTCAATATATTGAGAATAGGGTCATGTAGATGGCTCGAAGCACATAATTACAATAACAACACTCTAAATGTTATTGATTTCTTAGTTTCCTTTTCTCTGTTTTCTTTGTTACAACCACTCTGAAGGGTGTTTCCTCAAAAAAGCTGAACACAGAAATGCCAGATGGCCCAGCTATTTCACTGCTAAGAATATAGGAATATAGAATAAGAAAAACAGAGATTTGTACATTGATGTTCACAGCAACATTATTCAAAGCA
The DNA here is from genome assembly GCF_000299155.1 of Elephantulus edwardii. NCBI lineage: Eukaryota > Metazoa > Chordata > Mammalia > Macroscelidea > Macroscelididae > Elephantulus > Elephantulus edwardii. The sequence continues at coordinate 6,885,655 of NW_006399927.1, forward strand.
TTATAAACAGGGAAACAGTCCAAATGTCCATGAACAGATTAATTAATTGGAAAATAGTGATACATTCACACAATGGAATACTATGTAGCACTCAGCAATGATTTCATAAAACAACAGGCAAAATGGGAGAATCTGGAGAACAAGATGCTGAGTGAAATAACACTCATAAGGATAAATACTGCATAAAACCATTATTGTAAAAATAGAAGAATAACTAGTAAGATACATATAAAAGACCAAATAGAAAAGGGGCAAGGGCAGACAGGTTGTGCATGGGGAGGAGGGAAATAATAGGGTCTCAGAGTTTGGTGGGGGAATTAAGGGTGTGAAAGAATTAGGATAGATACAGTGGGGATCTGAAAAGACAGGGTAAAAGCGGGCATATACCAATGGTGATTAATTTTATAAAACACAACATATGGGTATGATTCGAGAGCTCTGGCTGCCTAGTGGCAAGAAGCTGCACTGCAATCCCAAAGACACACTGTTTGAATCTACAACATACTCAGCTAGAGAAGGAGGGGCAATCTCTTCCTGCATCAGTCAGATCTGACTCGATGGCACACAACAAGGGGGGAAAAGGCGAAAGCAACAAACCTACAATGTATGGGAACGATTATATGAAACACAACGTAAATGAAGAAATTTTCGAAACACAATGTACATGAATAAAACACAATATATGTGAATTTTGTATGCAAACCAATAGAATAGACAAACAAACAAATAAACAAACCAGTGCGTGCATGCATACCTGTGGAGGATGAGTCTACTCTGATTTTCTCCATGAAGAGAGTCAACACACCAGCATCTATTTTGCTTATTTTTAGTTAAGAATCTAAAGGACCTATTTTGTTAATTCTAGACTACAGTTACCTGACAAAGAAAGTGCATATAAACCCATTCTATTAGTGTTTCTTCCTTCATTAAAACAGAATAAATTATTATTCCTGAAGCAGAGGTATTTATGGCATAACTAGCTTGTTAAAAGCATTGGCCCACAAAGGAAAATGAAAGCAAATGTCACATCGAATTTTAATTGAGGTGAAAATAAGTGTGTTGGATAAAAGATAATGATGAGAGAGGACAGAGTGATGGAGAGAGTCACGTGATGAAGAACAGGAAAAATTTGGACCATTTCAGGAGGAATCACTGGCTCGGACCCGTTATTCTTGGATGCCTCCTACCTGGGAATGAAAGCCATGTCCAGGAGGAGTCCCTCAGAAAAAGGTCATCACAATCACGCACTACCACGGAGGCGCAGAGACTTACTTATCTGAAGCTCTTTAATTTCATCTGGCATAGTATGTTATCACTAGCTCGGCGGAAAAATACCAATCTGTCGCCACAGCTGTCCCTGTTGCTGTTTGTTTCTAAAATATCAACACCTGGCATCCCACAGTTGCGCTCCCAAAATGAGGAGTTATTGCTTTGACTAAACGCATTTTAAAGCATGGTAACGGCAAGCTGGCAAATGGCTTGTGTGGCATTCTCTGGAGAGAGAAATATGTGACCCCTCTCGAGGAGTCTGAACAAATGGGTCCCCTATGGGGTATGGTCTCTGTCCTGAACCAACAGTGGTCATGGAAGTAAGACTCAAAAAGGGCATCTTCACTTTTGCCAAAATACCCCTGGCTGGTACATCTTAGTGACAAGAAGTCAATATTGGGGATGACAACTTCTATTCTACTAAAACATGGACACACACACACCCCCAAATTAGGTCAAATACAAAATCATGAGCCATGCTGGTGCCTCCTGGAGAAGATTACAGAATGCATATTACCCTCAATAGCAGTGAAAGAGGGTAAAAAATATTTCCCTTCAAATAACATGCTGGTAATACTTAATTTTTTCAAGATACCACCACCTGCCTTCTTTTTTATTTTTTAACCTTGAATTCGCCTCTTATCTCTTAATATTGCAGAGGGATACAAGCACAAACTTTAAAAAACCCTGTACATGAACCCTAGCTCTGCCCCTCAGTAGTTGTGAAAGCTTAGACACAGCTCTCTACCACTCTGAACCTCAGTTAATAGCACCAATCTTACAGGGCAGTAAGAATTAGACGATCTGATTTATGAACAGTTCATAACATTATTGAGTTCAAGAGTTGGAAGTAATCATATAATCTGTAAAGCCTCAAAGTTGTGCTAAAGAATTTCTATATATTTAATGGAAACTAATTATATTAGAGGGGCATCTGGCAGTTTAGAGGCAAGAAGCTGTGATGCAATCCTGAAGGCACACAGTTCAATTCCACCAGTTGTTCCTTGGAGAGGAAGAGAAACCTTCTCCCATGCAATTAACTGTTTCTGAAAACTCACCAGAGGGAGAGCTATGTGTAAGTTTTGACCTGACAATACCCAACAACAACAACAACAATTATACTATAATCATATCAGTTAACCAATTCTATTTAAAGTTCTCTGGTGACCTAGTGGGCAGAGTTGTACTGTCAATCCAAAACCAAGCAGTTTAAACCCACCAGCTGCTCCACAGGAGAAAGACAATCTCAGTAGTAATTTACACTCTTTGAAAACCTGCTAAAGGGTCACCTATGAGTCAAGTCTAATGCGATGGCAAATAGCAACAACAATTGCATTAATCTCATTTAATATTAATCTTAATGTTTACTGTGACGAAATTAGAAAAAACCTTGAAGACTGGGGAAAGAATGTGTTCAGAAAATATATTTGAAAGAAAAAATATTGAAATAGGAATATCCTTGCCTTTTTGTTTCTGTGCACATAGTGTGTTTTTTTTTCCAAAATAAGTTCATATATCTAACTTTTTCTAATACTTGGAAGAAGTAAACTTTCCCATCAGATGTATTCTTTCATTGTGTCTGATGAGTTAGCTCTAAATGATATGAACTGCCACTTTGTCCAGCTCACAGCCACTGGCCACACACAGGGCCGAGAAATGATGTCATTAAGTTGCTGCCAAAGGGACAAGCTAAAGAGAAAGTAGAAATAGGTCAGGAGCAGCTTTAGAAAACCTGTGGCTTAGGTGACTTTTAGAGGTCAGAGGCATATAAGTGAAAAATTAGATGAAAAGATAAATATATTTTAAGGCTAGAACTGTTTATTTCAGTTGACAGATGTATTTTTTTTTTGTTCTTCCTTAGCGACATATCTGAGTCTTGAAGTGATAAAACTGGGATGGTTGCCAATAAATGTTAGGATGGATTTTGTTTGACACAAAGTTCCTTTGATGATCCAAATTAATCTAAAATTTATTTATTAATAACTAAGGATTAAATTGCATTTGTTGCTGACCTCCTTTGATGTTGCTCCATAACTGAATTCTGACTAAAAGGAGAGCTATTTGATAGCCACAAGCTTTGGAGATCCCCTTCCAAATGGAAGACAACCATAGACACAAGAGGGCCACAGTGTCCTCCACAGCCCACACACAGGTGTCTACTCCAAGGAGTCAAGTGCATCGACTCCATCATAATGATTCATATGAGAAAAATGTCTCTGCTTTCAAGGAAAAAAGGAATAAATTTCAAGATGTAGCTTCTCAAACTACAAACTATCCTTTTTTGGATGCCTCCCACCTCAATCATCATTATCCAAAGATGTCATATTTAAGAAGAAATCATATTCTGAATGTCTCTGATGTCATTTCTCACCACTCTCTCTTTTGCATTTCCATATAACTACTTAATAGATGTTTTGTTTGTTTGGTTGCCTTGGACTGAACCATTGCAATCAACTTCATCTTCTTGTTGGAACAATGGCTGATAGTTTCATGCAATTTTGGCATAGGAAGAGCTACTTCATGGATCATTGGGGTAAACATTGTGGAATCTGCAGTACATGTAGTTACAGCATTAAATTCACAAGCATCTTCTATGTCAAAGCTAGAATTATGGAGGAGGAATTGAAAATGCAGATACTTAAGTGAGAGTTTGGATAAGTTCTGCCAATTTTAGGTAAGCTATTGAAACTCTACATTCCTCAAATCTCTGGTAATTAATGATATAAAATATGATATACATGAATGTATAAAACACAAAGTACAAACGATGTATATGAATTATTATATGCAAACCCCCAATAAAAAAGGAAAATGGAATTAATGGATTAATAATTTTCTTTTTATATTGTGCAGGGAGTAAGCCATAGGATGCACGAAGAATCCTTAGAGCACTCAGCTGATAATAACTTGGCTGCTGTCATTATCACCATCTATCATCAATGAGACTTTCAGACAATGCTGATGAGAATGGAACGCTTTTTTCCAACTTTTGTGGCCCCTCTTGAGATGTGGCTGTAACATCAAGAAAACATCTCATAATTGAACTACGCATTCAGAACTAGGGCCAAGTGTTTGCTTTTTCCCATGTGTCTGAAAATTCTTCAAGAATTGTCTTTGCAACCTCTGCTTTTTTTGTAAATATGAAACTTACTAGCTGACTCAACTGAACTCATCAAGGTTCTGCATTTGTTTCTTGCTGGTAGCATGGGTTTGCATTTACAATGACAACACATTTTATCAGTGAATTGCCCTGTGATTATTCACTGCCCATTAATCAGTTTGCCCCCTCAAAAGGAGACAAATAGTGGTTCCTTTTGAGTTTCAAAGAAATTGGTTAATCCGGCCCTTCTGTTGCTTTGTTAGGGAAATAGGATTCACAGCTTTGTTCTTTAGCTTTCCCTGGCTGCTCAGAGGTCATGGGAAAGTAGGTGTTGGGGGAAGGGGCTTGTGTTTCATCATTGCCAAATAAGACAGTGTGGCACCAAGACACAGGATTCAGACTTACATTTTCTGTTACTGCGTGAAACACTCCACTCTCAAATAAATGCAGCAATGACTCTGAGAGGGCCTGATAGCACATGATCACACTGAGGGTCACAAGAATTTTCAACTGACCTAATACAACTGGCTGACAATGATAGGTATTCTCAATTCCATTTTCAGTTTGCCTCTGTGAAGAGCAATCCCAAGCCTTTTCTACTCTTACCTCCAGTCTTTACTTTTCATGAGTTAACAATAAAGGCTAAAATAGTATATATTTAAAATATAAAGTATATATTTCATGTATATAGAAACTTGTACTCCATACCAAAGAACAAGTTGGAACCGATTCATAGCTGAGCCTGCAGTGGGTCTTCAGAGGCAGTAAACTGCACAGGAGGAGACTGCCCATCCTTTTTCTGTGCAGCAATTGGTGCATTCAAATCATGTGTCTTTGCAATGATAGCTCAGCTCCTTACCTCTTGGCTACCACAGCTTATGCTAAAGGACAGCCTACTACAAATGAAGGTTTATAAAGTGGCCCTGTGAACATCTGTTTATGTTTTCTATATTCTGCACAGTGAATTTTATTACTTATTGGATATTCCCTTCCTCTCAGAATCTCAATCTGCAAAACTTAAGTCTCAATTAATTAGTGGTCAGCTTGGTGAATTCTATAGTCTGCCTGGAATTAGGAACTGGAAAAGGAAAGTCATCTCTTCTGAGTTTTCTAGAGGCAGAAAGGAAGGTGGCAAATGAGGAAGAAGTGTCTGATAGTGACGAGTGAAGAGACACTTATTGCATGGGAAAATCTGAAGTTAGGGGCCTCTCCAAATTATTGAGGAGTAATGATGTCAGTTTGAGGACTAAGGTGTGTCTGATTCGGGCCCTAGTCTTTCTGATAACTTGCTATGAATCTGAGAGCTAGACAATGAATAAGGATGACAGAAAAATAATTGATGCCTTTGAGCTGTGGCATTGGAGAAGAGCACTGAACACCCATTCCATGGACCACCAAGAGAACAAACAGATATATCTTGGAGAGGGTGCAACCAGAGTGCTCTTTGGAAGCAAGAATGATGAGGCTTCACCTCACATATTTTGGGCATGTTGCTAGCAAGAGCTATTCCTTGGAAAAGGGCATGATGCTAGTGGAGGATCAGCAAAGGAGAGGAAGACCCTCAAATAGGTGGATTGATATGGAGACTATTGTAATGAGCTCTTGTGTGTCAAGAAGTGTGAGGATGGCACAGGATAGAACAGGGTTCACATCTTTTGTTCATAGATTCATTATGAGTCCTACTCAACTCAACAGTACCTAACTCAACTCAACAACAGTATTGCATGCATGCCTTTATTAATTTACTTATAAAGCATTTAATTTGCAACTTGTATGCATATGTCTATATTTAATTCCTGAGAAAGAATTGATTCAGGTCTTGCCTCTGTCCTCATTTTTACCCACTGAGAGCTGGGATAACAGGCAAGTAAAATAATAGAAGATGAAGAGGTTGACCTTAGCATTTCTCAAATGCCACCAAGTTACTTCTGGCTCATTAATATCCTGTGGGTGTCAAAGTAGAATTTTAATCCACAGGTTTTTAGTGTTTGATATTTTTCAGAGGTAGATTACTTGGTCTTTCTTAAAGAGGGGCAGCTTTGACTACCTAGTCTAAACAGAGCTGCAAAGGCCATGCCTCTCTTGTTGTTATTGTTGGGTGCCATCGAGTCAAGTACAACTCATAGCAGCCCTATGAATAACAGATCGGGACTGTGTCCTATCCTGTATCATCCTCATAATCTGACACACTCAAGCCCATTCCTGCAGTCTCTGTGCTGATCCATCTCAGAGGGTCTTTCTCTCTTTTGCCAATCCTTCACCTTTCCAAGCATGATGACCCTCTCCAAGGAATAGATTTCTATTAACATGCCCAAAGAATGTGAGATGAAGTTCTATCACCTTTGCAAGGAACACTCTGGCTGCATTTTCTTAAAGACATATCTGTTTGTTCCTTTGGCAGTTCATAAAATATTCAGTACTGTCCTCTAACACCACAGTGCAAAGATAGACATTTTTTTCTGTCTTACTTATTCACTGTTCAGCTCTCAGATGCATAGTAAGGGATTGAAAAGACATGGCCTGAAACAGGAGCATCTTTAGCCTAAAACTGACATAATTGCTCCTCATTAATTTGTAGAGGTCCCTGACTGCGGACTTTTCCCAATGCACTTGTCTCCTGATACGACTACTGATATCAAGGGTATTGAGTGCGAATCCAAGTAAGATGAAGTGGTTGGAAATTTCAATCTTTTCACCATTTATCATAATGCTGCTTATCAGTTCAGTGATGAGAATTTTTTTTATTTCTTTATGTGGAGACATAATCTGTATTGAAGACTGTATTCTTTCATCTTGTGCAGAAAGAGAAAGTTCTCACTTTCAGCAAACAAGGTAGTGTCATCCACATAACACAGGTTATTAATGAATCATTCTCCAATCCTTATGCCACATTCTTCTTCATAGAGTCAAGCTTCTCAGAAAACATGCTCAATAGGTATGGAGAAATGATACAACCCTGACACACACCTTTCTTAATTTTAAACTACATAGTAGGTCATTTTGTGATTGGGGTGGTAGGAATGAGTGAGTCGGAGATGGCAAGGTTGGCACAGGATAGAGCAGCGTTTAGGGCTCTTGTACAGAGGATTGCTATGAGTCACAAGCAACTTGACAGCACATAACAACAAGAAGTGTTCTCTTGTTCTGTTCTCATGACGTCTAGATAGAGGTTTCACATGAACACAATTAAATGTTCTGAGATTCTAATTTTTCTCAATGTTAGCCATCATTTTTAAGATCGACACAGTTCAACATCTGTATAGTCAATAAAACACACTCTTCTGATATTCTTTGTTTTAGGCTAGGATCCATCTAACATCAGTAATTTTATTCCTGCTGCCTCAACCTATTCTAAATCCAGCTTGAACTTCTGAAAATTCTTTGTCTGTGTTCTGTTCTATGCCTTTTCAGCAGATTGAAATACTAGTGGCTTCTCAGGAGAAATATTTATAGGTAGTCTCTGTAAGATAGGAAAAGATTCATACCTGTTGTTCATAGGATGGCTATGAATCATATTTGACAACAACAACCTCTCCTGCATTATATAGCCTTAGAAACTCAATGGAGGATCAGCTAAGTCCATTCCCATTCATAGTGACCCTATGAACAATAGATCTTAACCTTGCCATATCCTGTGACATCCTCACCGTCTCTGATACACTTGAACCTTTGTTACAGTCACTGTGTCAGTCCATCTAATTGAGGGTATTTCTCTTTTCCCTGATCCTCCACGTTTTCCAACATGATGTCGTTTTCCAAGAACTAGATCCACCTGAACCCATGCCCAAAGTATCTGAGATGAAGTTTCACCATCATTGCCACTAAGTAGTACCCTGGTAACACTTTCTCCAAGACAGATTTGTTTGTTCTTTTGGTAGTCCAAGGGATGTTCTGTAATCTCCAATGCCACAATTCAAAGGTGTCAATTATTTTTTTGAAATCCTTAGTCACCATCATAGAAAGTAATTGAAAAGGCTATGGCCGCTTACTAAAAAAGTTGCAAATAGAAATACCATTTGACCCAGCAATTCCACTACTGGGAATATACCCTAAAGAAACCATAACCTCCACCCAAGCAGATTTATGCACACCCAAGTGCCCATCAACAAATGAATGGATAGAGAAGCTCTGGTAAATTCACACAATGGAATACTATGCTGCACTGAAAAACAAGGAACTCATAAAATATTATACAAAGGACATTATGCTGAATGAAATATCTCAGTCACAAAAGGACATATATCACATAGTTCCACTGTTGAAAACGGGACTGATATTGGGGTTGAGGGAAGACTGAGAAAGAGGGGATAAATATTGTATAATGCATTGAAACAGATGAGGGAGAAAACTGTTTTAAAGGGATATATAATTGGGTATTATCCATGACAGGAGACCAGAATGAAGGCTGCATAGTGGAGTGGACTTGGGGGGCAGGGATTGCATAACAATGAAAGAGTTTTTCTTTTACTTTTCAAGGTGAAGAGTGAATTGGTGGGAGGGGGTGGGCAGGGAGAAAAGTGCAACAATGAATGAATGGAAACCCTAAGTTTCTGTAAGCTTTCATTAAAAATTAATAATAATAATAATGATAATAAAAGAATGTGAAGTCACATGACGCATAACTCCAAGGACCATTTCTGCTGCCCTTCTTTCAATGAAGATTTGTTCTTTTGCAATTCATGGTACAGTCAATAATCTTTATTATTACCACAATTCAAAGCTGTTATTCTTGTACAGTCTTTATTATTCATTCATTATCCAGTTGGTCCACATGCATGAAGTGATTGAAAACGTCATAGTTTGCGTCAGTCATCCTTTAGGCTTAAAGTAAAATTCTTATTCTTTAGTACTTTAAAGACATCCTTGGCAGTAGATTTATGACTGGATTTCTTGATTACTACAGCTGTAGGTGTTGATTACGGATCCAAGCTGAAACAGGATCTGCATCTCACATCATGCACAGAAATCAACTCAAGATGGATCAGAGGCTTGAGAGTAAAACCCGGCATCATAACGTTCATACGAGACTGGGAGCAAGCCTAGAAGGCCTAGTTTATGGTATACAGAGGCTGACAAATACAGGCAGAAATGCACAGTCTGGAGAGGGTTAATTGATGAATGGGATTTCGTAGAGAGTAATTCTTAGTCTGCATCAAAAAACATTTACACATAGGGTGAAAAGAAAACCTTCTGACTGAGAAATAAAACTTTTGGCAATACCATATCAGACAAGGGTCTCATAACAAAAGTTTATGGAATATTACTGAATCCAGAAGAAAAAGACTGATAACCCAACTACCAAATGGGCAAAAGACATGGAAAGACTTTTCACTGAGAAAGATATTAAGGTGGCCAACAGACACATTAAGAAATGCTCAAATCCACTGGCAATAAAAGAGATGTAAATCAAAACCCATTCCAATATCAGTGGCAAACTTTAGCAGGGCAGCAAACAATAAATGTTGGCAAGGATGTTGAGAGGTGGGAACTCTTACACACTGTTGATGGGATTGAAAAATCGTACACTACTCTGGAGCACAGTTTAGAGTTTCTTTAAAAAATTGAATGAGAGCTAAAGATGGGCGATGAGAGGAGGAAGAAGTTAATCATAGGGTTGTACAATTTGATGGGTGGAGGGGGTAGTGGTGAAGAAATGGGAAAGATCCAGTGTGAAAAACTTTGTAAATAAACCAGTATAAATTTTTTTTAAAAAAAGTAAAACCCACATACACAAGACCTTTGGTAAAAGTAGTAAAGATGCTACAGATGCTGACAGAATCTCAGTTATGCATTGACATAATAAAATGGCTTAAATAATAATAATAATAAAAAAGTTGAGCACAGAAACTCGATATGACTCAGCTATTCCACTACTAGAAATATACGATAAGGAAATTAGAATTGAGACACAAATGGTGATTTGTAAATCAATGTTCAAAGGAACATTATTAACTATCACAAGAGCATGAAAACAGCCCAAATGTCCAATTGCAACCAAATGGATTGAGAAATTGTAGTACATTCCCATAATGTAATACTATGCAGGACTCAGGAGCAACGATTTTGAAGACTTCTACGTAAGTTGGGAGAGACTGGAATCTCTTTTTAAGCAAAGTGAACAAACTCAATCTCATAAGAACAAATACTGCATAAGACCATCATTGTAAAAATAGACAGATTACTAGTAAAACATGTATGGGGATCCGAGAGAAAAGAGTGGTAGCAGATGGGTGAGGATGGATGAGGCACATTTACTGAGTTGCACAATTTGGTGGATGGAAGGAAGGGGTAAAGGAAATGGAAAAAATCCAGGGAGAACCTGAAAAGACAGAGTAGTGGTGGGTCCAGTGATGATTCATTTTATAAAATATAATGAATGGGAATGGTTGTATGAATACAATGTGGATGAAGAATCATGTGAAACACAATGTATACAAACCTTGTAAGCAAACCAATGTAAAATATTTTTTTTAAAAAAATAAGTGTTGTGGGGGGGAAAGCCCCCAGCATTATCAATACTTTTCATTCTTTCTTAAGGTCTGGGTGGCAGAGTGTGTTACGCATTGGGCCACTGAAAGAAAAATCCAATTCACTGAGCCACCAGTTGCTCTATTAAAGAAAGATGAGATAATCTGTTTCTACATATATGTACATTTATTTTGTTGTTGTTGTTATGTGCTGTCGAGTCTAGCACAACTCATAACAACCTAATGAACAAAAGATCTAAACCCTGTTCCTTTCTGCGCCATCCTCACACTCCCGGACACACAGGAGCCCATTGTGGCAGTCACCATGTCAATCCACCTGGTTTGAGGGTCTTCTTCTCCTTCATCGACCCTCCACCTTTCCAGCAACATGTCTTTCTTCAAGGAATAACCTCTCCTACCAACATACCCAAAGTATGTAAGGCAAAGTCTCATCATTCTTGCCTCCAAAGAACACACCGGCTGCACTCTTTCCAAAACATATGTATTTGTTCTTTTGGCCATCCATGGGATGTTCAGTGCTCTTCTCCAAAACCACAGCCCAATGGCATCAGTTCTTTTCTTGTCATCCTTATCCAGTGCCCGGCTCTCTGATACATAACAAGTGATCAGAAAGACTATAGACAGAATTAGACACACCATAGTCCTCAAAATGACATCATTACTCCTCAATAATTTGGAGAAGTCTCCAACTGCAAACCTTCCCAGTACATTGTGTGTCTCTATTTCCTGACTGCTGGAACCCAGGGTGTTAATTGTGGGTCCAAGCAAGATGAAGTTGTTGATAGTTTCAGTCTCCTCTCCATCCATCAGGATGTTGCCTATTGGTCTGGTGGTAACTATCTTTGTTTTCTTGAGAGTGAGATGCAATCCAGGATTATTTCCTAGATAGTCATTAATAATCATATTGCACTTTTAGTATCTTTTTAAAAGTAGCACGATTATGTTAGCTCTTTGTTACATATTGAAAGAAGGTAAAAATAAAATAGGAAGTGATACCAAGGAATACAAAAGTGTTCTGTTCCTTTGGTTTTTCATCCATAAAGAAGATTCAGCAATCAAGCCAATTCTCAGGAACCACTTCTTCTAATTCAAGTGGAATCAAATAGAATGTGCTATTCCCTGAAGAGATAATTGTGATGGAAACAATTTGTTACTCTTATAGAAACAAGGTTTTGTGTGTGTGAGTCAATAAAAGTGCTTTATTTTATAAAGCCCTGCTCATGTCTGCAGTTTATTTTTAGCTCAAGGAGATACAATGCAAACTTCCTCACTCTGTCCAAATAAACAGTTTATCAACAGAAAAGAATGACAGAGACTGTTATAAACAAAAATAACACATTTTGTAAACTTCTAAAAAGCATACAGATTGGCCACAAAGGAAAGAATTATTCATATAATATATGTGTACCTTCAGGATCTTTCTATTATAGTCTTAGGCCAAATAAACCACAGGATAACTTTGGAATGAGTTGATGCCAGGAATTAATGGAGAGGTGGAGTAGATCAAATCCCAGTATCAATTATTTTTAAACACATAAGATACAGAGTTGTACAGCTGTATTACAGTGGTGTTAACATCATTTTGTTGAGGCTAACAGATCTATATAAATTCATTTGGTAGTAACAGAGACAGGGCTACTGCTAGCTTCCAAAGGTCTTGTGATTTTCAAGTCATCTCTTCTGAAGTAAACCCACATACATTGTGCATAATCACAGACATAATAGCACTGAAGTTCAGTTCCCAGGAGTTGTCTTATGACAGGTGGGATTTATAAAAACAAATTTTATGGGTCATTCTTTTTTCTCTTATGAAAGCAATAAGCTCTATGCAGACTCTATCATATAACAGATTTTGTTGTTGTTGTTGTTGTTATGTGCCGTCGAGTCATTTGCGACTCATAGTGACCCTATGTACAACAGCCCTAAACGCTGCTCCTGTGCCAATTGCACTGCCTCTGACACACCCATCCCGATTACCCCAGTCACTGAATCAATCCATCTCATAGAGGGTCTTCCCCTCTTGCGCCGTCCCTCCACCCTCCGAAGCATGATGTCCCTCTCCAAGGACCTGTCCCTCCTTGCAACATGCCCAAAGTATGTCAGACTAAGTACCAGAATCCTTGCCTCCAGGGAGTAGCTTGGTTTAACCCTCTCTAGGATGAATCTGTTTTCCTGGCAGTCCATGGTACATTCAGTACCCTTCTCCAGCACCACAGCTCAAAGGCATCAATTCTCCTTCTGTCCTCCCTGGTCATTGTCCAACTCTCTGATGCATAACAAGTGATTGCAAACAGAAGAGGACATAATATTAACACCTAAGATAATTTATTTTTTTTATTATGTGTCTAGGTTAGTTTGTGTGTGTATGTGCATAAACATGTTATTGTTGTTAGGTGCCACAGTGTCTGTCTCAACTTGTAGGGACTCTGTCTACAACATATGAAGTGCTGCTCAATCAAGCACCAGCTCCATATCTCTGCTGAGCTTATGCCCATGGCTGCAGTCACTGAATCTATACACCTCACTGAAGGTCTTCTTCTCTCTCACTTGAACTACTCTTTTCTAAGTATGATATCCTTCTCCAGGGACTTCTTTTCCTGACAACGTGCCAAAGTCTGGTGTTGATAACAGTATTAAATATCCTTAAACACACTTCCTAATGCAAATTACTCATGTTTTCCTTTGGAAAATTAAATGCAAGTCCAATTAGCACATGAAAAGAAGGACTGTTGGCGTGGCCCTTACGGAGTCGCGCTTCAAATTCAAAGGTGGTACCTCTCTGGTGGTTTGAATCCACCAGCAACTCTGAAAGAGAAAGACAGACAATCTACTCCCTTGCCATTTAAAACCTACCAATAACCCCCCAGAAGGTCAGCTATAAGCTGATTCTGACTCAATGGCGATGCAATTTTCTAGGTCTTCCTAGTGGCAAGACACCGTGCTACAATTCCAAAGACATGCTGTTCAAGGCCACCAGCTGCTCCATTGGAGAAGGATGGGCAATCTCCTCCTACTGCCTCTGAAAACCTCCTGGAGGGTCAGCTATGGGTTGGTTCTGACTCTATGATATTATGAAACAAAATTTTGAAAGCAGCCAGAAGTCCAGGCTGGATTTAGAAGGGGTCATGGTACTAGGGATATTGTTGCTGATGTTAGATGGATCTTGGCTGAAAGCAGAGAATACCAGAAGAATGTCTATCTGCGTTTCATTGATTATG
>NW_006399927.1:6900729-6904365 GCF_000299155.1 Elephantulus edwardii
GTCGCAAACGACTGGACGGCACATAACAACAACAACAACCCATAATAAGATCCTGACTCTTTCAAGTGTATTTTCAGAATCCAAAGCTATTTTCACAAAGATTCACATGTCAAGGAGAAGAACTCACAAGACATATTTACAAAATATTACCTTTAAGCTGTAATTACATAGTAAGTGATTAACGTCTCAATGTGTTTTGAGAATTTAATAATACTCTTCAAGATAATTGGTGACAAATTTTTACCAAAGCCAAGCTTGAGAATTATTGGTCTAGGAATCAGACTGTGCACAAAGAGTTACACTTTGCTAAAAGCTTTTTAAAATTATTTCACTTTACACTACACATTTCCAAAAATGACTATATTTTGGTAAACTCTCTCCAAAGAGGTGAGTTTACCACCTCTCCTTAGCTATAGCTATAGCAATTTATATATAAATTGAAGGCCAGTTTTCATAGCCTTGGCATCTTTGCAATTATTTGGTCAATTTAAGCTGGTAAGTGTGCCAAAAAGCTAAATGTCACTGGGTAATTTCACAGGATAGATGACAATCATTAAATTATTATGTTGTTTATTTCACTAGAGATAAAATGAGTGATTAACTGAGAGCTGAATGCTGGGAATGACATTGAAGGAAACTGTGCTTTCCAGAAGAGCACTCACATGTCAGGAGTTTATTTATTTTTAGGGGGTTTTGTTGCCTCTGTCAGCAACCTGGTAGAGACAGCTCAAGCCAAAAGGAAAGTGTTATTAATGCAACTTGTCTTAATATTGAGCTCAAATCAGACTATGAATACTAGAATAAATCCTACAAATTCTCTCCATCTCTCCTTTCTGCTACTTCTCTTTTATGAGTTTCTGTTAAGACTATTTTTACTTTTTCTACTCTGTCACAGAACAAAAAAAATGGCCACAGATATTGGCTACATTTACATTTCTGCCATTCAAGAGACAAGGCTGCTTAGTTTTTGCTTTAAATTCTCAAATAAAATGTGTAAACACATACTCAAAAGACTATAGAGTATTGTCAAAAGACATTAAAGAAGACGGGAATAAATTGAAAGATGTATATGACCAGAGACAAAGAAGCACACCAAGCCACAAGAGAAATGGTCAGGAAAGGTGGGGCACTGTGCCAAGAGCAAGCACTCTCCATTGCTTGTGAGGAAACAAGACTGAGGCATCCCTGGAGTTGTAGATCATGTCATCTGGAGGTCCTTGCCTTCTTGGTTGCAGGACCACCCCATGGGCCAAACAGGACAAGATATTTTAGTACACAGAACTTCAGGCAGAGGGAAGGGATTTTTGTAGCTCTCTGCAAGAGAGAGGGAAGTCTGACTTGAGACCCCCTGCGTACAAGCTGCCTGACCTGGCAGTTCTGATCTCTAATCTCCTGTCTCTCCAGCAACAAAGGAAGACATTAAGCTCCAGGAGAAAAGGTGTATGAGAAACTGCTTGAGAAGAGCACATGGTCTCACACCACTCAGCGACAGAATATATGAAAGAGGCCTATGGAGTTGATGTCAGGGGACTACGTCAAGGCAAGATTCCTACAGGGCTGCAGTGCAGACCAGAGAGAACCTCAAGGACTTTAGGAAAGGCACATTTTCCCCAAAGGACTTACAGTGGAATCAGTACCTCTCCACATTTTAACTTGGCAACTAACTAGTAACATTATAAAGGGAAGAATCACCAAAATGTTCACAGACACAATGGAAAAACTTATCAAGAAAAACTTCACATAATGTCAAGAAAGCAACAGGCAGTTTGAAACACCATGAAAACAAATTAAGCCTTCTCAAAACAACAAAAACCCCACAAATAAAAACCCCAGAGAATATCAGAGACCTCATGAATACCCTAAAGTCAAGAAGGCTGATATGTTGCTATGGAGACCATCAAACAACTACAAATAAAAGGACAAATAATGCAAGAAACAATGAAAGCCATATATAAAGGAAATAACCTAGAGCTAGAGAACCAGGGGGGAAAAATGTATTGATGAAGTTATTTGAACAGCCACAGAAGAAGGTGGAAATGATGGAAGAAACAATGGAAACCAATAACAAAGCAAATGCTCCAGAGACACAATGCCAGATGAAATATGCTGATGAGGAGGAACTTGCACAAATAAATATAAAGGAGAAAATGCATCCTTAGCAGAAAAGAAAGAACTTAAGAAATTTGTGAAAACAAGACCAAATCTACAAGAACTTTTAAGAGAATGCCTACACACAGAGACATCAAAGGGAATTGGATGGACCATAGTCACAAGAAAAAGAAAAAAAATGAAACATAACAAAATGACAATGATAAAAACCTAGCCTGTCAATAATCACACGTAATATGAATAGACTTAATGCACCTATCAAGAGAAAAAGAGTAGCAGAATGGATAAAAGGAGCAAAGCCCATCAATACGTTGTCTACAAGAGATACATGAACAAAGGCTGGAAAAGATGAAAAGCAAATGGCATCACAAAAAAGCAGGATTGGCAACACTAATCTCTAATAAAATAGACTTCAGAATAAAAATCACCATAAAAGATAAGGAAGGGCACTATATAATTATTAAAGGCACAGCAGATCAAGAAGACGTAACATTGGTCAATATCTATGCATCAAATTATAGACCTGCTAAGTACATAAAACAATGGTTAGCAGAACTGAAGAAAGAAATAGACAACACCATTATAGTGGTATGAGACTTGAACACATCACTCTCACCAAAGGATAGCTCAACTCAAAAGAAATTTAACAAAGATGCAGAAGACTTAAACCTCACAGTCAGCCAACTCAACCTTGTGGATGTATTTTGAGCACTCCAGCCAACTAAAACTAAATTCAATTTTTTCTCAAGTGCACATGGTACATTCTCCAAAATTGACCACATATTAGGTCACAAGGCAAGCCTCAACAAATTCAAAAGCACTGAAATAGTACAAAGTATCTTCTCAAAACACAATGTCATAAAACTAGAAATTAACCCCAAGAGTATAAAGCTTATAAAGCCATCAACCTGAAATCTAAATAACACCCTCGAAACAAGAGTGGCATTCACTTCCTAAACAACATGCCTCTGAAAACTCCATGAACTTTGATAAATTATGATAGTTATAGAAAGACTTCACATTGACAAAACAAAAACCAGAAAACATATGGTTCTAGCAATTGATGCAGAAAAGGTATTTGACAAAATCTAACACCTCTTCCTGAATAAGACACTCAGCAAAATTAGAATAGAAGGGTATTTCCTCAACATAGTGAAAAGTATATATGGAAAACCAAGTGTCAATATAATTTTCAGTGTAGAAAGACTAAAAGCATTTTCTTTGCAAATAGGAACCAGACAAGGATGTCCATTATCACCACTGTTATTCAATATTATATTGGAAGTACTTGCTAGGGCAAAACAACAAGAGAAGAAAATAAAAACCATACTGAATATCAAAGAGATAGTTAAACTGTCACTTTATGTGGACGATATGATAGTGTACACTGAAAACTCCAAGGACTCTCAACAAAAAAGTCTGTTAGAACTAGTAGATAGATTTAGCGGAGTGGCAGGATACAAGATTAATATCCAAAAAATCAGTGGGATTGCTCTACAATAATAAAGAGAACTTGTTGTTGTTGTT
>NW_006399927.1:6908102-6909517 GCF_000299155.1 Elephantulus edwardii
AAAAAGATCTACGTCTCACATCATACACAAAAATCAACTCAAGGTGGATCAGAGACTTCAGAATAAAGCCCAAATCATAAAGCTCATAACAGACAAACAGGACAAAGCTTAGCAGATCTAGTCTATGGTATAAAGGGATCATCCAGAAATACACAATCTGAAAAGAATAAAATTGATGAACGGGACCTTCTAAAGATTAAATCTTTGTGCTTATAAAAAAACTTAGTCCAACAGGGTGAAAAGAAAACCTACTGACTGGAAAAAAACATTTGGCAATACCATCTCAGACAAGGATCTCATAACGAAAGTTTACATAATACACCTGGGCCTCCAGAAAAAAAAGACTGATAATCCAATTACAAAATGGGCAAAAGACATGTAAAGAATTTTAACAGAATAAGGTATTCAGATGGCAAACAGACACATGAAGAAATGCTCTATATCACTAGCAATAAGAGAGATGCAAATCAAAACCACAATGAGGTACCATCTTACCCGAGTAACAGTGCAAAGTTTAGCAGGACAGCAAGTAATAAATGTTGGAGAGGATGTGGTGTGATAGGAAGTCATACATTGTTGGTGGGATTGTAAAATCGTATAACCACTCTGGAAGGCAGTTTGCCATTTCCTAAAAAAATGAAACGGAAATTCCATATGACCAGCTATTCCACTGCATTGAATATACCCTGAGAAAATGAGAACTGAGGCACAGAGACTTATATCCCAATGTTGATAGCAGCATTATTCACCATAGAAAGAACATGCCAAAATGCCCAACCACAATGGAATGGATTGAGAAATTATGGTGCATTTACACGATGGAATACTACTTAGGATGCAGGTGTAAAGATTTTGTAAATTACTACCTAACATGAGAAGGACTGGAGAGCATTAAGTAAACTAATTCAGTCTCATAAAGACAAATACTATATAAGGACCATTATTGTACAGCATATACAAGGATTCAATAAGGGGAGGTGGCACTAAAACATAGGGTCACACAATTTAATGGGTGAAGGGAGGGGTGGGTAAAGGAAAGGGGAACGGTCTGGTGTGAAAAACAATGCATATGAACTTAATGAACTTTGTATGTAAACCAGTATAAGATAAAATTTTTTAAAAAAATGCATTATATGTTCATCCCGTATCATCCTAGGTCTAAAGACTTTATAGGATTAAAACAATATATTCTTTAAATGGCTCTATAAATTCATTAAAAATTCCCAATTTATCAATCTCCCATCTGATTTTTATCCAGAGATTTTAAAAAATTACAAAACTCTGATAGTTGTGCAAGGGACCCAGAACAGACAAAACTATTTTTAAAAAATGGAGGACTTGGTTTTAAAAATGTCAAAACTTATTACAAAGATTTATCCTAGAGAAGGTTAAGCCAGGCTACTCCTTGGAGGCAA
>NW_006399927.1:6909737-6927809 GCF_000299155.1 Elephantulus edwardii
CAACATTGCAAAGCTAGGGATGATAGAAAGAGAATCGATGTCTTAGAGCATTGGTGCTGGAGAAGAGTATTGAATATACCATGGATGCTAGGAGAGCAAACAGGTTCATCCTAGAGAGAGTGAGACTTAGGCTGCTACTTGGAGGCAAGGATTCTTAAGCTTTGTCTGACATACTTTGGACATGTTGTAAGAAGGGACCAGTCTGTAGAGAGCAATATACTTACGAGGCTGGAGGGACAGCACAAGAGAGAACAACCCTCGATGAGATGGATTGATTGGGGTAATGGGGATAGGTGTGTCAGAGGAGACAGTAAGACTGGCCCAGGATAGAGCAGAATTTAGGAATGTTGTACATAGGGTCGCTATGAATCACAGGTGACTCAATAGTATGTAACAAAAACAAAGAATTGGGAGACTAGAGTACTGGCAATAGGTAGACAATTATAGTCAACAGAGGAAAGCACAGTCTCTTCAGCAAATGGAATATTCAAATGCAAAAAAAAAGACATGTTAGGCCCTCTACATTACACCACACTTAAGAGTTAACTCAAATCATACCTAAATATTAGATTTAAAACTATAAAAACTTTGTAATCTTGAGTTAATCAATGGTTTCTTATGAGAACAGATGGAAAAAAGAAATAAAAAGTACTTAAATTGAACTACATCAAATATTATTTTTAAAATCAAAACCAAAACTTTGGCTTCAACCATGTGAAAAGACAACCTTCAAAGTGAAAGAAAATATTTGCAAGTAATGTAGCTGATCAGAGATGTATGTCCAGTATATGTAAAGAACTCATATTTCAATAATTAAAAGTAGTCAATTTAAAAATTGAAAAAGGGTTAATCTCGACATCTCCCAAGGAAGATATGGAAACTGCAATAAAGATGTGAAAAGATAATCAATATAATCATTATTATTACAGCTGAACACTAGAGAGTCAGCTCTGACTCTTTAAACTTGTGTACAAAAGAACAAAATGTTGTCTAATCCTATGACATCCTCATTGTAATTGTTGAGCTGGAGCCTGTTGGTGCAGCTCCTTTGCCAATTTTTGACTCTCATTGAGAGTTGTCTTCTTTCTTGCTGACCCTCTCCTCATCACACATATTCAGTTTTTTTTTCAGTTTAGCCCTCCTGATAGCACAAAGTATATGAGAAGTCTCAACACTCTCACTCCTAAAGAGCACTGTGTGTGGCTGCACTTCTTTTAAGTGGCTTTGATTACTCTTTAAGTAGTCTGTGGTATATTCTATATTCTTCCACAGTAGTGACGTTTCAAGATATCAATTCTTATGGGGTTTTTTATCTATTGTCCAAATTTCACATGCACGTGAGGTTATAAAAAATACAGACTGTGTTAGATGTGCCATAGTTCACCAAGAAAGAAACATCCTTGAATTTAGCAATTTGAAGGGATCCTTTGCAGCGGATATACCAGATTTGATTTCTTGACTAGTGCTTCCACAAATGCTGGTTGTACACTCAAGTAAAATGAAACCGTTGGCAAATTTAATATTTCCCCATTCATTATGATACTATTTATTGGAACATTTCTGAGGATTTTTGTCTTCTTTCTGCTGATGTATAATAAATGGTGGAGGGTGTAGTATTTAGTCTTCATTGAGAAGTGCTTTAAGTCTTCTTCATTTTCAGCAAGCAAAATTGTGTCATTGCAGTTTTAGTCTAAAGTTGACTTTTTTTTTTTTTTAGCTATTACCTTAGCCCCCTCTGGTCTCCAGCTACCTTAACTGCAGAGAAATAGTCTTACAAATCATCAACACTATGAGGCTAGGATAAGAGAAGGGTGCTTCCTACACTGAGCAGGAAGACTTGAGGGAGACTGGAGCAAGATTCTGGTGAGACAATATCCTGATGGTGAGACCATGATGATGGTGGTAGAGAGACTATGGCACTGCTGTGGAGATACTATGGCAAAGTGTTACCTGAGGCTTCTTGCATTTGTGTTGGCCACAGTTAAAGAGGATTTTTGTTCTTCCTGGATTCTTGAGGGAAAAACTGCTCTTGCTGGGTTGAGGAAACTAGAGGGGGGTTTTTTGAGTTTGTGCTGCTAAAGAGAAACTAGGACTTTTACTAATTGAGGAACTGTGTTTTGCTGTTAATCTGGCTTGCAACTGCTGAACTAAACCTGAGCTTATATTGTAAGATATTCTTTGCCTCTCCAACTCACCAACCTATTTCCCTTATAAACCCCACTCTTGATATCAAAATTGTGAGTAATGTCTGTGAGTCAACAACAAAACTTTTACTACTGGTTTGGCTCTAGAGTTACCGTGAGGCTGGGCTACTGACTCTTTATCTGCTTTCTGCTCTGGGTCAGAAAAGACCACATATTGTATGAGTGTATTTCTATGAAATGTCCAGAATAGAGATATTAGTGGTTGCATAGGGTTAGGTATATGAGGAGTAACTGCTAATGGACATGGACTTTATTTTGGGGTGAGGAGTAAATAAAAATGTTCTAAAGTTTATTGTAGTGATATTTGTATAACTCTGTGAAGATATTAAAACCATAGAATTATAAAAGTAATTAATAATTCCAGGGACAAGATTCTTAATGTCCTAGTTTGAGCTCTGGTTGCTTCCTCTTAGGTACTTTCAAGTAGAGTATAACTCATAGCAACACTAGGAACAACAGATACGAACTCTGTCCTGTCTCAAAATCTCTGACCACACTTGAGCCCATTGCTGCAGTCACGATGTCAATCCATCTGACTGAAAGTCTTGTTGTCCTTTGCTGACCTTTCACTTTTTCAAGCATGATGTTCCTCTTTGACAAATAGCCTTTCCTAGCAACATGCCCAAAGTATATGAGATGGAGTTTCAGCGTCCTTGCCTCCAAGGAGCACCCTGGCTGTATTTTCTCCAAAACGAATCTGTGTGTGGTTTTTTTGGCAATCCATGGGATATACCAGAGCTCTGAGGTATCAATTCTTTTTCTAACATTTTCCAGCTCTCGGTGTATAGCAAGTGATTGAAAAGATGCTGAGTCAAGCATATCTTAGTTCTCAAACTGATTATTATAAACTATTGCTTCACAATAATTTGGAGAGTTCCCTGACTACAGCCTTTCTCAGTACAATATGTCTCTTGATCTCATGACTGCTGGAACCAAGGGGGTTGATTGTGGATCCAAGGAAGATGAAGTCATTAACAGTTTCAATCTTTTCTCCACTTATCATACTGTTGCCTATCAGTCCAATGATGAGAATTTTTGTTTTCTTTATGTTAAGATGCAATCCATATTTAAGGCTATATTCTTTGATCTTCTGCAGAAAGCACTTCAAGTCCTCCTCACTTGCAACAAGCAAGGTTGTGTCATCTGCATAAAGTAAGTTGTTGATGGGTCTTCCTCTGACCCTAGTTCCACAGTCTTTTTTCATAGAGCCCATCGCCTCAAATAATTTCCTGAACATACAGATTGAATAGCTAGGGAAAACAGATGGAAAACAGATGCAACCTAATGCACACCTTTCTTTGTTTAAACCTTTCCTCTGTTTACCCAACAGCCTCTTGGTGGTAAGAAAATTCATTACCAACACAAAGGTACATTGTTTGAATTTACTACCCGCTCTGTGGGAGGAAAACCCATCACTGAAGCATTTAACTTAAATAGTAGAGAGGAGCCACGCATATTTGTATACATATTCAAAGATACTGGTGAAAGGATGAGTGAGCAGAAGGTGCAGTTTTTGAAAGTACTTTCTAATTGCTCGAAGCAACAACAGATGACACATGACAAAATATTCTCAAACAAAGCATACTTGTAGGTTAGTAGACATTTAGATCCCACTAAATTTACCCTTTTTTCTTCTCCAACCTAGAATTTGCATGTTATACTCATGACTGAATAGTACAACCAATACCTTGATATTTATAGACAAATATAGCTCAACACCATTTTCCTTTTGTCTCTGAAGACACATTGTGACAAAATCTGTGGCAGCTTGGCATTTGCTTTATTTGTCTCTCCATTAAAACACTCCTCTGTGAAACGCCACCTGGAGGTTGTGGCCATGGCCCATAAGCTTAATTACTACCTTTAATTCAGAGCTGAAAAAAACCGGTTCTTGAAACATCTAAGCTAATCAGGTTTCTCTGACAATGCTAATCACTTGTTCAGTCATCTACCTTTAGTTTCATTACTCTTGCACTATATTACATTTTCAAAATGTCAAGAATCTTCTCCTGGAAATACAATAAATCATTTCCTATGGTGTTAGCAGAGTGCTGGGTATTCTCTCACACCTGACCTTGGTTGCATGAAGTGGAAATTGATCATTTACTGCAGCAGAACAACATCACAGAGAAAGGCGCTTCGATAGGAATCAGCACACAAAAAAGCAGGGAGACTTTTCAGCACATTCTATCTTCACTTGAAAATAGCCAGGTGCTGTCAGATGCTGTTTCAAAAGTTTTCCATACATATAATAGCATTTTCTCAAATGAACCCTGGGGCTTCTCTCCCTGACTAAATTCTGGGATCTCAGCATTTTAAAACCTCCATCTCATCAGAATCAAATTAATCTCTGTAGAGGTTCAGATTCCAAAAATATCTGCTTTTTTCTTGACACTGTCTCCAAAACAAACAAACAAAAATAATAAAACCAACAAAAATTCATCAGAAAACTCTGACTGTAAACCTCATTGCCATGAAGTCAGAACCAACTTATAGCTTATACTCCAATGGGTTTTCAGAGCCTGTACATCATTTGGGAAGCGAATGCTTCCATGCTCCCATGGTGAGTTTGAACTGTGTACCTTTGGGTTTATGGAACAATTTCATACTCACTAGATCATCAGAGGTCTAAAGCAGGAGAAAATATTTCAGTATCAGAGGGGAGCACCAGGTTTAAAGTTGGGCCGGGGCTCTAATCCTGACTATTACATTTACTACATGATGTCTGATAAGTTATTTAAGCTTGCTCTGCCTGATCTGTTCACTGGGCATCAAAATGGGATAACCTCTCTAGAGAGTGAATCTCAACCTGGAGTGATTTTGTCCAGTACTCACAGCTCCCAGTAGTGTGAATCAGCAGTGTCACTTGCAAGGGATTAAAAGCATTATTTCAAGGGCACTCGGATCTGATTGGCACAGGCAGAGATTGCTCCTCCTTCTCCAGTGGAGTATGTGATGGATTTGAACTGTGTGCTTTCAGGATTACAGTGCAGCTTCTCACCACCAATCAGATCCGATTCTATTAGCATTTCCTCAAAAAGCTGAACATTGAAATCTCATATGACCCAGTTATCCTACTGCTAGGAATACACTTCAAGGAAATTAGAACTGAGATACAAACGGAGATATGTACACCTATGTTCATAACAGTGTTATTCAAAATATGGAAGCAACCTAAATACCCATCAATAAATTAATAGATTGAGAAATTGTGGTACACTCACACAAAGGAATATTGTGCTGCACTCAGGAGCAATGATTTAAAAAATACTACATAACTTGGGAGAGGTTGAAGAGCATTATGCTGAGTAAAGTAATGCAGTCTCACAAGGACAGATATTGCATAAGACCATTATTCTAAGAATAGAAGGATTAACTAATAAGATGTGTACAAATGTTCAAAAGGGGAAAGAGAAAGGGGGAATGGAGCAGAAAAAAGGGAAGCATGGGAATCACTGGATAGCAGAGTTCAGTGGGCAGCATGGAGGGGACGTGAAGAAGTAGGAAAAATTCAAGAAGGACTAAAAAAATGGAGTAATAATAGGCAAAGAACAATACTAATTAATCATATAAAATATATGAATGATTGTGTAGAACACAATCAAAGGTTGTGTAAAATACAATGTATATGAATGAAACACAATGTAAATATTTAATGAAAATACATTTTAAAAGTTAAAAAAAAGTCTGCTCAATACTTAAAGTCACTGTTCAATGTCACATGGATGTTAATCGGTAGAGGCAAGTTTCAGGTCAAGACTCTCTGGCTCAGAATCTGCAATTTGGTACCAGGACCCATGAATACTGTATATACCATACAATTGACATTTTGACAATGGTGTGCCTGGATATGATTTTCTATTGTTTATCTTGTTCAGGGCTCATTGAATTATTGAATTATTTTATATTTTTTATCAAATTTTTTAAATTTACAGAAATTATTTTTTCAGATATATTTTCATCTTTCATTATCTTCCTCTTCCCCTTCATGGAACTGCTATGCAGATATGTTAATTCTTTTAATGTTTTCCTGTAGATCATTGATCATACCGTGGACTGCCAAAACAACAAACAGGTCAGTCATGGAGAAAGTGAAACCTGGCTGCTCCTTAGATGAAAGGATTGCGAGGCTCTGTCTCGCATACTTTGAGCATGTTACCAGGAGGGACCAGTCTTTGGAGAAGGACATCTTGCTTGGAAGCATGAAGGGAAGATGGCAAAGCTTTGTCTCTCATACCTTGGAGATACTATTAATTTGCATGATATTAGGAGGGGCTAACCCTTGGAAAGGGACATCATGCTTGAAAAGATGGAGAGTCAATAAGACTCTTGAAAGGTGGAGATCCTCAGTAAGATGAATTAACACAATGACTGCAACAATGGGCACAAATGTGTCAGTGATGATGAGGATGGCACAGGATAGGATAGAGTTCAGGTCTGTTGTTCATAGAATCTCTGTAGGTCATACTCTACTCAGTGGTATCTAACAACAACATGTATTAAAATACATGTTTTTTACATGTATTAAATACATGTATTAAAATACTGGTTTCCTAGTGATAAGGAGCTTGCTGCCAACCCAAAGGAGCTTTATACGATTCTAATCTATCATCTACTCTGTGAAAAAGAGGGTCCCTCTCCTCCGTGATTTACTGTCTCTGAAAATCCACTGAAGGATCAGCTATGAGTCAGTTGAAGTCGGTGTTACATAACAACAACAAAAACATGTATTACAAGAAATTTTGGATTGTATCCTGGACATTGAGGACGAGACATTGATGAACTGCTCTTATTGGTTCCTTATTATTTTTGCAAGCAAAGAAGTTAATTCTGCTGTGCTCAAACTGCCAATTCTTTCTCCTGCATCAGGAGCAACAGCTGACTTCTGAATACATTTCTTTTGGTTATCAGGATTATTTGGCATTTGCCCTGTGCAGATGGGACTTGGGGCTCAACCAGAGAATGGGACAGGATTTATAAGCATTCTTCACAACTCTTTCTTTCCTAGACTACTCGCATTTCATTGTCCAGCTGCTATAATCACACTAAACTCTGCTCCCTGGCTCTTCAAGCCAGTAATACTGCAGCAACGTTTTTCTCTGGATCTAAATGACCTTGCACAGCAGAGTGGAGCAGGCTGTCAGGATGAAAGCTTTCAGGAAATTCATCCATTCCCCCTTTTCAAGTGTCAACTCTTTTTCATTACCTGCTTTCTTCTATTTGTTTTCCAATGTCTTTAGATAGTAGTTTTCTTATGGTTCATCTAGAGTTAAGTGTTATGTTAATCTACTGAGATCTACTCAAACATTATCAGAGGAGAATTTTCTCACTGTCTTTTAAATCCTTCCGTTACTCGTTTCTCTTCCATTCATCTGAGATCCCTTACAGGACTGTATTTTGTTCAACTCTGGTTTTGATGCTGAGGTGTGGAGGACCAGTACTTGCCTTTCTTGGAGAGGTTTTTTTTTGTTGTTGTTGTTGTTTTAATTTTTATTGTATTATTTTTACGGGTACTGTCAAATCAGATCTGACTGGTACAGGAGGAGATTGCCCCCTCCTTCTCCAGCAGAGCATCTGGTGGATTTGAACCGTATACCTCTGGGATTGCAGTGCAGTGTCTTGCCACTAGGCCACCAGAGCTCCCTTCTAATTACTTGGAGAGGTATAAGGAGGCCTGGCATTGCAGTGGATTAAGACTTGGGCTGCTGATGGAAAGATCAGCTGCTTGAACTCACCAGGCCATCTGTGGGAGAAAGGGCAATATGCTGCATTAAAGCTTTACTGTTCAATTTTCTCCTGTAGGGTTTTTGGGTCAAAATTGCCTGAGCTACAATGAGTTGTTTTGTTTTGTTTTGTTTTTTGGTTTTGGTTTGTTTTGTGTTTTTTTGTTTTTTTTTTGGTGGGGGGAGCTTGCTAGAAACACAGATGCTCAGACACAGAACAAGACCTATTGAACGTGAGGCTGTGCTGTGGCAATATCCCAGGAGATTGTTGCAAATGAAAGTTTGATAAGCTCTGGCAGAGAGCACAGAGGGCAGCTTCACAGACACCAGGCAAATACTTGTGAAAGAGTAAACAGATGCACTCTTCAGTTCAACATCGACTGCTTTGCATTAAGAAATCATTGACCTCTCAGATTTTAATGTCAACATCTGAGTCCCGTGCATTTTCCTCCTAAAGAAATGATTTCTAAACTGGGTGGGTGGGGGTGGGGGAGATCTGATTGTTAAATAGGAGTCTGGATGTTAAGAACAGATATCATTAAAAGTGCCATAAAAAAAGGAAAGACAAACCATATAACCAGGATCAGCCACTGAATTTAGAGATACAGCATCATGCGTGGTTATAACTAAAATGAGAAGGTTTATGCATCAAATTATCTCTTTCTTTAATCCCCAAAGTTATTCTTCTGCTTCTAAATTATAGGTGCAAACTTTCCTCAAAAATCAGATCCTCCTTTCTGGCACAAGTGAGCTCTGGTGGCCTAATGGTAAGAAGCTGTGCTGCAATTTCAAAGGCAGAGGGGTCATGTCCACCATCTGCTCTGCCGAACAAGGATGCACAATTTTCTCCTGTGTGACTTAATACCTCTGAAAACCCATGGGAGAGTCAGCTATGGGTCAGTTCTGACTCAATGACACACAAATACAATTTCTGACACAGTATCAGGCAGGATTTCATTCTGTTGATGGCACCTAGCAACAGCAACATTATGTATAAATTCAGACTTCTAAAGGCATTCTTTCCTGGCAAGTGAACTTGACAGTGGTTAAGAGGCCAGAGGAAGTAAATCCTGTCATTAAAAAAAAAATATTCCTGGTCCATGATTAGGGCACTCCGGTGGCCTAGTCCATGGAGACTTGCGTCGCTAAACCAAAGGCAGTGTCTCCCTGACAGTTCTAATCACCTGGACACCTCAAGGGACCACAATGGGCGATCTCTTCCTGTGCAAATTAAAGCCTCACAAACCACTGGAGAGTCAACCCTGGGCTGTATCCAACTCAACGATAATTGAGTTCTTTTTTATAGGATTTCCTTTTTATTGTCATCTGGTTGATTCTGACTCATAACCACCATAAAGGGCAAGGTGGAAATGCCCCAGAGGGTTCCCTGGGCTGTCTTTTTACTGAAGCTGACTGCCACCTCTTGATTTCAAAAAACAACTGACAGGTTCAAGTGGCTGAGTTTTCAGTTAGTTGTAAATACTTAATCACTGTGCCACCAGGGCTCCTTTAATACACTTCCTGCTGCTACTGCCCCTCACTGTGTCTAAGTCAGGACAGCATCTGGAGCATTGGAGCCTTCACTGGCTGTGCCAGGCTGGGGAGCAGAGGGCCTTTATTCTCCTGTGGATTCCAGTTGCCAGAGAGGTACATCCCTTGGGTTAGCCTGGCAGCCCCTTAGGATCATGGCACCAGAGCTCCCAGTAAGCATTCACTACAAAATGCTTTTCAAAGTAAAGTGTTGTGTTGTGTTGTGTATTTTCCCCCCATTATAATTCTTTTGGTTTTTTTCTTCTGAAA
Source organism: Elephantulus edwardii (assembly GCF_000299155.1). Classification (NCBI taxonomy): domain Eukaryota; kingdom Metazoa; phylum Chordata; class Mammalia; order Macroscelidea; family Macroscelididae; genus Elephantulus; species Elephantulus edwardii. The sequence goes on from NW_006399927.1 coordinate 6,919,465, forward strand.
GCGTGCTATTACATTCCTTCTCTCATGAACATTAGAGAAACTATGACAGTTACAGAACAGGGTTCAGATCTTTTGTTCATAGGGTTGCTATGAGTCATACTCAACTTGATGGCACCTAACAACAACATTTTTAAAACTTTATTTCAGTCCTCGGCTCAGGGCGAGCCGTCACCAACCTCTGCCCTGGGTGGGCTGTCTTTGGCCCTCGGCTCGGGGCGAGGGGTCATGGCCCTCAGGATGAGCTCCTCAATCCCCAGACTGTGCCATCTGACCCCTGGGTTGGGGAGAAAATGCCTGGGTTATCCAGAGAATTTTATCTAGGCTACTTTTCGCCACCCCCTCCGCCAGTAAACCTGAAAGCAACACCCCCAAAACCCCTCTATTTGTAACTCACAAGTTTGTTCTCTCTAGGTTTGCTGCCTTTCCTATAGGTAACCTTAACACTGAATTTTACTTCAGACCTAACCCTGAACCCAGTGCCAGTGACAAAAAGGAAATACAACTGCCAGCTAAAGAAGCAAAGGAGGATGGAGCCTCTGGGTTCAACCAGCCATCCCCACTGGACCCACCTGGGAAAACACTTTGCAATCCAGAAGGGAGCAAATGACAGGAAAATATCTTCTAACAGAACAAGAAGGCAAGCAGCCTTAACCCAAGATCACCAGTAAGGTGATAAAGTGTCCTCCCTTTCCCCCTTCACGTCAATGCCCCTGTTCAGCATGAAGAAGCCAGAGAGTCTGAATCCAGTTCCCAAATCAATAAGACAGTTGGTTTAAATACCATTGGAAAATGCTTATCATTCCCCTGTAGCATCTAGTCCCCACTGGATCCTTTTCATTTCCTTCACCTGCTCCCCCCACCAACCAATTTCTGCAGCTCTGCAGCTGCATTCCTGCCCATCCTCACCCTTCTTCTCCCAACCCTCGCCTCCTTGTATCCCCAATATGTTTTTCCCAATAAAATAAAAAAAAACCCTTTATTTCAGTGAAGATTTTATAAACCATATTGACTTTTCATACAATCATGGACATTGTATTTCATAACAATAATTTCCATTAATGTCATTAATTTTATGACGTAATAAGGAGACCTTTCCTTTCTCCCAAATCATCAATTTATTAACTCTACTTGCCTCTCCTTCCCTTTGATCCTCTTTGAGGATAGATGTGTATACCAAGCACTGTGTTAGCTGCGTAACATATACCTGATATAACATAACAGGTATGGAAAGGTTTCATGTTCTCGTTTAAGTCTTTACTAATTTCTCTCTTACTCTCTTTTGGTCCACTTGTTATTTAGGAGTGTGTTAATTTCCACATTTGTGAATATCACAAATTTCCTTTGTTACTGAGTTCTAATTTCATTCTATTATGTTCTGAGAACATTATTTGTAAAATTTCAACTCTCTTTTTTTTTGGTTTGTTTTGGGTTTTTTTAATTATTAATTTTAATGGAAGTTTACAGAGACTTTGGCTTTCCATTCATTCATTGTTGCACTTTTCTCCCTGCCTACCCCTCCACCCCCAGTCCGCTTTTCTCTTTGAAAAGTAAAAGAAAAATTATTTCATTGTTATAAATTCCCTCCCCCTAAGTCTACTCCACTATGCAGCCTTTGTTCTGGACTCCTGTCGGGACAATAATACCTTATTATATATCCCTTTTAAACAGTTCTCTCTCATCTGTTTCAAAGAAGTATACATAATTTATCCCATTTTTCTCAATCTCTTCCCAGCCCAGATGTCAGTCTGGTTTTACAACAATGGTACTATGCAGTATTGGTCCTTTTGTAACTGAGATATTTCACTCAGCATAATGTCCTCCAGGGTCACCCATTTTGTATAATAGGGAAAAGTGTTTTTACAGAAAAAAAATGACACAAATCAAATAAATGCATCCCTTCTACCTTTAAAAACATTGCTACTGATTGAAATTGTTGTTATTCTGCAACAAATGGTAACTCAATAGTATTTTGCACGTTATATTCTTTAAAAAAAATCACATATGGAAAATAATTCTAAAAAAGTCATCAGATAGTAAAAAAGTTACAACAGGGAAAATAGAGTGCTTCAGAAGAATTTGTAACATTCACAGAGAAATAATGATATATCTTCTGAACAAACACATTTGTGCTCTCCCATTACAATAATTACTTTGACAACAGACATAAAATATAATATCTAAAATTTGATCATAATTAATTAGCCTATAACCCTTCTTCTGTCCAATTTATCTGTAATTCATATTACCAAAATAAGCAAAAGCTATGGTATTCATTCTAAAAAGTCTGAACACATCTTATTAGTAACTGGCAAATTATGGAAATAAAACCTGTAACTTAAAATCCTATAACACAATCAGTAATAGACCCTCTTTAAAAAGAAAAAGTCCAGTTCTGTCCTAATATATAAATTCTCTTCTTGACAATTAGAGTAGCTGTCAATATTTGTAATCAGCAAAAGATTTTTTAGTCAAATCAAGGAAAAGAAAAATCAGTGGAATTACTGCAGAACTAAAGAGATGGTTGCCAATAGTATAAGTGACTTTTTTTACATTTTCCCATTTTTAATTGGAGGGTAATTAAGAATATGGGTAATAATATAACTGTTAGCTCTTTGAGCTAACTAGAGCTCCACTCCATCCCAGGGGACTGAAAACATTCTGTTTCTGTGGACCAGGTATTATTGGCTGATCATCAAGACCTAGAACTAAACAGATTCTTTTATTTAATCTGACCTTTCCATGTGTTAATAATGTGACTTTCTTCAGTTTAATTAATGTTTAACTCTTTCTTCATCTTATAATTTCACTTGTTTTATTGTTGTTGATTGCCTTCGAGTTTAGTATGACTCATAGCAACTCTATGAGCAAAAGGCCTGAAGTTCCTCTACAACTATTGACATTTATCAAAGTTCATAGAGTTTCTGGAGGCATGTTGTTTAGAAAGTGGATGCCACTCCTTCTCCCATTGGACTATTGTAATTATTAAATTAGACAATATATGGGAAGTTCTTGTTACTTCACACAGAGTATATGTTCCACAAATGAACCCTCCTTCTTTAGTCTCCTCTTCTTTTTTCCTCCTTTTAATTTTTCTTTTCCTCTTTCATAATAGAATTGTTAGGGTGTACAGTCTATTAGTTGGATAGTGGTTGGTGTGCAAGTTGGGAAATTTTGTATCTGGAGCTGATACTATCTGGAAATTGTTAAGGTCCACAGTGATACTGTCCCACAGTCTTCCTGTGAAGATATAAATGTTCTCTTTGGTACTGTTCAAAGTGGTAGTGACTAAATACACATGGCTAGTTATTGCCTGATGCTATGGAGCTTGTCTTGACTCACAGTAACTCCATGTGCAGCAGAATGAAACACTGACCCATCATCGTGTGCTGTCTTCTCAGCCACTGCTGTATTTGTACCAGATGTGCAGTGACTTAATTAATATGGCACTTTCAGTTCTCTATTTTGTGATTTGTGTATTGTCAATTTGTATCTGTGGCTACGGTCTTCTCATTTTGGACTGAGTTGTTAATGAAGTGAGTTTAAAGTGGGACATATCTTGTAAGTCACCACTCCTAGCTCGCTTGGGATATGGTCTGCATCCAGTCTATAAAACAGTCTGCAATGTCCTTGCTCCTGCTCTGGATCTAACATGTTGATTTTAATTCCTCATTCCCAGCAGCCTCATCGGTTAGAGAGAAACCTCCAACTGAGGCTTAACCTACAGATTTGAGGCTTGCCAGCTTCCAAGACCATTTCTCTGATGGTTTGTCAGCTTCTGTGAGACATTACAACAAATCACAGAACCCAAACACAATGGTCAGGGTGAAAGTAGAGATGATCAAGCAGAGAGTTGGAAAAGCTGAACATCCAGCACTCTTTTAATCTCTGCCTCACAGGACCCAGCTTTGTGCTAATCCTTCTAAAAGAAATTTTCCTATAGAGTCCATTACTGCAGTCACTGTGTTACCCATTCCATTGAAGGTCTTCCTCCTTTTTCACTAAGGGATCTCTGGTGGTTTACTCCATATTAAGTTTCACTGCTAACCCAAAGGCTGATTGTTTGAATCCACCAGCACCTTCATAGGGAAGAGATGGTCAGTCTCCCCTCATTGTGAGTTACAGCTTCAGAAACCCAATGGATGGTCACTATGCACTGGAACCAACTCAACAACTCTCTCAACAAGAGTTTGAGTTTGATTGAATTATACTTCATGACACAGTATGTTCTTATCCAAAGCATATGAGATGAAGTGTCTCCACACTTATTTCTCAAGAGCACTTTTACTGCACTTCTTTCAAGACAAGTATATTTGCTATTTTAGTAGTCCATGGTATATTAAATACTCTTTGTCAGTGTACTAATTCTTTGGTCTTCACCATCCAACTTTCAGATGACTATGAGCAGATTGAAAATACTACAACTTAGGTCAAGAGTGTCCTAGCCCTCATAGTGACATCTTTGCTTTTTAAAACTTTAAAGAGGATCTTTTTCTGAAGATTGTTGTTGGTTTTTTTTGTTGAGTTCCATTGAGTTGAGCATGACTCATAGCAACTCTATGAACAAAAGACCTGAACCCTGTTCTGTAACTATCACCATTTCTCTATGTTCATAGTTTTCAGAGGCATTTCCAGATGACATTCCTGCTTCCAAACTTAAATAAATCTGGGAGCACCACCAAACACTGTCCATGATGGGTAATCATTATGACATTTGACAAACCAGTGGCACAGCTTTCAGCATCATAGCAACCCCAAGTTACTTCAGTACAGCAAATTGACATATCAGTGCTGTACCACTTAGAAGAATGTTCATCCCAAACAATTAACACCAGGCCCAAGGGCCACAGGCCTAAAGGCCCTACCACATTTTAAATACAAGGCCCGCCCACCAAGTCCTGGTTGAGGTGTCTACCCCACAGCTCATTGTAAGGTAAATCTGGTAAATCCAATCAGCTCACACCCGATTGTGAATGAAAAAACAAACAAAAAAAAAACCTATCAAATAGCTCACACAGAACCTTTACCAAGGCAAGAGAAACTATGTTTCAGAATCCAACTACTTCACACATAAGCATCCAAGCTGGAGACTTAGTTAGGCCCAACTTTTAAATACAAGGTGTGTCCACTAAATCCTGTTTTAAACCAAGAGGCAGATTTACTCAGAACAATAATAAATTGTTTCATATTTTGACTTCTGCTTTCATGAGTGTAGCCAACTGATCCAAGTAAAATGAAATCCTTGACAACTTCAGTCTTTTCTTCACTAATTATGATGAATTCCTAGTGGTGGAAATATTTATTGCTTTCATCCTGAGATATAATCCAGGTGGAAAGCTAAGTCTTTGATCTTCACCAGCATGTGCTTCAAGTCCTGGTAAACTTTGCTTCAGCAAGCAAAGTTGTGTCATCTGTATAACACAAGCTCTTGATGAGTTTTCCACTAATCCTAATGCTGAGACTTCCTTATATAGTCCCGCTTCTCAAACAGTTTTTTTCAGCATAAAGATTGAATAAATGTGGTGAAAGGACAGACGCTAATACACACCTTTTATAATTTTAAGTCACATGGTATCCCCTAGGTCTGTTTGAACCACTGCATCTTGAATCGATGCAATGACTACCACAATGGGCTTGACTGTGATTGAGATTGAGGATGGTGTAGAATAGTACATAGTCAGATCTATTGTTCATAGGGCATCTATGGATCATAACTGACTCAATAGCTTGAATATGATTGAGATTATTAAGATGGTGTAGAATAGGGCAAAGTTCAAATCTGTTGTTCCAAGGGCTGCTATGAATCATAACTGATTCAATAGCACCTAGCAACAACAACAACAACATCTTGGTCTATGTACTGGATTCACATGAATACAAGTAAGTGTTCTGGTATTACCATTTTTTGCAATGTTATCTGTAATTTATTACAATTCACAGAACTAAACACCTTTTTATAGTTGATAAAATGCAAAAATACAGGTAAATATGTTTCAAACAATTGTATGTGGCTAAGGAGCACTAAAAATAGTGTTCCTAGAAGCTCGCTTGGCTAAGGACCTAAATTTAATTGTAAAATCAGACAGTCACATGTGATTAATGACTACTATGTTGGACAACACAATTCTAGGGTGAGATGTTCCAGTGCATCTAGAAAGTATATCCTCTTCCCCTTCATTGCCTTGGAGTGGGAACTGACTCTTACCTGACTCTTCACTAGGTTTCCAAAGGCATAAATTGCATAGCGATGGGTTGCCTATCTTTCTCCCTTAGAGCAATTAGTAGACTTTGGCCACCCGAGGGGCTTTGCTTTTAGGTTAACAGGGCAACTCCCTACTGACAAGGCTGCCAGAGGTCCCCCAGGAGAATACAGATTGCATCCACAAGTAAAGTGAATTAGTTCTATAGATGAAAAGAGTGTTGCAGACCTAATGGTAAAGAATAACATACCCTTTTTGGATAGGGCAGTCAGTTCTAGGCTCAACCAAATGCTTATGAGTAGGTAGGTGTCCAGATTTTCTAATGTTTCGAAGAAACCAGAAATGTATTTATGCAAAACATCTGGTATATACTAAACAGATAAGCCATAGAACATCATTATATAACCTCTAGTTTATAGCCCACCTCTAAAATCTTGGGCAAATCTCCCAATTAGAATGTGCAATAGAAAAGCAAGGAGCAACAGCTTTGTTGTGTGTCAGTTGAATTTGTAGAAAGTGATAGCCCTTGAGATCCCATAACTGCTGGTGTCATTGCCAACATCAAGCGGTGAAAAGTAATGTCACTTCTGAGATTATGGTTATTCATGGTTTATAAATTGAAATAAGCAAATCATAGAAAAATAATACTTTATTCTTATTCTTATTACTGTATGTGTGTACCATCAAATTGGATCTGACTGGTACAGGAGGAGATTGTCCCTCCTTCTCCAGCAAAGCATCTGGTGTATTCAAACTGCGCGCCTCTGGGATTGCAGTGCAGCTTCTTGCCACTAGGCCATCAGAACTCCCTTAGAAAAATAATCTTATCAAAATAGTATTGTTTCTTGATTTTTCTCATCGCTAATGTTAGAGTTCCACTGGTGTAACCACTTCCTCAAAAGAATAGTCGGATCTGTTTCCAGGTTTAAATCTTCAAAGCTCTGAAGGCAATATCTAGATGAAATGTAAGGAAGACTGAATATGAAATTTTGAGTATGAAACTATCCAGAAATAGATTATAACTGTATTAAGTTAATAGAGGATATCCCTAAGGTTTTTATCATCTGTTCATGCACTTAGTGGACAAATTTGTTAAGCAACTATTATTTCTTTCCAATGTTATCACTTCATCCCTTAGGTGGTCCCATCTTTACAAAGAAGTTAGGTACAAAGACAACACAGGAGTTTAGAGTATTATCTTTAAATTCAAACAGGTCTAGCATTCAAATTGTGTATCCCCAATTTAACTGCACCCTGGGGGCATTGTGCCTCACATGTTGGGCTCCTAACTAAAAGGTTATTGGTTCCATCGCTGCTCTCAGGGGAAAAAGCAGGAAATCCTCGCTTTAAAGATGTGCAGCCTTGGGAACCTGGTGGAGGTTGTCCTTAGTCAGAAACAGCTCAAGGTGAAGGGGCTGTGGCAGTGATTGATTGTTGTTGTTGTGTACCATTGAGTTGGCACTGACCCACAGTTGACCCTTGGATGGGTTTTCAGAGGCAGTTAATCACTCTGGAGAAGATTGCCAATTCTTCTCCCATAGAGCAGCTGGTGAATTTGAACCTTGTGCCTTTGAGATGGTAGTTGGGAACTTCTTGCCACTAGGCCATCAGCCCTCCCTGTGGTAGTGGTAGTTGTGGTGGTAATTGTTGTGTACCATCAAGTTCTGTTGTACATGTATGTATGCAGAACAGATCATCCGGGAGGCTGGGCTCTATGAGGAGAAATGTGGTATCAGGATTGGTGGAAGATCTATCAACAATCTGCGTTATGCAGATGACACAACCCTGCTTGCTGAAACTGAGGAGGACCTAAAGCGCTTGCTGCAGAGGGTCAAGAACTGCAGCCTTCAGTATAGATTGAGGCTTAATGTCAAGAAGACAAATATTCTCACCACAGGATCAATTGGCAGCATCAACATGGATGGTGAAGAGATTGAAATTGTTCACAGCTTTAGTTTGCTTGGCTCCATAGTCAACACTCTTGGCACCAGTAGCCAGGAAATTAAAAGAGTTATTGCAATGGGAAAGTCTGCTGTTAGGGACCTTTCCAAAGTTCTGAAAAACAGTGGCGTCTCTCTGGACACTAAGGTGTGTCTGATACAGGCCATGGTCTTTGCTATCACTTGTTATGCATCAGAGAGTTGGACA
>NW_006399927.1:6927909-6954773 GCF_000299155.1 Elephantulus edwardii
TCACCACTGGACCAATTGGCAACATCAGGATGGATGGTGAAGAGATTGAGATTGTTCACAGCTTTAGTCTGCTTGGCTCCATAATCAACACTCTTGGCACCAGCAGCCAGGAAATTAAAAGATGTATTGTGATGGGAAAGTCTGTTGTTAGGAACCTCTCTAAAGTACTGAAAAGCAACGGTGTATCTCTGGAGACTAAGGTGCGTCTGGTATAGGCCATGGTCTTTGCAATCACTTGTTATGGTCTGAGAGCTGGACAATGACCAGGGTAGATAGAAGGAGAATTGATGCTTTTGAGATTTGGTGTTGGAAAAGAGTGCTGAGGGTACCATGGACTGCTAGGAAAACAAACAGATTCATCTTGGAGAGGGTTAAACCAGTCTGCTCCTTGGAGGCAAGGACTCTGAGGCTTTGTCTGACATACTTTGGTCATGTTGTAAGGAGAGACCTGTCCTTGGAGAAGGACATCATGCTTGGGAGGGTGGAGGGCAGGCACAGGAGGGGAAGGCCCTCTGGGAGGTGGATTGATTCCGTGACTAGGGCAACCAGGATGAGTGTGTCGGAGACAATGAGATTGGCACAGGACAGAAGAGAGTTTAGAGCTGTTGTACATAGGGTCACTATGAGTCACAAGTGACTCGAAACACTTAACAACAACAACCACCATTAGGTTGGCACGAATCCATAGTTGACCCTCCAGTAGATTTTCAGAGGCAGTTAATCACACAGAAGACTTTCCATCTTCCACTTGAGGAGCACCTAGTGCATTTGAAGTGCAGGCCTTTGGGTTGGCAGCACAGTCTTTACCACTAAGCCACAGAGCTCCCTGGTTGGTGGACGTAACAGTAGTCTTTTCCTTAAGCCTGAGACTTTTTTCACTCATAGTGTATTATAAACAAAGTGAAGGAAGTAAGATTATTTTAATTCTGTGTTGATGAAAAATTAAATAATGAAGTAAAAACAGTATTCCGTAAATAGATATTGAGGTCCATCTATACATTAAGACACCACCTAGAATACTCTGCTCCAGTGAGGAGACATATTTTATCATTGACGTTGTTTAGAATTGCTGATTCAGAGGGATTACTAAAAGCAGACTGACATTTAGTTGATTTTATTGTTGTTTTAAATTCCTCTCAGGATGATACATTCCATTATCATCTGCACTCTGGGAAGCTGCTACTCCTTCTCTCCACCTCTTGAAATGTCATTGGCTTCAAATTACCCTTTCTGAAAGTTTGTTTTCTGGACATCTTTAATACTTGCTTAATTTTCTCATGTAATCATTGGTTGACTTGAAAGTAAACTGCATGCAAACATACAGTGAACACTTAGAAGAATCAAGGATCAGTGAAAGAAAGGAAGACACTCAATGAGATGGCTTGACGTAGTGACTAAACAATGTTCTTGAACATGGTGGAGATTTTAAGGACAGCACCAGATAGGACAAGGTTTCAATCTGTGTTCATAGGGTCTCTCTGAGCAGTAGTCAACTTGACGGTTCCTAACAACAGTGATGAAGGATGCCTGATTGGTCCCATTTTGTCAGAGCTCTTTTGGTCTGGGCACTGAAAGTTTCCAAACCTTTTGGTCCTTCCAGTCTTTCAGTTTCACAGTAAGACAAAGTCCTAGACAAGATATTATATAAAGTTGGTAGGGAGGGTAAGAAGCCAAGATTCTAATATTAAGTGTTTAAATGTTATTTTATGTAGCATTACAGGAGAGAGAGCATTCACTAAATCTGCCTATGCCTGCACGCACTTTTCTTAGTTCCCCTAACACATACTTTGCCCAACTCCGGCGCCTTCAGCAATGCACAAACATCTTTTTGCTCAGACTCATTTAACTGAACCTAGAAGCACTGACTTAGCAGCTATCTCTGCAGGCCCTTTCTTGTCTCTTGCATTTTGATTGCCTGCTAAGGGAATGTTCATTGTACTCTAAAGGAGTCCCAACAGATATGCAGCCAAACTGATCATTGAATAATTGATAATAGGCCTTTGTATTCACATTCTATTTAGATTATTGTGTGAAACAGGTGACAGGTGTTTGAAGAACATTACCCAAGCTGCCTGTTCGCAATAGCATCCTGAGACCAGCTGGGGCAAGGATCGCAGAGGAAATCCCCACAGTAATTTAATAGTTCACAGGGCTTGGGGTTTGTGTGGATTACAAAGAAGAATTAAAATGATACTGACCACCCGCTTTAGAAGGGCCTTTTTACTTTTCCCTAGAAATGTCTACACTGAACATTTAGTTCCCAGGGAAATTGCTGCAAGTTGACAAAAAAGATACAAACTCTGTCTTTTCTTATATTCTTCCTTTTGCAAAAGGAGTCTGTTGCTACTCAACACAGGAAACCAACTGAAAACATCTAATAAGGAAGAAGTTCGCTTAGAAACACCCATTTTAGAGTATGCCAATTTTTGAGGAGTAAGCCGGGCAGGGGGGGGGGGGCAACGTCTGACTTCTCTTTTCAAAGGATTTGTGCTGGAGCCAAATGTTCAAGGAAAACCTTAGAATGCAACTCTTTAGGATCAAAAGATGGTTGTAACACAGTCTGCCTTATTTGGCAGAACATTTAATTTGATTTCTTAGAACTCACTCTTGTGGATTTACAGCTGGTTTTTTCAAAGATTATAAAGTGACCACATTCCTGGATGTTCTAAGATTGAGTTTCAATTGACTTAACTTTTTAACATATTTTTTCCAGGCAGTTTTATTATTTAAAAAAAGAAAAACTGATAAAAACCAAAAAAAAAACCCCCAATTTAGGTCAGAATTCATTCAGTGACTCATTGTAGAAGCATTTATTCATATTTACCTATTGTAAATAATTCGAAGTGCTAGACTATGTGAAGAACAATGTGGCTTCAAAATTGGAGCAAGACTCATCAACAACCTGTGTGATGCAGATAACACAACCTTGCTTGCAGAAAGCAAAGAAGATTTGAAACACTTCATGAAGAAGATGAAGGACTTCAATGTGGGTTACATCTGAACATCAAAAATCATTACCACTGGACCAGTTGGCAACGTCATGATAGATGGAAAAAAGATTGATGTTTTCAACTGTTTGATTTTACTTGGTTCCACAATCAACATCCACTAGAAGCAGGCAAAAAATCAAAAGCTGTGTTGCACTGCCACATGGGTAGGAAGGGGAATGCAAATGGGGTGTGTTTGTCTATTCTCAAGGAGATTGCCTAGTGTTGCTATTAAATTGAGCAGATTGAGCAGCTGAAATTGAGAATCTCACTTTCACAAAGAAAAAGCAGAAAATGAAGAGTACTTGTCCTTTGGGGCCAAAGATTTCTGTGCCGCTCAGACCAATGCCTACAGGAATAGCAGCCACAGCAGAGGACCAGAGACTTCACATGAGACAGAGTTGATCTCATGTCTGCTACCTCATGGAAGCTGAGCTCAGAGTCTTGACTCAAGTTCAGCCACAGCAGAGTGCCAGAGACCCAACATGAGACAGAGCTGAGCTTGGTGCTGCTACCCTATGGAACCAGAGCTAGGAGCCTCCATTCAAGTTTGTTGCAGGACCTGTGGGGGGGTGGGGAGACACCATAATTGGCAAGGCTGGCCTAAAACCACGTGGTACCTGTGAGCACCATTCAGGGGCTGTCCTCACTGAGCCTTGTATTTTTCTGCCAACCTGAATTATAGGTTTTTAGTTCCTAATAAACACTACAGTTAAGGATGTAAGGGTGGGAATGAAGAGTACCTCTCCAAAGTTCTAAAGAGCAAAAAATGTGCCAGATTTACAAGAATTACAAGGCATGGTAATTTTTTAGACAATAAATTAAGAGGACTGAAGAATTGATGCTTTTGGATTGTGGTGTTGGAAAAGAATATTGAAAACACTAGTATGTTATTGTTATATGTTTTCCAGTTGATTGTAACTTATAATGACCCTATGAACAATGACTCTGAACCTTGCCCTAATCTGGGCCAGTCTCACCATCTCTGGGTCCATTGCCACAGTCACTGTGTTAATCTATCTCTTCCAGGGTCTTCCTCTCCTGTCCTGACCCTCCACCCTTCCAAGCATGATGTCCTTCTCCAAGGACTGGTCTCTCCTGGCAACATACCCGAAGTATGTCAGACAAAGCTTCAAAATCCTTACGCCAAAGAAGCAACCTCTTCAGGACAGTTTGCTGTTCTTTGGACAGCCCATGGTATGTTCAGTACTCTTCACCATTACCATCCTTAGTCCAGCTCTAAACTGGCATATTTGCTTTTTTTAGAATTCTGGAGAGGTCCCTGACCGCAGATTTTCCTAACACAACTCATCTTTTTATTTCCTGACTGCAGGTACCAAAAGTGTTGATTGTGGATGTAAGCAAGATGAAATTGTTAATAATCTCAATCTTTTCTCCAACTATCATGATGCTGCCAGTTGTTCCACTGGTAAGAATCTTCATTTTCTTGATGTTGAGATGCAATCTATCTTGGAGTCTGCAGCCCTTGACTTTTGCAACAAACACTTCTAGTCCTCTTCAGTTTGAGTCAACAAGGTTGTGTCATCTACATAACAATAAGTTGCCCCTACTTTTCAAAGGTTCACTTTACTTCATTTGGCTTTTATGAGAAGCCTGTAATATTAATACAAGCTTGCACTAACTGAAAGAAATCTGAAGAAGAGTTGCACTTTTATGAAATTAAATTTGAAGCACTGCAACATCAAGTGTGTGACTCTTTCCTTAGGAACTATGTTCAACATCTAAGAATCAAACCACCATAGTTTTGAACTGTCTCAGTGAACATTATTCCTACCACCCACTGCCATGAGGTTGATTTCACCTCATAACAATGGCATAGGGTCCCCAAGGCTATGATCTTATTGGAAGATTACATCTCATTTTTCTCTCATGAAGTCACTGGTATGTTCACACTGCCAACCTTCTGGTTAGCAGTTGAAAGTTTTAACCACAGCACCAACAGAGCTCCTGAAAACAATTCACAGCCTCCGTAATACTACTGGTCAGCTATGAGTCAGATCCATCTTGAAGGCACAGAACAACAACATATGTTCTTTGATATGACTTGATAGGCTATTTTGGGAGTCTGAAAATGCCAAAAAAATGTTTTCTAGGGTAATAAATCTAGGGTAGTTGATTCTTTATACCTTTTTGGTTTATGAAAAGTTTCCTAGGAACACTCACGTAACATTCATCACACAGCCACTTCTACAGCGTCTATGTGACAAGCACAAAGTTGAGACCAGAAGACATGTTCTGAACATGGAGTTTATGTGTCAGTGACAGAATACTTGCTTTGGAGAAAAATAAAGTAGGATTAGGGGTATGGATAGTTCTGGGAGTAAAGGTAAGTGGAAACAGAGAGCAAAAACTTGAAAGGATGAGATAATTAGCCAAACTTATTCCCCCAGGAGACTAGGAGTGTCTCTGGAAGGAGAGGTAACAAGTGCAAAGGCCCTAGGCAGAAGGCACTAGACACATTTCAGGCCCATTTAAGGACAGCAGCATTTTTCTGAATCCAGTGGAAAATCTTTATGGGGATTTGCATAATATTGTGATATCATTCACATCAGCTTTTAAGCAAATCACCTGTGAAGAAATAACATGAGTAAAAAAAAAAAAAAAGATGGCAGGCTTCTTAGATGGATGTTGGAACTTTCCAGGGTAGAGATAATACCATGAGGGGAAGGCAAAGTTCTAGATTTCAATAAATAGGCAACTTCTTGTTAGGTGCTGTTGAGGTGAGTACGACTCATAGCAACCCTATGAACAGATCTGAACCCTGCCCTATCCTGTGTCAGCCTCACAATATCTGACACACTCCAGGCCAGTGCTACAGTCAATCCACCTGGTTAAGGGTCTTCCTCTCCTTTCCCAGCCCACCACCTTTCCAAGCATGATTTCCTTCTCCAAGGAATACCCTCTCCTAGCAATGTGTCCTAAGTATGTATAACAAGGCTTCACTATTCTTGCTTCCACTAAGAATCTAGCTTCACCTTCTTCAAGACATACCTGATTTGGGGTTTTTTTGGCAGTCCATTGGATATGCAGTACTCTCCTCCAACATTATAGTTCAAAGGCAAAGGTTTTTCTTCTGTCATCCTTAATCATTGTCCAGCTCTCAGATGCATAAAGTAATTAAAAAGACCATGGTCTGAATCAGGTGTACCTTGGTCCTTCAAGTAACATTATGGCTCCTTAGTAATTTGGAGAGGTTCCTGACTGTTGTAGACTGAGGGTAAAGTAATTTTATAATAATATAATTATTAATAATGAGACAGTCAGGAATGAGATAGAACAGAAAGCATAAAACAGGCGGCCAGCAGTTCTCAAAAACCCCAAGCCAAGCTTCTCTGTATCTTTATTGAAAGTTATCTGGAAGTAAATCACAAAGAAAATTCAATGCAAATGAAAGCAAGCTCTTTCTATTGAAAACCTTCTGTTTGACCCAGGAAGGAGGGGGTCAGCAAATGCAAGAATCTGGTAAACCCTTAAGGATTGCCTTGGTGCCTCAGGGTGAACTCTAGCTTGAATAGTGCCTCCCCCACATTCTGATATAGCATTCAGTTTATTACAAATATTTAGTATTGGCTTCCCATACCTGACTGCAGACTTTCCCAGCACAATATGTCTCCTGATGTCTTGACTGCTGATACCAAGTGTATTGATTGTGGACCCAAGTAAGATGAAGTCACTGACAGTTCCAATCTTTTTTCCATCTATCATCATGTTGTCTATTGGTCCAGTGGTGAGAATTTTTGTTTTCTTGACATTAAGATGCAATCCATATTTAAAACTGCAGTGTTTGATCTTCTGCAGTAAGTGTTTCAAGCCCTCCTCACTTTTGTGTCTGCAATATTTTTAATTAATAGAAGGTAGGAGAGACCAGTAGTTGGAGAAAGACATCATGCTTGCAAGAGTGAAGGGCCAGTGATAAAAGGAGCAGATGCAACATGGGTGTGGCAGAGTCTGACTTCTACCCATTTCATAAAGGGGATCTAACTCCAATAATTATACCTAGGGCTCCATACAAAAGCTACATAGTCAGACATGCCACCCCACATACTCCTGCACCTATTTTCAGCAATTATTGGGTCTGATAATTTATTGTGGACATACAGACTTTACTCACTGTTGTGGGATTTATTAGGGAAATAATTTGGAGAGTAGAGGAGGCAAAGAATATTGTACAATGCAAGTCCAGGTTTAGCTCAGCGGTTCCAAGCCAGATTAACAACAAAACACTATTCCTCAATAGTGAAAGGCCTGGTTCAGTTCAGCAGTATAAATTCAAGAAGCCTCTTATTTCCTCAGTCATCCCACAAGGTTTGCCTCAGAGTAGTACAAAACTTTCCTTTCATTCTCAGCAAGCAAAACTTTTAACTATGGCCAGTACAAATGTAAAAGCAACCTCACGTTACACCTTGCCACAGTCTTTTCACACTCATGCCACAGTATCTTCACAATCTTTCCATCACCGTTGTCACCAAGGTACTTCACAAGGTAGAAAACTCTTTCTCAAGATCATGTGTCTACAATTGAAAGAGCTGGAGACCATGTTCCCCTGCCCCTCAACAGGGGCTAGTGTAATGTCTAGAAAAGCCAACTTTTAGGGTTTCTGGCATCACAGTCAGCACAGAATGAGATGGATTGACACAGTGACTGTGGCAATGGGGTCAAGTGTGTCAGAAACAGTAAGGTTTTCTCAGGATAGGATAAGGTTTAGAGTCTTTGTTCAATGGGTCATAATCAACAACCGAATGAAATAATAATGGTATGATGGATAGAAAATGGAGAAAAAGTGGCTAAATCCACCCACTAAGAGCCTCTTAAAGAAGCTTTCTTAAAGATACTCGCATGCTTTAAGTCCTCACTCCTAAGTCCCTATTTCTTTCTCTTCCTTCTCTCACTTTCTTTTCCTTTCTGTTTCTCTCCATCCCTCCATCTGCTTTATTTCCCTCTCTCTCCCCTTCTTTCCTCTCTTTTTTTCCATGGTATCATTCCTCCCTGAGTAACAGTCAATAGTTAACTTGAGGCTAATTTTAATCTCACTTTTACAGCTTCTTTTGTTGCCCTCAAATCTGTTGTACCTTCATTGTCCTCCGGAATTCAAATGAAGCTCAGTTTTATTGCAGATTTTGAGCACTGAGATGATGGATGTTTATGTTCAAAATAGAATAATTCGTTAAACTGATAAAAGTATCATCTGAAATAAAAAGATTAGATATGGAATCTAAAATTACATTGGAAGAATATCAATAAAGGTTAAAGCAGTGTGATGGGCATACTCATAGCATGCCATTCTCTCTACTTTTGAAAATATTTGAAATTTTCTTAATAAAGAGTTTGTAAAAACTTACTAACTCATTGTGAAAAACTATCATATTTAAAGTGTCTGACATATTTTAGAAACTTTATCTGAAACTCTTTGGGTTAGCAAAAAAATAATCTCTGAATAGAACAATTTCTAAGAGTAAACATTTTAGGAATGCTCATATTTAAAATGTTATACTTTAAATATATGAGTCAGTTAGTGCAGACTTTCCTCGTTGTCATAATTTGACTTCCTATTACGTCAGCCTTCATTTTAATGTTCTTAGTTTTCTAATAGGGAACTCTGGTGGCCTAATGGCAAGATTCACACTGGAATCCCTAAAGCCAGTGGTTTGAGGCCACCAGTTGCTGCACTGTAGGAGAATGGTCAATCTCCTCCTGTGAGAATGAACTGCCTCTGAAAACCTGCTGAAGGTTCAGCTATGGGTCAATTCTGACTCGAAGGTGCATAACAACAATAACAGTTTTATAATATTGTCTTATAATGCATCCATCATATATCAAACAGAAGACATCCAAAATAATGTTGAAACAGTACTTTTTAAATTAAGCACTGTTTGAAACAGCAGTTGAATATAGCAGATTTCAATCACTATGGATCAAGAGGGGGTATGTGTGCATAAGGTATTCATGGAGCTGAATTCTGAAGAAATTTCCAGCCAAGTATCTGCACCAAAGCAACCTTAGCCTCTGCATGCTGAGCACTAGAGGTCAGTGTTCTCACATTGAGAAAGAAAGGGAAGGCAGAGCCAGTGACCAGAGGACACGCTGGACTTCCACTTGTCAGACTCCCCCAACCTGATTTAAATGACACAAAGAGCAAAGAGAAAATGTACATCTGTGTCCTCGCCACTGTCACCTCTGGATTAAGTCTAAGCTTTAAATGACCAGATGTACTGTTGTATGGGCCCCGGTGATGAAGTCCATAGGATGTTAGCTCTCAGCCCAAAGGATGTGAATTTCTGGTGGTTTAAATCCACAAGCAGCTCTGAGAGAGAAAGATAGACAATCTCCTGTGTGATTGACAGAAACGCAAGGGAGTGTCAACTATGAGCCAGTTTTTACTCGATGGCACTATGAAAAAGAGACTTACTGCCATGGAGTCAGTTCCGAATACTGTCCACAGAGTTGCCAAGGCTGCTGACTTCTTGGAAATTAACTGACTGTGACACTCTTCTCCTCAGACCCCGTGGACAGAGTTGTTGAGAAGATTCAAAGTGTTGTCCTATCAGATTGCAACCCAATACCTAATCCAGTACATCATCTTCTTAAATGACAGAAGGAAACACTTTTATTGATCTCTCTGGCAAAGGGGGTACTTTTTCAGGACTTAGAGACTTCTTCTAAATAGCCTTTTAAATAATGGTAAAAATTTGCCAGCATAACATTCAGATGCATTCATTCAACTTTCAGAAGAAAAGCCCCATTGTACAGAAATGTCTATACAAATTTACACATCTTTGTAAAAGTAGGTAATGATCCAAAAGTTCCCTTTATCCTATGGGCATGGCAAAAAGTAAGGAAGGATGGGAACCCAATGGTAAATGTCCTCTTCTAAATGAGGTACTTGGAAATATCAAAACATTCGAATAACCAACTGGAAACACTGATGGCAAAATCATTACAAAATGGAAACAATAAAATTCTACATTATTACAATTTTGTCAAATTGTGTATATAGGCAGGACTGTGGGTTCTTAGAATAAATGAAAATATGAATTTATGTGACGAAAGTTTGGAAAATTGTCTTTTGAATCACCATAGTGGTCCAATGCATGACAATCCCCTGTGTGCAAAACATGTCTACACTCCATAGGTTTTCAAGGTTAACCTCTTCCAAATAGATGTCTTTGAGGGAATTTGAACTGCCTTACTGTTTACCCAGTTGAGAGATACGTTACTATTTTGTTAGTAGTTCTGAAGCATATCCTTCAGAATTCAGAGCTGTTTAAATGTTTGGGAAGAGGGATGGTTTCTGTTACTGATTCAGCTAAACCAACTTTCCTTCCAAAGGAACAGTTATGACAGATGAGGGTCTGGATCCCTCAGCTTCCTGGCCATCAGCTCATACTAGTTGTTTGGAGCTGACAGATTCTTCTCTTCTTCCAAATTTCCCATTTGAACTTCTATCATTCTTGTGATGTGGTTTCTTCCTTTCACCACTTATGTACATCAGCATCCCGTGATCTACGTTTTCACCCCTGAAATGTCCATTTCTTTGTGCTAGAAAAAAGATCTTGATTTTTAGCTCTACTATTGCTAAATCTATTGTTAAGGGACATCAAGTCATAGATGACTTGTGGCAACACTATGAACAAAAGACCTGAGCACATGCAAAACTCATTGTTTCTCCAAGTTCATAGAGTTTTCAGAGGCAAGCTATTTTCGCAAGTGGATACTACTCCTCTGTTGGGCTAGTGGATAGAAAGTTTTGCTACTAAGCCAAAAGTGGGTGGTTTTAATCTGTGGCACTCAGACCTGGTTTTAATTGGTTTTGGTCAAACATTTTTCTAAGTGGTATAGCACTGGTCTGTCCATTTGCTGTACAGAGGTAACTCGTGGTTGCTGTGATGCTAACCACCGTGACACTGATGTGTCAAATGCCATAATGGTTAGGCATGGTGGACAGTGTTTGGTGGAGCTCCTCAATTAAAACAAGCCTTGTGCTTATCAGGCTAACCTAGAGGAAAATGGGAATTCCAGAACTCTTGATTGTGCTTATGTGAAACCTATACCTGGACTGGGAAGCAGTTCACAGAAAAGAGCAGGGAAACACCACATGGTTCAAAATTAGGAAAGGAGTACATCAGGGATGCTTCCTGTCTCCATATCTTTTCAATCTATACGCAGAATGAATCATTCTGGAAACAGGGCTTTATGAGAAAGAATGTGGCCTCAGGATTGGAGGAAGACTCATCAAGAACCTAGATTATGCAGATGACACAACCTTGCTTGCTGAAACTGAGGTGGACCTGAAGTGCTTGCTGCAGAGGGTCAAGGATTGTAGTCTTCAACATGGATTGAAGCTCAACATCAAGAAAACAAAAATTCTCGCCACTGGGTCAATTGGCAGTACCGTGATAAATGGAGAAGAGATTGAGATTATTAACAGCTTGCTTGGATCCACAATCAACACTCTTGTTGTCAGTAGTCAGGAAATAAAAAAGGAAGGCCTGTTATCATGGACCTCTCCAGAGTGCTGAAGAGCAATGATATCAGTCTAGATACAAAGGTGCACCAATCCAGGTCATGGTCTTCTCAATTACTTGTTACACTTGACTAAGGATGACAGAAGAATAGATGCTTTTGAGTTGTGTTGCTGGAGAAGAGTCTTGAACATACCATGGACCACCAAGAAAACAAATTGGTCTGTCTTAGGGCAAAACTAAGTGTCTTCTTAGAGGCTAGGAATTTGAAGCTCTGTTTCACCTACTCTGGGTACATGGCCAGGAGAGCTTGATCCTTGAAGAAGGACATCATGCTCGGAAGGGTGGACGGACAACGCAGGAGAGGAGGACCCTGGATGAGATGGATTTGACTGGGGCAATGGAGGTAGATGTGTCAGAATTAGTGAGACTGGCTCAAGACAGGGAAGGGTTCAGAGCTGCTGTACATAGGGTAATTTTGCATTTCAGGTGACTCAATCAATAACATTCTATGACAGGTTTGGAAGCAGGAGTGGCATCCACTGCCTAAACAATATGCCTCCGAAAACTCTATGAACTTTGATAAATGTCAGTAGTTGCAGAGGGGCTTCAGACCTTTTTTTCATAGGGTCGCTATAAGTCATTCTACACTTGAAGGCAATCAACAACAACAACATGGTTTGTAGGTAACTTAATGGCACTTAGCAATTTTATACTGGTTTACTTGCAAAGTTCATATACAATGTTTATCATATCAGGTCTTTCCAATTTCCTTTACCCACTCCTCCCTCTACCCATCAAATTGTGTGACTCTATGATTAAACACACACCCCCACGTGTGCACGCTCACACCCACACCCACAGTTACACACACACACACCCCTCACCGCTCTGCTTCCCCCTTACCATCTTTGAATACTCATACATGTTCTATAATAATGATCTTGTACAGTAATTGTCCTTATGGGACTGAGTGAGTTCACTTATAATTCTCTCCAGCCTCTTCCACGTTAGGTAGTGATGTACAAAATCATTGCACCTACATGCTAAGCAGTATTCCATCATGTGAATGTATCTTAATTTCTCAATCCCTTCAAAAGTGTTTGGACATTTGACCTGTTTCTATGTTCTCGCAGTGGTGAATAATGCTGCTATGAACATTGGAGTACAAATCTCTGTGCCTCAGTTCTCATTTTTCTGGGGTATATTCCAACCAATGGAATAATTGGGTCATATGGAATTTCTATGGTGAACATTTTGAGGAAGTGTCAAACTGCCTTCCAGAGTGGTTTTACCATTTTACAATCCTAACAACAGTGTATGAGAGTTCCTATCTCAACACAACCCCTCCAACATTTATTACTTGCTGTCCTGCTAAACTGTGCCACTGCTACTGGAGTGAGATGGTTTGATCTCATTGTGGTGTTTTTTTTTTCTTTTTTTCTTTCTTTTCTTCTCCCTGCCTCTTTTTAAACAGTCCCTCCGTAAGGACTATCCACTTAGCTTTGTATCCAAAGACGAAATTTGTAGGTGAAAGGAGTTAGGAGTTACAGACTGGTTCGTTCCAGGGTCGAAAATATGGAACGCTTCACGAATTTGCGTGTCATCCTTGCTCAGGGGCCATGCTAATCTTCTCTGTATCATTCCAATTTTAGTATATGTGCTGCCGAAGCAAGCACCTCATTGTGGTTTTGATTTGCATCTCTTCTTGCCAGTGATTTTGAGCATTTCTTCTTGTGTCTGTTGACCATCTGAATATCCTATTCTGTAAAAATTCTTTCCATGTCATTTGCCCATTTTGTAATTTCGTTATCAATCTTTTTCTTGTGGAAGCCCTGTGGGATTCTGTAAACGTTTTATGTGAGACCCTTGTCTGAAATGGTATTACCAAATGGTCCCCCCCACACACACACCAGTCTGTAGGTTTTATTTTCACTCTATTGGAAGAAGTTTTGATGTGCACAGAGATTTAATCTTTAGAAAGTCCCATCCCATGAATGATATTTTTTATATCCTCCCACAGCTCATCTGGCCTTCACTCGTTAGTATCCAAGGCCTTAAACCTGTTTCTGAGATGGTTTTTAAATTCAGGAGGGATAGACTTAAGGTCAAACTTTGGTTCTTGTGGATTTGATTTTATTTTCTTTAGCTTCAGTTTGAACTTCCATACATGTAGTTGATCTGATCCAGAATCAGCACTTGGCCTAGTTTTCACAACTAATATTGAGCTTCTCCAATGATCTTTCTCACATATGTAATCAATCTGATTCCTGTGTAGGCCATCAGACGAGGTCTGTGTGGATAGTCATAGTTAGTGTTTCTTATAAAAGATATTTGCAATGAATAAATAATTGATTGTACAGAATTTTATCTTCAGCCTCATTTCTGTCACCAAGTCCATGTTTCCTGACTACCAATCCTTTTTCTTTGTTCCCGATTTTTGCATTCCATTCACGAATTATAACTAATGCATTTTGGTTGCATGTTTGATTGATTTCTGATTGCAACAATTGATAGATTTATTTCCTCCTCTTTGGTTCTGATAGTTGGTACATAAATTTGAATGATAGTAATATTAACAAGTTCTATGTATGTGTATGGATATTATTCTGTTACTCACAACATTGTATTTCAAGATGGATCTAGAAAGATCATTTCTAACTGTGAATGCAACCCCGTTTTTTTTTTCTTGTTCATTTCCAGCATAGTAGATTAAATGATTGTCTGATTAAAAATGTCCCATGCCAACTCATTTCATTCAGCCAATGTCTAGTATGTCAATATTTATGTCAATATTCTGTTTCTTCATTAACAAACTCCATTTTTTTCTGTATTCATACTTCTCAAACTCTCCATTCCAATAATTAGGGTCTGTTTAGAACTGTTCCTCTTCCTTTGTGATTCCCAACACAAAGTTTCAACCTCTGGTGCCATATCTGCTAGTATAACCTAAGTGTGCCCTGTTTTACATAAGGTTTTCAAAGGCCTGTTTTTCCACAGTTCGTGGCAAATCCGTCTCCTTAGTCTTAATTTGGGTGCTCAGCTTTAGAGCAATATTTACAGACAACAATTTACCCAAAAGACTTTAGAGTATGCAGGTAATAGATCAGGTGTTGGTCCAGGGGGCCCACGCCTTTGGCACGTATGTTGTTCCCACCCTTACCATGCTCTACCAGCACCCATATAAATTCCCTCTCCTTGCCTCTCCGGCACATCTTGTCCCCACTAGCTTGGTAGTTCAGGCCTCTCACCCCCTCTGTCCTCCCATTTCCTCTTCACTCCCCTGTGACAATGGTGCTCCTAGCATCTGAAGGGGGCAGGGTTATGTGGTGGTGGTCTCCACAGGTCTGGGAGAAGGTCCCTATGGTTTGGGCAAGAGCTGTGGGATGTGTATAACAGTCCAAATGGGAAGGGGTGGGAGCTGTTGGCTGAAGGTGGGGAAGGGGAAAATCACAGGGCTGAAGAGTGTAGTCGGCAGAGGGAGAAGGTTCAAGACTTAGCAAAGATGCTGTGGGGACCTGAAAAAAATGAAATAATTGTGAGCATAGATCAATAGTGATAAATTTAGGAAATTATAAATTATAATTTTATAAAACAATATATGGGAATGATTATAGGAAACACAAATTGAATGAAGGAGTGTGTGAAACATAATGTTTATGAATGAAACAGAGTGTATATGAATTCTGTATGCACACCAACACAAAATTTTTCGAAAACAGGACAGAAGTACATGCTTTTCGGGTTACTAATATAGAACCAGTCTTTAAAAAAAGATTATTGCCTTAGAATATTTAAAGTCAAGAGCATGCACTAAATGGTGGAGATTAGGATACTTTGGTGTCATAATTAAAAATTACATTTTGTTAAGATGGGTATTAGAGATTCACAAGGTTTAAAATAATACCATAGGCTCTGAGTTAGAGCAGTGGTTCTCAGATTTTACATGCACAGAACTTGAAAGGTTTATTAAAACAGATTTCTGGGCTTTACATCCAGAGTTTGATTAGCAGGTTTAGATTGGGGCCTAGGAATTTGCATTTCTAACAAGTTCCCACTGATGCTGATATTCCTAATGCGGAGATTTACACTGTTGAGGATCACTAAACTGGAATATAGATTAAGTTAATGACAGCTTCTCAGGAAAAAAAAAAAGCCCACACAAAAAAAACCAACACCACCACAGCAAACAACAATGATACTGTTTCAAGATAGTGTGGAGATAGGACAGACCCTTCCCACAAATATTAATTTTGGTATACACATGACACAAATTCATCGTATTTGATTAAATAAACGTAACTTTCTTTCTTGCTGTTGAGTACTATCGAGTCAGAAATGACCACAGCTGGCTCTCCAGCAGATAAGAGGCAGTAAATCGCATAGGAGGAGATCACCCATCTTCGTCTGTGGAGCAATTGGTGAAATGATACTGTTTACCTTTGTGTGAAAAATATTGAACAGTATCATAATATCACATGCAAGCAAAATACTTCTGAAGATCATTCAAAAATGGCTATAACAGTACATAAAAAGGAAATGCTAAAAATTGAAGCAGGATTTAGAAGAGGCCATGGCACTACGAATATTTTTGTTTATTTCAGATGGATCCTGGCTGCAAGTAGAGAATAATACTAGAAGAATGTCTATTTATGCTTTATTGACTTTGCAAAGGCATTTGACTGTGTGGATCATAACAAGTTGTAGCTGACATTGAGAAGAATGGGAGTACCAGAGCACTTAATTGTGCTCATGTGAAATTTATACCTGGAGCAGGAGACTGCTGTGTGAACAGAGCAGGGGAACATTGCATGGTTTAAAATTAAGAAGGCAATGTGTCAGCATTGTATTCTCTCTTCATACCTATTTAATATATATGCTGAACAAATTATTTGAGAATCTGGACTATATGAAGAGTAATGTGGCATCAAAATTGGAGGGAAACTTATCAACAACCTGCATTATGCAGATGACACAACCTTGCTTGCTGAAAGTGAGAAGGGCTTGAAGCACTTGTTGCCTCCAATATTAATTGCATCTCAATGTCATGAAAACAAAGATTCTTACCACTGGACCAATAGACAACATCACAATGGATGGAGAGGAGATTGAAACTGTAAACAGCTCCATCTTGCTTGGATCATCAATTAACATCCTGGGTACCAGCAGTCAGGAAACAGAGGCGAGCTCTGGTGGCCTAGAGACAAGAAGCTGCACTGCAGAGGTGCAGGGTTCAAATCCACCAGATGTTCAGCTGGAGAAGGAGGGACAAGCACCTCCTGTACCAGTCAGATATGATTTGACGGTACACACACAAAAAAATAATAAAATAAAAAATTTAAAAAGGAAATAAAGAGACACATTGTACTGGGGAAATCCGCAGTTAGAGACCTCTCCAAATTATTGAAGAGTAATGATGTCAATGGATGGAGGGTTGCAAGGTCCCTTGGCTGTCCCTCTTCTCTGCCTGTCAAGATTTCTTTCTTTTTCCCTCTGTGCCACCTGGGAATGGATCCCGCGCGGCCTTGGGGACTCCATGTTTATACTGAGTCACTGTATCGAAAGGAATTGGCAGTCACAGAAGAATTTTTTTTAATTTTTTTTTTTTTTATTTTGTGTGCGTGTACCGTCAAATCAGATCTGACTGGTACAGGAGGATATTGCTCCTCCTTCTCCGGCAGAGCATCTGGTGGATTCGAACCATGTACCTCTGGGATTGCAGTGCAGCTTCTTGCCACTAGGCCACCAGAGCTACCCTAGAGGAATTTAATGAAACAACATATGAGCAAGAGCCTATGGTAAAGAAGGAAGAAGTTCAGGCTGCTTTGAAGGAAATAGCAAAAAATAAGGCCCCAGAAATAGATGGTATACCAATTGACATATTTCAGCTAACAGATGCTGCCCTGAACGTGCTCGCCAAGTTGTGTCAAGAAATCTGGAGAACAACCACTTGGCCAACTGACTGGAAGAGATCTATATTTGTTCCCATCCCAAAGAAGGGTGATCCAACAGAGTGTGGAAACTATAGAACAGTATCATTGATTTCACATGCAAGCAAGATTCTACTGAAGATTATCCAAAAATGACTGGAACAACACATCAGCAGAGAACTGCCAGAAGTCCAGGCTGGGTTTAGAAGGGGTTGTGGTGCTAGGGATATTGTAGCTAATGTTAGATGGATCTTAGCAGAAAGCAGGAAATACCAGAGGAATGTGTATCTGTGTTTCATTGACTATGCAAAGGCATTTGACTGTGTGGATCATAACAAACTGTGGCTGACTCTGAGAAGAATGGGAATCCCAGAACATTTAATCATGCTAATGTGAAACCTATACTTGGACCAAGAGGCAGTCATCAGAACAGAGCAAGGAAACATTGCATCGTTCAAATTTGGGAAGGATGTACGCAAGGGATGTGTCCTGTCTCCATACCTTTTCAACCAGCATGCAGAACATATTATCTGGGAGGATGGGCTCTATGAGGAGAAATGAGGGGTCAGGATTGGTGGAAGATACATTAACAATCTTTATTATGCAGATGACACAATTCTGCTTGTTGAACCCGAGGGGGACCTGAAGCACTTGCTGCAGAGGTCAAGGACTGCAGCCACCAATATGGATTGAGGCTCAGTGTCAAGACTCCCACCACTGGACCAATTGGCAGCATCAGGACGGATGGTGAAGAGATTGAGATTGCTCACAGCTTCAGTTTGCTTGTCTCCACAGTCAACACTCTCGGCACGAGTAGCCAGGAAATTAAAAAATGTATTGCCATGGGAGAGTCTGCTGTTAGGGGACTCTCCAAAGTACTGAAGAGCAATGCTTTCTCTCTGGAGACTAAGGTGCATCTGAAACAGGCCATGGTCTTTGCTATCACGTTTTATGCATCAGGGAGTTGGACAGTGACTAAGGAGGACAGAAGGAGAATTGATGCCTTCGAGCTGTGGTGCTGGAAAAGAGTATTGAGGGTACCATGGACTGCTAGGAAAACAAACAGATTCATCCTGGAAAGGGTTAAACAGGACGGCTCCTTGGAGTCAAGGATTCTGAGGCTCATCTAACATACTTTGGTCATGTTGTAAGGAGGGACAGGTCTTTGGAGAAGGACATCGTGCTTGGGAGGGTGGAGGGACAGTGCAGAATGGGAAGGCCCTCTATGAGGTGGATTGATTCAGTGACTGGGGTAATAGGGATGGTTGTATCGGAGACAGTGCGATTGGCACAGGACAGAGCAGAGTTTATGGCTGTTGTACATAGGGTCGCTATGAGTCGCAAGTGACTTGTCGGCACATAACAACAACAACAACAATCATGTCAATTTGAGGGCTAAGGTGTGTCTGATCAGACCATACTCCTTTTTATCACTTGCTATGCATCTGAGATCTGGACAATGAATAGTAATGACAGAAGAATTTATGCCTTTGAGCTGCGGTGTTGGAGAAGAACCCTGACTGTTCCATGGACATCTAAAAGAACAGATAGATATGTCTTGAAGGGGGTGCAATTGATGTGCTCTTTGGATTCAAAGATGATGAGGCTTCACCTCATATACTTTGGGCATATTGCGAAGAGGGACTTGGAAGGGTGGAGAGTCGGTGAAAGAGAGGAAGACCTTTGACCAGGTTGATTGACCCTGTGACTGCCACAGTGGCCTCCAGTGTGTAAGGAAGTGTGAGTGTGGAATAGGACAGGGTTCAGACCCATTGGCCATAGGGTCACTATGAGTCATACTCGACTTGATGGCACCTAACAACAACAGCAACCTTTGCATTGACAGCACAGTTCCTTACCACTCAGCCACCAGAGATCCCTTAACTTTGCTTAGTTAAATTCAAAGTAAAGATAGATGGAATCCAGCTCTGTCTGGTTACAAGGCCTATATGCATCTAGGTAACTTTAGAAAAAATTACATCATTATTAAGACAAGGTCTGTGCAAGTGGCTCTAAGTCTTCCTGTTGAATGTAAAACATGAATCTATGGGGTGATTCAATTTTCTGAATGAGAAATTATAGCAGAACAGCTTTAAAGATAAACTGGAAAACTGTCCAGGTCACTATCAAAAGGATTGTTATTCATTAATCATGTTTTGCCTACTTAGTTCACCAGCCTGGAAGACTAAGACAGATTACTCAGGTTGAGCCACATTTCAAAACAGCATTAGTTATTGATTGTCAAGGAGGTGTCACTGTCAGCCTTGGCATGCTTGTGTTTCCCGTTTCCCTTTCTCCTAATTAGAGAGGCGTTCATGGTGTAAGATAATGTGCAAGGGCTGGGCTGGGAAAGTAGTAAAAGTTAAGGCTTTACGCAAAAAGATTTGAAGAAGTCACGAGCAGAGTAATTTCTTACTCTTTCATTCATTACAGGAGCAGCAAAAGTATTAGAGCTCTAAATGATGCAATTTTAAGTTTCAGTTCTGAAGGGGCATCTGCTTCCAAGGGTAGTCACAACCTTCCCTGTATAAATCCAAGGGAAAGGTTGAAAATAATCACATCTGCCTTTCAGGTCCAACGATCTTCTATGCACAGTGTATTTGAGTCATGAAGTTTCTCTAGAAGGAACCTCTGCTGAAGAACACTGTCCTTGATGGTGGCCTTTGGTCAGATAGTTCTTCACATTGAGTTCCAGAAATTCAACTTAGAGAAATAAGTTTCT
This sequence comes from Elephantulus edwardii, assembly GCF_000299155.1. Taxonomy (NCBI): domain Eukaryota; kingdom Metazoa; phylum Chordata; class Mammalia; order Macroscelidea; family Macroscelididae; genus Elephantulus; species Elephantulus edwardii. The sequence continues at coordinate 6,948,029 of NW_006399927.1, forward strand.
TCAAATCTCTATTTGTTGCTGCTCTCCCAGCATTGTGTCATTGATCCTTGCACAAAATTCTGGAATGCTGGCTCTTCATTGCCAATATCACCAGTATCGCTGTCGGCTTCCTCATCTTCTTCACTAAGGTTTCTCAGGTGAAAGTCAAGTTAGTCACAGGATCCCTCACAGGAGACGCAGTGTCTGTGCAGTTCCTGCGTCTAAGCCCATAGGGTCCATGTCTCTCCAAAGTGTTTCCAGCTGTTCTTTCTGCTCCTGACTCTATGCACTGACCAGCAATTTTTTCAGATATTAATATTCAGGACAATATCCCCTTTCATATTCTTCAGCAGCACTGGAGACTTGTGCAAAGAGTTCACCTAAGCCTGAACAACAGAGACACCCACCACCCTGGATAGGTGAAATCATCGTGTAACTGAGGTTGTTGTTGTTGTTGTTGTTGTTATGTGCCGTCGAGTCGCCTGCGACTCATAGCGACCCTATGTACAACAGCCCTAAACTCCGCTCTGTCCTGTGCCAATCGCACTGTCTCTGACACTCCCATCCCAATTATCCCAGTCACTGAATCAATCCACCTCATAGAGGGCCTTCCTCTCCTGCGCCGTCCCTCCACCCTCCCAAGTATGATGTACGTAGTCTCAATTCAAAGCATCTTAGGATGCCTCAAAACCCTACATCCATTCTACTGCAAAGCTGAGACCAGTGATGTCAGTTTTATTCATGACCACTATGAAAGTCAGCTTGGTTTTCCACAAGACACTGCATGCATAGAGTGACATGAAGGTCACTGGGTTGGTATTGCTCAATGTGTCCAACACATAGATGAAAATTGTTGGGAATAAGGATACAAGAGCCTCAGTGATGATTGTGCCAGAAGCTAACCAGTTAAGTACCTCGATCTATCCAGGGGTGTCAATAAAAATGTATTTAGGCATGTTCTCAATACATTTCATCACCTAGATGGGCAATCTCCTCCCATGTAATTAACTGCCTGAAAACCTGCCAAAGGGCCAGCTTCCAACTTGAAGATATGCAAATCTAGTAGCAAAAATATTGAATGAGGCCACTATGTTGCTATTGGACCCAAGTTCATGTCGCTTCATGACTTCTTTATACTTCATAGTGTCACAAATGTCAATACTGGCAGGAAAAGGAACTTTGTGCATAGCTGGGTCCACGTTGATCACATAAGGTGAAGAGGCTCAGCTAGGCAGCTCTCCTTTGAGCCTGTGTACAAAAGTGGTATTTCCAGATCCTGTCATTCCCAACACCAACAAACACCCTGGGGGTTGGTTGAGGAACCCCTGGAGCATGTAGCTCAAACATAGTTGTGGGGCTGCCATCTTTCTTCTTAGATTCTAAAGCCTTTATTATAAGGCAACAATAACAATCTTTTATTCTGGGGAAAAGACTGTTCTTTTCCTGTCGTCGTGATGAAGAATAACTGCTACTGATAACGGGAAATCCTTCCCAACTCGTTAACTTTATGGGGCTGGTGGTAGAGCTAGGGGTTAATCCCAGAAACTTCCATTAGGATGACATTTTTAAAACCGTGTCCCTTGTGTTATTGCTGTATTTCATCAAAGGCCAAAACAAGACGTTATCTAATCTGTCAGAAGGGCCCATCTAATCTGCTTTTGACTGTGTTTATTGAGGAAAAGGCTTTGTAAAGTTATATATCACAAAAGTCAACATATGAAGCAGATGAAAACTCTTCCGAAATTGCAAATATGGAGCAACCTCTTTTTCTTTCTATAGCAGATAAATGTGAGACATTAGAAACACATCCTTCATCATCAGGGGTATATATGATTAGGTTTTATTGTCATGACAAGAGTCCAAAGTGAAGGCTGCCCAGTGGAGTAGACTTGGCAGGAGGGAGGGATTGTATAACAATGAAAGAGTTTTTCTTTTACTTTTCAAGGAGAAGAGTGAATTGGGGGAGAGGAGGCGGGCAGGAGAAAGTACAACAATTAATGAATGGAAACCCTAAGTCTCCCTAAATTTTATTAAAATTAATTTTTTAAAAAAGGAGTGTGCTGGAGAAAGATGTGGTCAGATCCTTTTCCCAGGTACAGGCCTTTATCCTGTAATGTCCACCTCAAAACCCAACTGCCCAGAAATGATTCACATAAAACATATATCTAAATGTGAAATGCTTTTCGTTGTTTGAGTTTGGTTTTGGTTTTTTTTAAAAAAAAAAATGCACTGACGCAACAATGAATAAATGGAAATCCAAAGTCTTTGTAAATTTTCATTAAAATTAATTTTAAAAGTGATTAAAAATTAATTTTAAAAAAGTACTGACAGCTTTAAACATGCATGTAGTCAGGTGTTCCCCACAATCTGGTACAAATTTAACCCCCTAGTCAGTTTCTCTTGTTGTAGAGCCCTGTGCAGTGATCACTGGGAGACTGGTAAAGAGGCATTTCCAGGCCTCTTCCTGGACCCAATGACATGGAATTCCTGAGGCCGTGGACATAGAAGGGACAATGTTATACAATCCATCCTCCCAAGTCAACTCTACTATACAGCCTTCGTTCTGGACTCATGTCATGACAAAAATACCTAATCGTATAGACCTTTTAAACAGTTCTCTCTCATCTGTTTCAATGCAATATACATAGTTTATCCCGTCTTTCTCAGTCTTTCCCCAACCTCTTTGTCAGTACCATTTTACAATAGTGCCACTATGTGGTATTTGTCCTTTTGTGATTGAGATATTTCATTCAGCATAATGACCTCCACATCATCCATTTTGAATCATATTTCTTTAGTTCCTTGCTTTTCAATGCAGCATAGTATTCCATTGTGTGAATATATCACAGCTTCTCTATCCATTCGTTTGTTGATGGGTTCGTAGGTTGTTTCCAAGTCTTTACTATTGTGAACAAAGCTGCGATAAGCATGGTGTGCATATACCTGCTTAGGTGGTGGTTATGGTTTCTTTGGGGTTCTTTGTTTATTTGTTTTTAACTCAGTATTTTTTTTAAATTTTATACTGATTTCTTTATAAAGCTCATATACATCGTTTTTCACACCAAATCACATGTAAGGGTGACCAAAGAAGAAATGATGCCTTTGAACTGTGATGTGACAAAGAATATTGAATATCCAGTGGGCCGCCGAAAGAACAAACAAGTTAGTCTTGGAGGAAGGGCAGCTCAGCTGCTCCTTCGAGGCATGGAAGGTAAAAGTTCCCCTCACCTACTTTGGGTATGTTGTCAGGAGGAGCTAGCCCTTGAAAAAGACATCATGTGGGTAAAGGCAGAGGATGGAAGAAAGAAAGGAAGACTCTCAACAAGCTGGACTGACACTGTGGTTGTAGCAATGGGCTTGAGTATGTCAGAGATTGTGAGGATGGCGCAGGATAGGACACGGTTCAGGTCTGTTGTTCATAAGGTCACCATGGATTGTAGTGGACGCAAATGACACATAACAACCAAAACATTCATCTGTCCCACAAAATGTATTTTTATTAACTTTTTATTAGTATTATATCCTTTACCAATTATAAATATATAATTGGTAAATAGAGAGGGCAATAAATAGAAATTTATTCAAATATAGAAATGTGAGTGGCTATACATATGTAGAAATCTCTGTATCTAGCTAACTTTTAAAAGCACTCATCCTATAAATAATATTTGAAGTAAAAAAGAGCTGCATTATCCAGAGTTAAGGCTTTTGGTAACCCTATCAAGCCTAATAGGGAGTTCTGGTGGCTTAGTGGTAAGGAATTGCACTGTTAACGCAAACGTATGTAGTTCGACTCCACCAGCTGCTCCATGGGAGAGAGATGGATTATCTCCTCTCATGCAATTTACTGCCGCCAAAAAATCCTCTGGAGTGTCAGCAATTGGCCAGTTCCAACACCATGGTACACAACAACGATGTTAAGCCTAATCGGGCACTCTGGTGGCCTAGAGGGCAAAGAAGTTGTACTGTCAATCAAATGCAGGTGGTTCAAATCCACAGAGCTGCTCTGAGGGGAAAATAAGGGCAATCTCCCTCCATGCAATTCAATGCCTTTGAAAACCTGCTGGAAGGTCAATTATGAGTCAGTTCTAACTTAATGGCACATAATAAAACCACTAAGCCTAATAAGACCTTGTATATTTGAAATGTAAGAGACAGAGGATTTTGTTGTTGTTGCTGTTTCATTTACTTTTTAAAAAACGTCATTTTTGCTTTAAGGGTTTTCCCCCTCTAATAGAGCTAAGGGAGCTTTGGTATTGTGGTCCATACGTACTGCTTAATCCAAGGCCACACCTCTCTGGCTGTTCAAATCCACAGCAGCTCCTTGGGAGAAACCCAATGGAAACCCAACAAAAGGTCAGCTAGGAGTTGGCACTCACTCTACAGCAGTTTTATGAGAATTAATAGGTTCAAAAAGAATAAAATATAAAGGAAAGCGAGTTTCCTTAAAGTAGAATGCTAGTTCTAACAAGCACAGGAAAGGGCAAACACAACCTGCAATTTTGCTGTGTGTGGTTTGACCACAACATAGTCCTTCAGATTCTATCCTAGTATGCCACAAGTGTTTTCAAAGACAGTGCACCATGTGGTGCACCCCTGGGAAAGGGTCCCATGTTCACAAATATTAGAAAATTGTTCCACACTCCTTTTCTCTCACCCTCACTTGCTTCTTCAAAAAGGGCATGTCCATATTAAAGGTTACAGGACTACAGTGGAGTAAAAACAAAAACCATGTTGAACTATGATCAGCAAAGCCTTTCTCTAGCTTGTTTATCCTCATAGCCCCCTCCCCCATCCCCTCTCATGTCACTTTTGCCACATGTTGAGTAGTTTCTCACAGTAGACGTGCTCTGTGGTTGCCATAATTGAATCTCTTGTGGTAATGCCAGGGTTTAAATTTTACTTCCGTCCTTGTCAGTTAGGTGAGTTCTGCTGTGTAGGCGTGGACGTTACCTTTTGTTTTCATCCATATTTTAAACCCAGGTCTTTAGTCCTTAGAGTCAGAAAATACAAAAGCACCTCCATCCACAAGGCCAGAATCAGGCTCAGGACCCAGACCCTGCTTTCAAAGGAACAGTCAAATGTAAAGCGAACAAAATGTCATAATGATGCTTCGAGACTGATCTCTACTCTCTCAAAATTCCCCAAAATGTTCATTTTCCATTCTTCCTTTCTCAAAGATATTATCTCAACTTCTTCACAAATCAGAGATTTCCCTCTGTTTGGATACTCTAATGTCTCTGTCAGAGTTCTGGAAGCTCTGGTGTCATAGTCTGTAGGTAGTTGTGCAGCAAACTCAAAGGTCATACCTCTCCACAGGTTCAAATCCACCAGTGATCCACAAGAGAAAGACAAGCAGTCTCATCCTGTGTGAATTACAGCCTCAGAAATCCTATGCGGGGTCAGCCATGAGTCAGTTCCAACTCAACAGCGATGAGTTTGAGGAAATACTGGAAGTTTTCCACAGACTTTAGCTCAAATTAAGAATTCCTACTTGAAGTTTCTATAATGGAGGGAAATAGTCAAAAAGGAAATAAAGTCATGGGACTGCTGTCCAGAGCAGAGCAGACTGGGAACTTGAATGTCATAAGCTAGAGGCCACAGGCTTCCACCTCCGTGGAAAGCTGGAGGTCCTGTGCGCATGCTCAGGTAAGGGCCAGAGGTTGGACTGTTGACATCACAAAGCAAGAAGTTCATTAACAGAGAGTGAACACAATGTGAACTGTAAGACTGGGTTTTCAGGGACCTCTTGGAAATGGCCACACAGCACCAGAAACGTAACATTTTAGAGACAATTGTCTGAGGGGGGAAGTAAGGCTTGAGTAAGAGTTTAGCAATAAAGACTTTGAAAACAAGTTTATTGGACATGTTGGTAGAAGGGGCTGTTCCTTGGAGAATAACATGATTCTGGGATGGGTGGAGGGTCAGCAAAGAAGAGGAAGACTCTCAACCAGGTGGACTGACATAATGACTGCTGCAATGGGCTCCTATGCATCAGGAAGTGTGAGGATGGCACAGGATAGATCAGGGTTCAAATCTTTTGTTCATAAGATCGCTGTGAGTCGTATTCGACTCGATGACACCGAACAACTACAAAATTTGGTTAAAGACATGGAAGCTGATGCTAGAAGTGAAAGTGGATCCTTACCTGGCATAGCAAATACCATGATTACAAAGGTGGTTTTCCCAAGGCGACCTCATCCATTGCACTCAGAGTACATTGACCTCTGCGAGTTCCCCAAATGCAAGAAACTCAACTACATAACTTATTGTAGAGGGTAACTGCCCAGGTTTCATTCTCTTGGTAATGGGGTCTCTAGTCTTGTTTCAGAAACTCTGAAACTTCAAGTTGAGCCCCAGACTTTGAGCATAGAATGGCCAATGTTATTATTTTGGCTTGTTTGTTTTTGGGTTTGTGTTTTTTGGTTTTTTTTGTTTTTTATAAGCTGCACCACCTGAGTATGAACGTTGTTGTTCTGGAGATATCAAAGCAGAGAGGCACCTGCTTGCTCCGTGTCTAGCAGGACATGCCCACTCTCCAACTTAGGTCAGTCTTCTACCAGGACACCCGCTTGAGCTGCACTTCTATCCCTAGTCAGGACCTAGCAGGGATTGCAGAAGGTCTGCTCTGCCAGCACTGTAAGTAAAGACACGGACTTCTTTTTTTTTTAATTTTATTAAATTTTATTAGTTTTAATGAACATTTACAGAGATTTTGGGTTTTCATTCCTTCATTGCTGCACCATTCTCTCTACCCTCCTCCCCA
>NW_006399927.1:6955443-6968293 GCF_000299155.1 Elephantulus edwardii
GGGATATTTCACTCAGCATAATGTCCTCCAGAGTCAACCATTTTGAATAATATTGCATGAGTTCCTTGTTTTTTAATGCAGCATAGTATTCCATTAAAGACACGAACTTCTGATCCTCATGGGCACCTGGTTTGTGCTAGCACAACAACATCCTCCTCTTTTCTGCCATGTGAGATGCACTTTGGCAAAGAGTTAAAACAAGGAACTACCTGTGGCAGCCTCCGCAGAGAGAAAAAATAATGGCAGACACCACCCAGACACACCTGCAGGCAGAAGACCCAACTTCCATCTGATCCCCTGAGCCCGGGGTGTGGCGGGCTTTGAAGAGGCCTTTGATGGGCCTATTTGAGGAACAGTTTACCACCAGACTCAGAGTGGTGTGGAGAGGTACTTGTGAGCATTTTCTTGCTAAATTATTTATAACCTGGTTACAAGTTTCTCTAGATATTAAAAATCTGTAAGATTTGAAGAGCAAATTTCCACGGTTTAAGAGGAGGAATCACTGAAGAAGACTCATTTGGGATGTAGGCTTCCAATTTTATTCTCTTTCACATTTCCACCTATATCCCTATCCATCACTAACATTCTTCCTTCCATCCACACTTTACTTAGACAGAAAACGTCTCTCTCGTTCCTTCTTTTATTCATTCCAAATATAGTGAGTGAGTTCCAGTAACTGTGCTAAATACTGGGGCTGCAACCATGAGCCTCATAAAGTCCCTGCTCTCACTGAGTCTGCACTGGGCTAGTGAAACTGAGGACTATGCTGTGGGGTGACAAATGCTGGGGTTGCCATGGTGATAGGAGAGCAAGCAGGAAGAACATCCTGGAACATACTGCTGTCAACTTGGTTCCAACACATTGTGACCCTCCACTCACTTTGTGAGGTTGTAAATGAAGACAGGAAACTGCCCATCTCTCTTAAAGTCAACTGGTGGATTAGAACTACAGAAGGGAACTCTTTGAATGAATTACCTGCAACTTGCCACAGACAAGTGACATTTAAGATTTTGCAAATAAATTAATCACACATTGAAAGAGAAGTTTTCAGAGTGGTGTCAGAAGATGGTGGGTTTCCAAATGACAGGAACAGTCTGCATGCAAAGTTCAGAGGCAGCAGAGGACAGAGTTCCTTAAAAAAATGTGAACAACTTAGAGTAATGGAAAGGCAAGAGCGTGGAGTTGGTAGTCACAGGCAAGATATTAGCAATGGGACTTTGAGGAAGCAACTTTTCTTGGTGCCTCAGTTTCCTCACCTGTGCAACAAGTGATTTGGTCTATAACACAATGGCCAGTTGTAGAGCCCACGCCCTCCTAGTCACCTGTGGTCTACTCCCACTGGAAGGGTGAGGACTGTCACCTTGGCTTCCACTGTGAAACACCTCCATGTCCCCACAGTCACATGGGGAGAAGGCTACCAGGGAGGCAATGGAAACTTTCCAAGGACTCGGAGCCACTAGAGTCGCCACCGAGGCCTGTTATCAGAGGGAGACATTTGTACAGTCCTCACTCTTTGATAGTCTGTATCTGCAATATTCTGTTAAGCCTGGAAAGGGCAAATACTCAGGTGTAGGCTGAAAGAATTTGCGATGTTTAACGAATGTAAAACAAATATTGATGGGAACTTGTTAAAATTGTCGTGTGCAGAATAAGGAATAATATTTATGGAGGCTTATAGATTTGTCCTGCACTTTGTAGATACTTAGTAACTACTTTGGCTTGATTTAAATGGACATGTAGAAGACTTGATATTACATGACATTATATGGGATTTGTGACTATTTGATTTATAAAGGAATCTCTTTATAGGTTGGATTCCCAAATGCACTGACAACCTTAGAGAATCTTCTTCCGCACATCAGTGATTTTCTTATAATTTGAAACAACATCTCTAGTCAAACCAATGTCGGTCAAGGTAACTCCAGAACATCCTAATCAGCACAAGTTAAAATCAAGGTCATTAAACAAGTTCATGTTTTATCTTCCATCTCCTAATGTCTTGGTACTGTGTAGAGCAACTGGTATAAATATTGGCAGACATGACTTAAGGTCAAGCAGAATGAGTACTTGGCAGAATTTGTCCATAGAAGATTTGCTTCGTGTTTTATTTCATTTTTTAAAGGAAGAAGCTTTTATTTGTTAAATTAGCATGAGGAAGGTGACCTTTGCATAGCGGTAACCCACAGTCTTTCAAACTATTTAATGCCCTTTACTAGGTGGGACAGCATTAAAAGAAACAAAGCATTTAGGTTTGGGAAGGTTGTAGTTTTGTTTCATGAAAACGTCTGTGAAGCTGCTCATGTAACCCTGATTCCTCGTATCACATCACACTTTGATCAGTCAGTCTGTGTCCACCAAACAGGATTTGTTACCAGGTGCAATTATTTGTGAGGGCTAAAGAATTTAGGAAAATCTTTCCAAGGTGAGAGCATTTAACAGCAGACTGTATAAGAGGCAATTTCAAGAACTAAAAATTAGATAAGGTATAAATGATATGCACTATTTGGAGCAGACATAGAATTAGAATGTCCATACTCACTTCTCCAGTCTGTATTCTCAGCCCCCTCCCTCCCATTCAGGCAACTTCAGATATCACCAGAAGGGGGAGTATTGACTCTGTGAGTCAAGTCCAGCGTGCAGCATCCGGTGGATCTCTCAGTCCAAATGTTACACAGGCTTGTCATAAAGGCCATCCACACACAGCCACTTTTACCACCCACATTCTCGGATTGGAAGCTGGTTAGAACATTAGGCCAGGTTGTGTGCAAACATCTACCATCTTTAAAATCCCAACCAACTCCTTATTTTATAGTCACTCCCAAGGGTCTCAAGCTTCTCCAACCAGGTATTTTCTTTCACACACACACACACACACACACACACACACACACACACTGTGCCTCCATTCCTGAGCTTTGGTGTATGCTATTAACCTCCTTAATCTTTTAGGGATTTAAAAGTACTTGCCCTTCCTAATGCTGAGCATAGAGACCTCATAAATAATTTTTGTTAGAACGTGTCATGTTACCAATTTATTTCATCTTTTTCAAAGATTTTGCTATAATCCGCTCTAGAAATTCTAAGTAGAAAACTCTATTTTTCATTTATTATCCAGGTGAGGGTGGTGTATTTCTGCCAAAAATAAGTTTAGGCTTCTCAGTTAGTTACCTTCAAAGATGTCTGGCCAGAGAAAGAGAAAAAAAGACAGATCACGGAAAACTCATGAATAAACAACCAGTTGTTAATTCCTCAGCTCTTCTCTCCCACAGGACTTTGTACATGTGAATGAACGTAAAACAGATGGAATCTGCACCCCAATTTAATCTGCTATTTGTTTTGATTGCTGTATAACTGATCACATGTGCCCTGGAATCCAAAGAAAAATTCAGGCTTTAACAGCTAAGCTGCGTTTTCGTCCCACTTTCAGATTTTTCTTTTTCTAACTGCATTCCCTTACTGCTAAGGCCACTGAAGGTTATTTCTGTGTATAAAGTTACATTTTTACTAAGTTGACAAGACAGAGGTGAGGGGAAGAAAGCATATCAGTGCTTTGAAAACTAAGGACAATTTAAGGAACTTGTTAGAAATTACAGCTGCTCTCACTCTAATTTTACTGTTCACACATTGTAACAGTCCACTGTGGAAATGATAATGTAACTAAATGACCAGGAAGTTGAAGAGATTCAATAGATTGAGAAAATAATTAAACAGAGGAAAAGGGTTTCAACTTATCTATGGAAATCTTTCTCAATTTTTTTTTCACTATGGGAGATAATAGTCCATATCGGAATACTAGTGATAATGATAATTTATACTTCCAACATGCTTTATAATTACTAATATTTTCATACATTAATGGTTCTGTGCTGTGTGCAATAATCCTGAGAAAGAGGCTAGGGTCACTTCTTATTCTCTACAGTTGAGGAATGCTAAGGTATTATGTCTAAGAGTGCTGGAATCATCAACAAGATCAAGACTTTTTGACATAGAGGATCGTAGTTTTCCCCATGTCTCTTTACTGCTTTCTACAAAGCAGAAAATGGGAAGATTAAATTGTTAAACCTTCCAAGAATAACCGTGTTTGCAAGCAAATAGCATCTTCAGAGGAAGGTTGACTACTTCATTGCAAGAGAATTCATAAAACAGGCTTTCCCTACTCCCTTCCACTGTCTGCAGTGAGACATAAAATTTGGAAGTATCTTAAAGGAGTGAATTGGAATTTTGATGCTGTGAGCTTTTGAAATGCTCCATTGTCTCTGAGGAGAACAATTCCGTCTTTGTATGGCTGGTCCCATTCCCTCAGTCCCTGATCCTTGGAAGGCCTCAGCTCCTCAGAAGAGCTGTTGTCTTTTTCCTGCCACAACATCAGAGCGACATATCTCACACTTAAGAAGGCAGCCCACTCAGCACCATTCATAGATTCCTCTGGAAATTGATGTCTACTCACTGCTACCCCCGCCCCCCCCCCCTCAAAAAGGCTCTGGCTTTGTCAAGAGTTATTGGAAATGGAACTGGTGAAAAACCCTTACTATGCAATGTGAACCCAGACAATAATGTTTTGTAACAGTTCTGTTTGATGTGTACTGACGGGAATTAATCATTTTAGATAACAGAATTGCTCTTTGTTATGTAAACTTTGTAAAGTCCGCCTCACATGACCTCTTGCTTGGAAGAATCCGTTGGTGAAAACTGTCATTTTTCTGTGGGCAGCTGTATTCCTATGGCAACTTCTGGCACCAAATTACCATTTGACCTTAGAGTTCGCACCGCCGCCGGGTTAGATGCCAAGCCAAGCGAAGACTGAAATATGTACACACTCAAGCCCCACTGGACCAAGCAGACTAAGTATTTTCCCCGCTTCTTTTTGCATATGAGAGTCAACTTGTATTAAAAAAATGGCCACAACCTTAAAAATATATCATCTCTCAATTAAAAAAAAAGACTTCTATTCATTTCAGGTACCCAGAGTTTATCTTTGGAAGGAGGAGTGGCATCCACTTCCATAATAGCTTGCCTCTGGAAACCCTATGAACCTGGAGAGAGGATGAAAAGCACCCAGGCATCAAGGACTCTCCTTCATAGGGTTGCTATGAGTCACCTGCGACTCCACGGCACTTAACAACAACAACATTCATTTCAGATACCCAGAGTTTATATTTGTACTAGTTTAATGTGTAGGAGGCTCACTTGAAATGGTGCAGTTTTCAATTAGAAATTTAAGAAGCACATAAAGTAGGACCACACCACCATCACTACCTCCTTAACACCCTCCAAAGGAAATCTTTCCTCACTTGGTTTCCCCAGCATCTCTGCCATAACTTCAACCTGTCCTCTGGAGCTCAGCCAGCAGATTCATGTTCTATGAAACCATCTCATCACCACCACCACCACCTGAGTCCATTTTATCAGAGCTAGTTCTTCAGCCTTTTTAAGAAATTAGGGTGGGATGAGATGATACCTCAGTGTTGTTTTGGTTTGTGTCTATCTGATAGTTAAGGATTTTTAACACTTCTTCATGTGTTTATTTGCCATCTGAATGTCTTTTTCAGTGATGTGTCTATTCATATTCTGTGCCCATTATTCTATACATTTTAGATATGAGTCCCATATCAGATATGTCATTATCAAATATTTTCCTCAGTCTGTGGCTTTCCTTTTTACCCTGTTGCAAAAGTTTTTTGATGTGGTGCTGGAGAAGAGTATTGAATGGACTGCCAAGAAAACAAACAGATTCATCGTAGAGAGGATTAAACCAGGCTGCTCCTTGGAGGCAAGGATTCTGGGGCTTCGTCTGACATACTTTGGACATGTTGTAAGGAGAGACAGGTCTTTAGAAAGGGACATCATGCTGGGTAGAGTAGAGGGACAGTACAGGAGGGGAAGACCCTCTATATGAGGTGGGTGGATTGATTCAGTGACTGGGGTAATCGGGATGGGTGTGTCAGAGGCAATGAGATTGGCACAGGATAGAGCACCGCTTAGGGCTGTTGTACATAGGGTCACTATGAGTCGCAAATGACTCGACGGCACATAACAACAACAACATAGATAATTGATTCCTAAAAGATCCCATTCATCTAGTTTGCTCTCTCCAACAATAAAAAAGTTCAACAGAGCAGCAAACAACCAATGCTGGTGAGGTTGTGGAGAGATTAGAACACTTATTCACTGTTCGTGGGAATATAAAATTGTGAAACCTCTATGGAAGGCAGTAGGGCACTTTCTCAAAAATTTGAAAACAGAAATACCATTTGACCCAGCAATTACACTACTGGGAATATACCCTAAAGAAATTAGAACCGCTGCCCTAACAGTTGTATGCACATCTATATTTATTGCTGCATTATTCGCAATACCAAAGAGATGGAAGCAACCCATGCACCCATCAACAAACAAATGGATAGAAAAACTATGGTATATTCACACAATGGAATACTACACAGAACTGAAAAACAATGAACTCATAAAACATTAAACAACATGGGTGATCCCGGAGGACTTTATGTTCAGTGAAATACCTCAGTCACAAAAGGACAGATACTGCAAACACCACTGTTATAAAGCAGGATTGATATGGGGGGTTGTGATGAGAATAGGAAAAGAGTTGATAGATAATGAACACTACACTGGAACAGATGCTTAAAAGGAATATATGATTAGGCTTTATACGTATGACAATAGCCCAGAATGAGAGATGCACAGCAAAGTGGACTGGGGGTAGAGAGGCAGGGAGAAGGGAAGAAGAAGGAGAAAATTGTGCAACAATAAATGCATATTTGTTTTAAAAAATTAAAGTGATCTGGGGAAGGGAGGGAGGAAGGGGAGGGGAAGTAAGGAAAATGTGCAATAATGAATGAATGACAATACAATTTTTTCTGCAAACTTTCATTAAATTCACAATTAAACTAAAATTTCCATTAAAAAAAAAAGGAATCTGGAATGGCCTATCATAAAGATCCTTGAACTAGATCTGAGATGCTTTGTCTTCTAAACTTTAACCTAGAGTTGATTGTCAAGTAGACAATTTCTAGGTCTTTCCCAAGTATGCATCTAAGAAGCTTCTAACTGTTGCAGTGCAAGTCGTCAGGGAGCGACAAGATGATAACAGCACATCATCATGACACAACAGGCATGGGCGGGGAGAGCTACAGTCCAAGCCCATCTCTGCCACCTAAATATCACCTCTGTGACTTAGGGCAGCTCATCAAATAGTTAGAACTTTCTTTTTTTGTAGGACAAGGAACATGTAGTTAAATGCTTCATATTGAGGCAAAAGTTGAGTGCATGGCACTTAGTGAATCAGTGACTGCCATCGTACTATTAGAAAGACCTGGTGGGGTATGCTGGTGGAAGAGCATGGATACTAACCCAAAGTTCGCTGTTTGAAGCCAGTAGCCACCCAAAAGGAGAAAGATGGGGTAATCTGGTTATTGCAAAGACTTACAGCCTTAGAAACCCAATAAACTAGTCTTACTCTGTGAGTTCTGCTCATAGGGCCGCCATAAGTCGGAATCAGAAGTGGATTTCATTTTAGAGTGATTCGTATTCTAATCATATAATAATTCCTTATGACACATAATTTTTATTTAAAAATTTGTAAATCCATCCAGGAAAGAGTTCAGTATTTATATTTTTAAAAGTCTATTTCTTTTTTCTTTTCCTAATCCAGGTTCTAAGATATTTAAACCCTGTAAAATGGCATCTACATAAGAACACAGATGAGAGAATTTTCAGTTGTTTTTGGAGAAGGGAAAAAAAGAAGACTGGTGCTTCCTCAAGAAGCTGAACATAGACACTCCATATGATCCAGCTCTTCCACAACTTGTAATATATCCTGAAAAAAAATGAGAACTGAGGCACAATAGAGATTTGTACACCAATGTTCACAGCAGTGTTATTCCCCATTGCAATAATATGCAAACAGCCCAGATGTTCAACCACAAATGAATGGATTGAGAAATTATCGTACATTCACACAATGGAATACTATGCAGCACGCAGGAGCAATGATTTTGCAAATTATTACTTAACTTGGGAGGGACTGGAGAGCATTATGCTGAGCGAACTCACTCAGTCCCATAAGGAAAAATATTGTATAAAACCATTATTGTAGAATAAGTATAAGGATCCAAGGGAGGTGGGGGAGGGTGGAAGCAGAGGGATGAGGATGTGTAGGCGGTAGGGATTAATCATGGGGTTGTACAATCTGATGGGTGGGGGGGTTGAGGGAAATTGGAAGAATCTGTTCTGAAAAACAATATATTAAAATTTTGTAAATAAACTAGCATAATTTTTTTTTAAAAAAAGAAAAATTAAAACAACAACAAAAAGAATGGGAGGTTGAAAAACAAGGGCATTTGTCCCCTAAGAGCCCTTTGTTTGGTGATAAGGGAAAAAGCCACCCGGGTGCCCCACAAATCGTATCTGTCATCTGAGTGGAACAAGATAAGGCCCTGACCTTTATGTGTTGCAGAGTTGATAACCTGTAATTGGGGAGTTGGGGTGAGTGAGGTGGGGGTAACCTCATGGTGAAGTTGTGTATGTCCTGCACACTGCTCCTCTAACTCCACTGGGGTCTTCCATGTCCCCCATGTTCCTCAGAAGCTGATAGAAATCCAGTGCCCTGTCTCACCAGCTTCAGAGTGTAGTGTGGCTCTCCCCAGGAAAGGACAGGGCAGGCATTTGAAAACTTAAACTGCCAGTGCATCAGATGTTCCCTGGTAAACAGGTAATCTGAACTGTTGGTCTTACAGACAGAGAGCGCCATTGAGGTTCCTTGCAGGGAAGGAAAGAAAAGTTGGCTTGGTTCAGGGTTTGTTTACTAGACCTTCTAAAACAGCTAAAGAGCGTTTCCCTTAGACCTTGAAGATGGGGGCGGGGGGGGGGCGTGGTGAGCCCAGGGCCCTGCTTGGCAGGAGAGGTAAGCACCTTGGGATACTCTGTCCACAGTTTGCCAGCAAATGCTGGAGCCGCTTTTGCAGAGGGAACTTTCAGACAGACATTAACTCTAGTGGCTTAGTGGTAAGGAGCTGTGTTGCCAACTCAAAGGCACACAGTTCAAACCCAAAAGCTGCTCCTCACAAGAAAGATGAACAATCTTCTCCTGTATGGTTTACTACCTCTGAAAACCTGCTAGAGGGTCAGCTATGGGTCAATTCTAACTGGACAGCACACAGTAATACCAACTTCATGGGCAGCAACAGTGTAAACAGATCATGTGACAGATATGCAGGAGGTAAAAGAATTTGAAAATGTTATTTTCTTTTTATTTATACTTTATTAAATTCATTAGTTATTTTTTACATTCAAAATAAACTGACCCTCTATTGCTTTCTGAGGCTGTAACTCATACAGGGAGGAGACTGCCCAGCTTTCTCGCTGGGAGCCAGAGAGAAATAGAAAGTGTTCTGTCCTTCTGTTGCCTTCAAACTCCTCTTGGCCAGCTTTTCAAATTTTTTAATTTAATCTTAACTCAAGTGCAGGAAAGAGTACAGATCTGAAGTGTACAGGTTCATGAATTTTTACAAACAGAATGCACCTGAGTTTCTGTAACCAGTGCTTGCATCCAGAGAATGAAATTCAGACCCCCCCATCCCTAGACCTTCCTTGGCCCTTTCCTAGGGGCTCCCTATCTCCAAGGGAAATCTTGATCGGGATTTCAGACAACTAGATATATTTTCTCTTGCTATGTTTTCATTTCATAGAAACTACAGACATATGATCAGAACATATGAAGGTGCAGAAACGGAAATTGTGAAAGGAAAGTCTTCTTTCTCCCCCTTTCCCTAAGTGTGTATCTTCCAAGGAAAATTTTTTGCTTTGTTTTTTGTGCCTTTTAGGAAGATGCTTCTATTACTGGCTTATATCACTTATGTTAGAAGTTCCTCTTCGGTGGATCATATATACTTATACATCTATATCATCATCCTATCACTTGCTTATTTCTTGGTACCATTTCTCTTCCCTTGAAGAATGTTTGTGTGGGTTTCATCCTGCTCTGTGAAAAGTGCTTTGGTGGAGAGGAAGACAAGGACAGAACACGGTGTTTTGTAATCATATGCAAATATAAAAGAGAACTTTTATTCTCCTTTTGTAAAAAGTAGATGATTAAGTCTCCTGGGGTAATCTCTGTCCCTTTTTCAGGTTTCTAGGTCATTCTAGAACTCAAAGACCACTTATTGCTTCAATTCTGAACCGTGTGACTCTGTAAGACAGGGTAGTACTGTCCCCTGGGGGCACCCAGGCTGCATATCTTTACAGAAGCAGATCACTTCAGTCATTATTCTTCCACAGAGGGGCTGGTGGGTTCAAGCCATCACTGATCTTTTGGGTTAGCATTCTAACACTTAGCTCCTAGTGCCACCAAGGTTCCCCTTTTCAAAGGGAGCTCAGAGAGTTGCCCAGGCCCGGGGGTAGAGCCCTCTGTGTGAGCATCACAGAATGTCTGCCACCATCTTTGGGGGCCATTGGTGGTTTGTCGAAAAATCCATTTTGAACTAAAGTTATTTCTTGGTCTAGTATTTCATTCATTATTTTTATATTTTCTCTGCTATCAAGGTGAAAAATGAAAGCCCCATTCCTCCACATCCCCAAGCAAAACAAAGTACCTTCTGATCACCTACATTTCCTTCGGTGAGTTGGCTTGACTGTGCTTTCCTTTAACATGGGAAATTACCATCTAGAGAGGCATTTTCCAGGATTGCAGACGGTAAGGCTACACATTTATTTTTACTGAATTATATTACTTTCCAATAGGTGGCACTAGTGTGTTTAGCCACAGCTAAGAAGTTCACAGTAGGGGAGACTTACAGGTCAAAATCACTGCACTTAACACTTATCAACAAGTTTCTATTATACTCTTAGAGGTTGTCTTAACTTCTCAGCACCTCAGCAAAGATTCAGGATACCCAAATGAGCACTTCAGAGGCCTTGTGTACTGGATAAAGGAGAAACTAAAAGGGCAGAAAAGATTTCACAAAGTGAGAGCACTGTTAGAGCTCAGACCTTTCCATTTACTTAAGGTAAAATTAAAATCTGAGATTTAAAACCTAGGCATGCATATTTCTCTTTACACATAAGTAAAGACTAAAGGGAACTCTGGTTGCTCAGAGGTTAAGTAGTTGCATTATCAATCCAAAAGGCACATGGTTCGAGTATATCAGCTATCTACCCTCCTTTCCTGTGTAATTTGCTGTTGTAAGATGTTGAGTACATAGTGAACCTATAAACAGCCAAGCTGAACTCTTCCCTATCCTGTGTCATCCTCACCATCTCTGACATAGTAGAGCCCGTTGCTAAAATCACCGTGTCAACCCATCACGTTGGAGTCTTTTTCTTCACTGACCCTCCATCTTTTCAAGCATGATGTCCCTTTCTAAGGAATAACCTCACCTTGCAACATGTCAAAAGTACAAAAAAAACCAAAGCTTCACCATTTTTGCCTCCATAGAGCACTCTGGCTGCACTTTTCCCAAGATGTGTCTGTCTGTTCTTTTGGAAGTCTATGGGATCTTCAGTGTTCTCTCTCAGCACCACTGGAGGGTCAGCTATGAATTGGTACCAACTGGTGCATAGCAACAAAGACTGAAGAAGCAGCAAAAATTGAATTGACACACAGCTCACTTCCTTGAAATGGCATGAGAGTGCAAAGAAAGTGATGCACTTGCCTTCGGCTTCAGATTTTCCACTCACAAAGATCCCTAGATTTGATGAGGCTCAAGAGAAGAGGTAGCTCATTTATTTGACACGAATTTGTATTATACTAACCAGAAGACTTTTATCCTCACCACCCATTGAAATAGTATTTCAGTGGGGAAAGTTAGAGCTTTCTCTATAGTGTAAAAAGCTCTGGTGCTGTGGTGGTAGAAATTGCCCTGCTAACCAAAAGGTTACCTGTTCAAATCCACTAGCTGCTCCTTGGGAGAAAGGCAGGAAGTCTCCTTCATAAAGATTTAGAGTTCTACAAACCCCCTCAAGGGACACTAGAGGCAGGGGGTGGGTTTTGATGATCTGTATTGTAATAGACCAGACAGTACAGTGGTTACTTATCGTGCTGCTAACCCCAAGGTCAACAGTTGGAATCCACTAGCTGCTCTGCAGGAAGAAGATGAGGCAGTTTGCTCCCATGGTGACTGGTAGCTTTACAAGGGCTGTGGGACCGTTCTCCTCTCTCCCAGAGGGGCTTCGTGGGTTAGAATTGACTTCATGCCATTGGAGAGGTTCTTTACAGAATTCAAGACACAGGCAATGGTGATCTTAAATTATGATGACTAAACTCCCAGTTTATTCCTTTTTTTTCTCTACTGTGTTACCATAGAAGAGTCATCTAAACTCACTTTGTAGGTTCTATATCTCTCTGTAAAATGGAATTGAATAGCCAAATTTTGGCTCCTTTGTAACTTAAGAGGAAAGAAGAAATTAGATATTTTATTTTATTTATTTATTTAATATTTTTGTTTTTAGTCAGAAAATCAAAAGGGCCGAACTCGTTCAGCATTTCTTTTTTTTTGGGGGGGGGCTTCTCATTCACTCACTGTGGCACTGTTTTCTCTACCCTCCTCTCCAGTTTGTTCTTCTTCCCCCTGCCCCAATGTTTGTTTTAATTGTCCAATTGCCACAGTGCTTGTCAAAGCCAATTCTGATTAATCTCCTTTGTCAGTGTGTCCTTTTCCATTCCCTATCACTCCTCCCTGAGAGAGACTTCACCCTGATTCATAAGGAAAAAAAGGATGGCGTATTCTCTTAGCTACATCCTGCTGAAAAGGGATGCTGTGGGTTTCAGGGTGAAGATCTTCTCTCACTACTCTAAAGGGCCCCTTTGGCAGTAGGAAACACATAGACTATTATGGAG
>NW_006399927.1:6973578-6976415 GCF_000299155.1 Elephantulus edwardii
TCTAATTTTCCTACATTCATGGTTCTCACATTCCATGTCCCAATCACCAGTGTCTGCTTACAACTGTTCCTCTTCCTTTGTATTTCCATACTTGAAAACTCAACCTCCTTTGCCATTTCTGTTATCTAAATGTGTTCTGCTCCATTAGACTTTGAAGGTAAGGCAATATATAAGCTTAAGATAACTTTTAAAAATTTTAATGGTCTAGTGGTGAGAAACTGTTAACCTAAAGGCACGTGGTTTGATCCACCAGATGCCCCTCAGGAGATTTATCAGTAATCTCCTTCATGCCATTTACAGCTTCTGAAAACCCATGGAATAATGTCAAGTATAAGGTTCCGATTCGAAACTACACAACAACTATTAAAAAAGTTATATCTAGTAATGATTGTTGCTGTTGTTGTTATGTGCCGTTGAGTCACTTGCAACTCAGAGAGACCCGAGGTACAATGGCTCTGAACCCTGCTCTGTCCTGTGCCAAGTTTATTGTCTCTGACACACCTAGCCCCATTACCCCAGTCACTGAATCATCTATTTCATAGAGGGTCTTCCTCTCTTGTGTTGTCTCTCCATATTCCCAAGCATGACGTCCCTCTCCAAGGACTGGTCCTGCTTTGCAACATGCCCATAGTATAGCAGATGAAGCTTCAGAATTTTTGTCTTCAAGGATAAGCCTGATTTCACCCTCTCTAGGATGAACTTTTTTTTTAAATCATGAAACCAACCCCATTTTTTCTCACCTTTTCATCCCAGGCATAGTAAATCATATAATCATCTGATTCTAAATGTCCCATGCCAAGCCATCTCATTTCGCCAATACCTAGTATGTCAATATTTACAAGTTCATTTCTTTCTTAACAATGTCCAATTTCCCTACATTCGTGCTGCTCACATTCCATGTTCCAATCACTAATGTCTCCTTACAGCTGTTCCTCCTTCTCTGTGTTTCCATTTCTATGTCTGCTAGTTCAAGTAAAGTCTAAGTGTGCTCTATTGTACATAGGGTTTTCGAAGGCCTGTCATTTCGGAAGTGAATGGCCAATCCTTCTTTCTAGTCTGTCTCCATTTTTAAATATATATAATAGTATCTGACAGACAAGCATTCTACAGAAAAGAGCAGATGAAAGACATTGACCAGTTAGAAAAATGACCAATGTTGCTGCCCACCTCACTACATGTTTGGTTAGTTGTTTTATTTTATTGTTTGTTTGGGGTTTTTTTTTCTTTTTTCGATCCACCCTTTCCTGACTCCACCACCATCCATTCCTACATTTGCCTACAACATTCAACACCCACCTCCTGTTGACCAGCCCCTGATGTGATGACCTAAGTTTCAAGCCATCAAAATTTCTGTGATTCTGACCATATAATGAGGCTGTCTGTCTCTTATGATGCAGCCAGTATGAATTCAATTTATGATGAAGACAGTATGACTTCTCGCTGGAGAAGGTTAATATCAGCAGTGAAAATCAGGCTAGGTGCTGATTGTGGGACAGAATACCAACTACTCATATGCAAATTCAAACTGAAGTTGAGGAAAATGAAATCAAGTCCATGGGAAACCAAATTTGACCTTATATATCTGTCCCACTTGAATTTCAAAACCATCTCAGGAACAGGTTTGAGGCCTTAAGGACCAATGAGCGTAGCCCAAATGAGCTCTGGGAGGATATCAAGAAAATCAACCATGAAGAATGCAAAAGATCATTACAAAGGCTGAAGAAGAAAAAAAGACCAAGATGGAAGTCAGATGAGACTCTGAGTATTTCATCAGAGTGCTGAGAAGCCAAAGCTAAAGGAAGAAACCAAGAAATCAAATTGCTGAACAGAAAATTTCAAAAGGCAGCTTGGGACGACAAAGCAAGATACTATAATGAAATGTGCAGAGAGCTGGAGTCAGAAAATCAAAAGGGCCGAACTCACTCAGTGTTTCTTAAGCTGAAGGACTTGAAAAACAAATTAAAGCCACAGATGGCAATACTTAAGGATAGTTTGGGTAGAATGTTGAATGATCCAGAAAGTATCAAGAGAAGATGGAAGGAGTACACAGAGTCACTGTATCAGAAGTAATTGGCTGACACAGAGGAATTTCATGAAATAACATATGAGCAAGAGCCTATGGTGATGAAGGAGGAAGTTCAAGTTGCTCTGAAGGAATTGGCAGAAAACAAGGCTCCAGTAGTTGATAGCATACCAATTGACTTATTTCAACAAACAGATGTTGCCCTGGATGTGCTCAGTAAGTTCTGCCAAGAAATTTGGAGGACAGCCAGCTGGCCGACTGACTGGAAAAGATTTATTTATCCCCATTCCAAAGAAGGGTGACCCAACAGAGTGTGGAAATTATTGAACAATATCATTGATATCACATGCAAGCAAGATTCTGCTGGAAATGATCCAAACACATTTGGAACAATATGTCAACAGAGAACTATCAGATGTGCGGGCTGGATTTCGAAGAGGTCATTGTAATAGGGATATTATAGCTAATATAAGATGGGTCTTGGCAGAAGGCAGAGAATACCAGAAGAATGTATATCTGTGCTTCATTGACTATGCAAAGGCTTTTGACTATGTGGATCACAACAAGCTATGGCTGACTCTGAGAAGAATGGGAATCCCAGAACACTTGATTGTGCTAATGAGAAACTTATACCTGGACCAAGAGGCAGTCATTAGAACAGAGCAAGGGGACACTACATGGTTCAAAATCAAGAAAAGGATCCATCAGAGATGTATTCTGTCTCCACACCTTTTCAGTCTGTACGCAGAACAGATCAGCGGAGATGCTGGGCTGTATGAGGAGGAATGTGGCATCAGGATTGGTAGAAGAATCA
>NW_006399927.1:6976770-6987751 GCF_000299155.1 Elephantulus edwardii
AATTGATGCCTTTGAGCTGTGGTGCTGGAGAAGAGTGTTGAATATACCATGCACTGCTAGGAGAACAAAC
Organism: Elephantulus edwardii; assembly: GCF_000299155.1. Lineage (NCBI taxonomy): Eukaryota > Metazoa > Chordata > Mammalia > Macroscelidea > Macroscelididae > Elephantulus > Elephantulus edwardii. Next base: position 6,976,841 of record NW_006399927.1, read on the forward strand.
AGGTTTGTCCTGGAGAGGGTGAAGCCAGAGTGCTCCTTGGAGTCAAGGATTCTGAAGCTTCATCTGACATATTTTGGGCATGTTGCAAGGAGGGACTGGTCCTTAGAGCAGGACATGATGTTTGGGAAAGTGGAGGGACGGCTCAGGAGAGGAAGACCCTTGATGAGATGGATCGATTCTGTGAGTGGAGTGGTGGGAACGAGTGTGTTTGAGACAGCAAGGCTGGCATAGGTTAGAACAATATGTAGGGCTCTTGTACATAGGGTCGCTATGAGTCGCAAGCAACTTGATGTGACATAACAACAAGAACAACAACAACAACTAGTTAGCATCAAATGGAGTGAGAAATTATGGTACATTCACAAGTTGGAATGCTATGCAGCAAGCAGGAGCAATGATTTTGAAAATTACTACTTAACTTGGGAAGGACTGGAGAGCATTATGCTAAGTGAACTAACTCGGCCCCATAAGGACAAATACTGTATAAGACCATTATTGTAGAAATAGAAAGATAACTAATAAAATGATTATGAAGATCCAAGGGGGTGAGAGTAGGAGCAGAGGGGTGAGGATGGCAGGAGAGTAATCATAGGATCCACAATTTGAAGGGTAGAGGGAGAGGTAAGTAAAACAATGTATGTGGACTTTGTAAGAAGTGTGTGGGGGGGAAGATAGAATGCTGACATCAGAGCATACACTTAAATCATGAGAATGTTGCAGTAGAACAGAGTTCAAGCAAATCACTTGTAAGGTTCTTCCCAACATTAGGATTCTACAAACATCAAAATTACATTCAATGAGGATTTACTGGGACCTGCTACATAAAATGCCATGAGAACAAATAGCTAGTCTTGGAGAGGGTGCAGCTCGAGTGCTCTTTTGGAAGCAAGAATGATCAGGATTTGCCTCACACACTTTGGGCACATTGCTTGGAGAAGGATATGACTCTGGGAAGTGTGGAGGGTTGGCGAAGAAGAGGAAGACCTTCAACTAGGTGGATTGAACGGTGATTACCACAATGTGCTCTGGTGTGTCAGGAAGTGTGAGGATGGCACAGGATAGGACAGGGATCAGACGTTTTGTTCATGGACTTGCTCTGTATCATTCTTGGCTTGATGACACCTAACAGCAACAACAAGCTACATGGAAAACACTATGTGGGGCACTAGGGTACACAGAGTGAACAAAAGCAGCAGGAAGACAGGCATCAGTGGTGGTTCCATAGACAAATCCTAACCAAAGGGATAAACAACATGATTTCAAATCTTCTTGGAAGATTTCTGAAGCCATGGAGGGCAGGTGAACCCCTGAAAGTATTGTCTTGTGAAAACTCTTTAATACAAACCAAAAAATAGTCCCTGAAATCATCATAAAACCAAGCAGTGCTATTGTTGTTATGTGCTATCAGCTTGACAGCAACTCATAGTAATCTTATGCACAACACCTCTAAACCCTACCCTATCCTGAGCCAATCTTACTGCCTCTGACACACCTACCCCCCTTATCCCAGTTACTGTATCTATCCATCTCATCCACGGTCTCACTTTTCTGTGCTGTCCCTCTACCCTACCAAGAATGATGTCTTTCTCCAAGGACTGGTCCGTCCTGGCAACCTATACAAAGTATGTGAGATGGAAAATTCTTGCTTAAATCCTTGCCAAGGAGTAACTTGGTTTCACCCTCTCCAAGACAGATATTTCTGTTGTCTTCGCAGTCCATAGTACATTCAATACTCTACTCCAGCACCGAAACTCAAAGGCTTCAATTCTTCTTCTGTCACTCTTAATCATTGTCCAGCTCTGTGATGTGTAGCAAGTAGTTGCAAAGACCATGACCTGAAACAGGCACATCTTAGTCTCCAGCCTGACATCATTGCTCTTTAGCATTTTGGAGAGGTCCCTAACAGCAAGTTTTCCCAATGCAGTTTGGCTTTTGACTTCCTGTTAGTGTCATGAATGCTGATTGCGGACTCAAGCAAGCTGAAATTGTTAACATTCTTTGGCGTTTGTCTTTCAATATGGCTTTTCTAGCATGGATGACTATGTGGATGGACAGGCCTATGAGAATGAGGTATTTTGGCTTTTTCACAAAGAGATTGGCTTTCTACCATTCCACAGAGGATTGGCTCATCTTGCCAATAAATTGAATAGCTCTAGCCACAGAGAGAAGAATTCTTCCCCCACCAAGAAGAAAGAGAGCTCCCTCAATCTGATGAAATGTAAGACATGATTGAGATGGCAGCAGCCATGCCCAAACTGGAGACATGACAGGGGATAAGATGGGGGAGGGGCAGGAAACCAATATGGGCAGGACTGAGATCTTTGTTGGGCAATTGAGCTGGAAGCCAATACCAGCAGGAGTGAGAACTTGGGGACACTTAGAGCCACAAGGCTTGAGCCGCCTGGGTGCACATTTCTGAAGTTGTCTTTATAGTATTCTGTTATTAAGCTGGATTATGATCTTTTGACTTTTCCCATGTGGTTCTCTGTGGTCTGTTAGCTATCACATCAGATTTTTAACCCAGCAAAGAAGTAAAATTGGTGTTAAGATGAGTAGAAAGAGGTATAGGAGTGTGGAGGACATATCTGACTTCATGGGAATTGGTTTTGTGTTATTGATGCTGTGGATGGGAACACACCCTGTGAAGTTGATAAAAGTTAGATTGCATGCTTCCCAAGTAGCCTTTGCTCTGTCTTTACACAATCTTAACCTCTTACTTATCTATCATGGTGCTAATTGGCCCAGTGGAAAGAATATTTGTCTTCTTTTTGTTGAACTTCAATCCATTCTGAAAACTAGAGTCCTAGACCTTTTGCAACAAATACTTCAGGTCCTCCTCAAGGTTGGGTCACCTGCATAATGCAGATTATTGAGTCTTTCTCCAATTCTGGTGACACATTCTTCCTCATAAAGACTAGCCTCCCAAATGACCTATTCTACATATAGATTGAAAGTACAAAGAGACAAGACACATCCTCGACTCCTTTCCCGAATTTCAACCATACAATGTTTCTTTGTTCTCTTCTGACAACTTCCCTCTGGTCCAAGGATAGGTTTCCCATGAACACAATCAGGCGTTCTGGGATTCCCATTCTTTTCAAGGTTAGCCACAGTTTGTTGTGATCCACACAGTCAAATGCCTTTGCATAGTCAGTGAAACACAGGTATTCCTCTGATACTCTGTGCTTTCAGCCAAGATCCATATGGTGTTGGCTATGATGACACTAGTGCCACGGCCTCTTATAAACCCAGCCTATATTTCTGGAAGTTCCCTATTGATGTACTGTTCCAGTAGGTTTTGGATAGTCTTCAGAGGGATTTTGCTTTCATGTTATTTTAGTGATATTATCTGATAATTTCCATAGTCTGTAAGATCAGCTGTTTTTTGGAATGGTTATAAATATGGATCTCTTCCAGGCAACTGGCCAGCTAATTATTCTTCAGATTTCTTGGCACAACCTGGTAAGGATGTCCAGGGCAGCACCTATTTAATGATATATGTAAATTGGAACCAATTAATTCGTAGGTCCTTGTTTTTTGCCAATTCCTTCAGAGCAGCTTGAACTTTCTCCTTTATGTCTTTGTCTCTTGGTCAATGTTGTTTCATGACATTTTTCTGTGTCAGCCAATTATTTTTGGTACAGTGACTCTATGTACTCCTTCTATCTTCTTTTGTTGCTTCGTGGATCATTCAATATTTTGCCCAAAACATCCTTAAGTATCGCTACTCAAGGCTTGAATTTGTTCTTCAGTTCCTACAGCTTAAGAAATCCCAAGTGAATTCATCCCTTTTGATCTTCTGACTCCAGTTCTTTGCACATTTCATTATAATACTTTGCTTCATCTTCCCAAAATGCCCTTTGAAATCTTCCGTTCAGTTCCTTAACTTCTTGATTTCTTCCCTTTCTTTGATTTCTCGGAGCTCTAGTGCAATATTCAGAGTCTTCTAACATCCATCTTGATCTTTTCTTCCTTCTCTGTTTTTGTAATGACCTTTTGCGTTCTTACTAGATGATATTCTTGATATCCTCCCACAGACCATCTGGTCTTTGTTCATTACTTTTCAAGGCCTCAAGCCTATTCCTGAGATGATTTGGAAATTCAGGTGGAATAGATTCAAAGTCAAATTTTGGTTCTTGTGGATTTGTTTTCATTTTCTTTAGCTTCTTTTTCAACTGACATATATGTAGCTGATGGTCTGTTCCACAGTCAGCAAATAGTCTACTTTTTACAGCTGATAATGAGCTCCTCCAATGATTCTTTCCCCAAATGTAATCAATCTGTAAACAGAGCAATAGTTTAGCCTTTAAAAAAAGAACACCAAACATGATAATAAAATGAGAAAGGAAATATATATTAATAGAAATCTAACAACCAGAGTGAAAAAAAAATTTTCATGCCTTGTTCAGAATATCCCTGTACTGTCATTTCAGCTATTATAGCCAATGCCACTGAACTTGTGTAGAAATTCAATGAGAACATGAACTGTATGCAGACCTTCCTGAAAGACCAATGAAATATTAACAAAAATATTAAAACTCCAATGAACGAGATAATTCAGCTACATGTAGAGTAATAGAGGTGCAAGGTTGTCAGATAAGAATGATAGGAACCAGCTAGCTAAGCTTTGAATGCTGAAGTGAGGTCAAGCAAGTCAAGAGGGGGAAAGGCATAAGGAGGAGGGAACTGTGTGTGCACAGGTCCCTTGTCAGGAGGGAAGACCGTACCATCTGAGAGAGAAGAGCTGAGTGATTGGCCTGATGATGCGTAAGGAGGATGCCACGGGTGACACTGGAGAGTTCTCTGGGACTTTCTAAATTATGAGTGAGTTCTTCAGACTAGCAGAGTTTTTTTAGGAAGTCACTGGGTAGTTTAAATCAGGGAGTATCTGCTGTTCAGATTGAGAATCTAGATAAAAGATTGATTATACTGAACAGTGTTCTGTCCTTGCTCACATTGGGTGTGTAGCCAAGGAACTTTCTATGGAAATTTCATCTTCTGTCACTAACACCAAAAAGGTAAAGGGAGCTCTTCCTTCCTGTCAGAAACAGGGAGTTGTTGTAACCTGGGCTGGTTATACTCCAGAGTGGGAAACTGAAAGAGCACCTGACATCAAACAGATGAAAAAAGGAAGGAAAAAAAAAGAAACTCCATGATTCTAATCATCATCGCAGATCGGTGCTTGTGGCGATTGTCGAATTGAATTGTTAGAGGTTTAGTTGAGCATGTTTTCACTACCACAAAATAAAAATGAGAAATAAAAGGAAAAGCCCTTGGACACTCCAAAAAGGGGCCCGAGGGTATCATAGGCAGTGAAGCTTCTCCAGTCTGTGGCACAGAAACCAGATCTCATTTCTCATATCAGATTTGAAGTTATGTGCACTTGCTGGCTTCCAGCACTTGAAGACTCATTCTCGGAGGATAGACAAATGTCTGCACAGGTCCAATCAATGGAACAGATCCAGGTGTTTGCCTAGAATGGAATTTCACAGAAAGGCATTGAAGCTGCAGCAATACACCTGGGAGACCTTCATGTCAATCACTGAACTTGGGCACTAGGGCTAGCTGGCGAATCTTAGGCTGCCCGGCTGCCAAGGTTAATGAGGTGATGTCATTCTAATCTCATCATCAGTGGGGTTTCTGGTGAGAGAAGAAGAGTAAACTATGGAGGAAGAGCCTGTGACGAGTGATGAGCTTCGTCAGTTACTCGTCTTGTGTGTTCATAAATCAGGGCAAATTTCCTGATACGAAAATCTGGATTTGCAGCTTTGGTGATTATTTTTAGATAGGCTCTGAGCACATGCAAGTAGGAACTTGAAACTACACTCTAAAACCTAGGCTAGGAAAGATTAAATTAAGAAGCTAAATTAATCTTTGTATTCTTTGAAAGGAAAGGAAGATGGCTATTAACCTGCCAGTAACATAGGCCTTCACGTGGCAGAAACTTAAAGTGCTTACCTGGGGTTGTCATTCTGCTTGGGTCACCTTCTAAAGCTTTGTGAGTATAAGTTACACTCACAATTTCTCTTCAAGAAAATACATATTCCCACCCACTCCCTTGCCAAAAAGGAAGCTCACCCATTTGTTTTCTGATACCATTTGGATCATTGGGAACCAATTCTTAAATGTTCAGTGAAGTCAAGAAGAATTATTAAGTGTTTACCATGATCTGTCAGGAATTATGATTTCTTTTCATGTATTCTTTTATTTGCCTCTTCCCAAAATGCAGATAATTCTGATAGCTCCACAATGATAATATGCTGAAAACAAAAAGGTGAGGGAAAATGTAGTTGCTTTCATACTTAAAAACCATTTCTAGATCCATCTTGAAAAACAATGTTGTGAGTGAAAAGATAATATCTGTATATATACATGGAAGTCCTGTTAATACCACTATCATTCAAATCTATGCACCAATAACGAGGGCCAAAGAGGAGGAAATAGATGACTTCTACCAGCAATTTCAGTAAAAAATTGATCTAACATACAACCAGGATACTTTGATAATAATGGGTGACTGGAATGCAAAAGGTGGGAAAAGGGAAGAAGGCTCAGTAGTTGGAAAGCATGGACTTGGTGACAGAAATGAGGCTGGAGACAGAGTGATAGAATTCTGTACAATCAATGACCTATTCATTGCAAACACCTTTTATAAACAACATAAATAACAACTATACACATGAACTTCACACAGGAATCTGACTGACTATATCTGTGGAAGAAATAGCTGGAGACGCTCAATATCACCCGTGAAACTAGGCCAGGTGCAGATTGTGGAACAGACCATCAACTCAGTAGTCATATGCAAGTTCAAACTGAAGCTAAAAAAATCAAATCAAATCCACGAGAACCAAAGTTGACCTCGAGGATTGTTGTTGTTTTTATGTGCCGCCAAGTTGTGTGCAACTCATAGTGACTCTACGTACAACAGCCCTAAACCCTGCTCTGTCCTGTGCTAATCTTATTGTTTCTGACACACCTACCCCCATTACCCCAGTCACTGAATCATCCATCTCATAGAGTGTCTTCCTTTCTTGTAATGTCCCTCCACACTCTTAAGCATGATGTTCCTCTCCAAGGACTTGTCCCACCTTGCAACATGTCCACAGTATATCAGATGAAGCCTCAGAATTCTTTCCTCCAAGAAGCAGCCTGATTTCACCCTCTCTAGGATGAATTTGTTTGTTCTCCTAGAAGTCCATGATAAATCCAACACTTTTGTCCACAACCACAGCTTAACGGCATCAATTCTCCTTCTATCATTTCTAGTCATTGTCCAGCTTTCTGATGCATAGCAAGTAATTGCAAAGACCATGGCCTGAATCAGATGCATCATTGCTCTTCAGTACTTTGGAGAGGTCTCTAACAGCAGACTTTTCCAGTGCAATTCATCTTTTTAATTTCCTGGTTGCTGGTACCAAGAGTGTTAATTGTGGAGGCAAGCAATCTGAAGCTGCTAACAATCTCAATCTCTTCACTAACTATCATGAGCCAGTAGGCTCAGTGGTGCAAATCTTTGTTTTCTTGATTTTGAGCTTCAATCCATGCAGTCCTTGACCATCTGCAGCAAGTGAGTCAGGTCCTCCTCAGTTTCAGCAAGCAGGGTTGTGTCATTGGCATTATGCATATTATTAATGAATCTACATCCAATCCTGATGCCATATTTCTCCTCACAGAGTCCAGCCTCCCAAATAATCTGTTCTGCATATAGATTAAAAGGGTAAGGAGATAGAGTACATCCCTTGTTGGTGTACACCCTTCCCAATTTTGAACCATGTAGTGTCTCCTTGCTCTGTTCTAACGACTGCCTCTTGGTCCAAGTATAGGTTTCACATAAGCACAATCAAGTGTTCTGGGATTCCCATTCTTCTCAGTCAGCCACAGTTCACCGTGGTCCACACAATCAAATGCCCTTGCATAGTCAATGAAGAACAGATAGACATTCTTCTGGTACTCTCTGCTTTCTTCCAAGATTCATCTGAAATTAGCTATAATATTCCTAGTACCACAGCCTCTTCTAAACCCAGCCTGCAATTCTGGTAGGTCTCTGTTGATGTGCCATTCCAGTAATTTTTGGATAATTGAGTCTCTCCCACCAGAATTTAAAGACCATCTCAGGAACAGGTTTGAGGCCTTGAGCACTAATGAGCATATGGTTCCCTAGATCCCCTATTATTGTTCAGTGTGTTTTAAAAGAAGTCAAGTTGCATTTATCCATATCCCTTTTACTTAGTGTGACAGTATCCATATCGCTTTTACTTTGTATGATAGTTGACACTGAGACTATTCAATCCTTTTTACATTTCTAAGAGACTGTCTTATTTTTCTTCAGTAGACAAATTAGTCAGATTCTTAAATCTGACATAACAAGTGCTGTTACTGCATTTTCTTCTGATGAAAGTCTTCACGCCACCCATTCTCAGAAGTTTTGTGTCAAATGGTTTTACCTATTTGGTTTGAATGCTTCCATTATAGATTGAAGTGATAAATATCTCAATTATGAAAATGATAAGTAGAGATTAGATTTGTTTTTGTTTTTGAAAGTTCCAACTTTAAAATAAAAATTAAAAAAGGTCTCATTCAGAAGCTTCTATTGCCAAAGTAGAAACGATTCATTTCTCCAGCAAGTATCAGCTGAAAAATTATAATGGGTAGGATTTGTCCAGAATGTTGGTGAGATTCAGAGATTAATATGGTACGTTCACTCATCCCTGTTTGTAAAACAAGCAGTCTAAGAGGATTAAATCCTCTTAGAAAGTTAATGCCAATGAGTCAAATTTCAAACTCACTCTAACAAACTTAAACATGATGCAACATAAATGCAATGAGTTTCCTGCAGATATGGAAGACTGAATGATGACAATAATGGATAGTCAAAGAGAAATTAAAAAAAAACAAAGAGTAAAATAATGAAGTTGGTTCGTTCTATTTCCTCGGAATCCTACAGAATTTCCTATCCAGTTTCACAGAGAAGGGTACAAGTGCTCAGAGAAGTCTGGTACTAATTCTATTGGCCACAGTCAGAATGTTCTAGAAACTACTTATGGAAATATTGCATTATTTCTCCTCATCTTCTACAAAGCCTAAGAAGGAAGAATAAGGAGTAGAAGGTGGATAGTAGCAAACCAGGACAACAATGTGATCTAATCAGTTTAAAAGTTCACTTAGTGATATTTTTCTAGAACTTAAACTGGCAATTTATTTAAAAAAACAAAAGAACTCAGTTGAATGATTTAAGATTCTAGAACTTATTATAGACTAATTAGGGAGTTATCAGAAGAGGTCAGTCCTTGGAAAAGGACATCATACTTGGAAAAGTGGAGGATCAGATAAAGAGAAGATGCCCTTCAACAAGAATGATTGATACAGTAACAATGGACTTGAGCATTTTGTTAGAAGATGCTTTGCCTTGCAGAAGAATATTATGCTTGGGAAGCTGAAGGGTAAGCCAAAGAGAGGAAAGACCCTCAATGAAATGGATTGACAAGGTGACTATGACTGTGGACTCAAGTGTGTCAGAGAAGATGAGGCTGGCTCATGATAGGAAAAAACTCAGATCTGTTGTTTATGGGTAGCTATGCACTTAATAGCACCTAACAACATAAAAAACATAGATGATGAGGATGGCACTCAATAAGGCAAGGTTCATATGTTCTCTATGAGATGCAGTTGACTCAATGGCACCTAACAACAAACAACTATTAGAGAGTTAGACAGATACAGTCTATTAAAATTCTAAATTAATAAATCTTTTTACAGACAATTTCCATCTTATTGTCTACCCTAGAAAAATACTTCTTTGTTGGTAGAAAACAGTATGTGCAATAATTTTGGGACTTTATACGAAGACCAGAAATAGAAAATAACATGACATTAAAAAATATGATAGTTTTAAGAAGCTATACTAAATCTAGACCACTAAATTCTACACATATTAAAAACCCACAGGCCCTTTCTGACTCACAGCACCTCCCTAGAACTAAGCAGAACTGTCTCACAGGTTTCCAAGCTTGAAAATCTTCACAAAAGGTGATCACCACATGTTTGTCCTGTGGTAGTGGGTTTAACTACTGACGTCTTGTTTAATAGAAAAGTGTATTAACTATTTTTTTTTCTCAAGGGTTTGTCTATGCAAAAAACATTGTTATTGTGCTGTTGATTATCATCAAGTCGAGCACAAATCATTGCAACCCTATGAACAAAAGACATAAAGCCTTTCTATACCTATCTATGTTTCTCAAAATTCGTAGAGTTTCCAGAGGCATGTTGTTTAGGAAGTGGATGCTAATAAAGTAGATCTATACATATTGACAAAAAAAATCTATAAACATCCTTCATTAAGTGGGGGAAAAGCAACTGATAGCATGGCATTCATATGTTTGTTGTGTACCATAGACTCAAAAACAACCCATAGCTCACTATCTGCAAGGGGCAGGTTATGGTTCAGAGGCAACTAATCACATAAGAAAAGATTGTCCATCCTTCTGTGGAGCTGGTGGCTTCAAACTGCATACCTTTGGGATTTCAGCTCAGCTACTTGCCACTAGGGCACCAGAGCAATGAACATATATGCAAAAATCCTGAATAAAATCCTGGCCAGTAGAATCCATCGATATATCAACATAAAAAAATTATCAACATAATTCATCACATTAACAAAGCAAAGAACGGAGAAGATAAAGTAGATGAATGGGATCTTCTAAGACTCAAATACCTATGTACATTCTAAAACTTCTCCAACATGGTAAAAAGGGAAGCCACAGACTAGGAAAACGTATTTGGTAATAACATTTCAGATAAGGGCCTTATATGCAGAATTTATTAAATACTTGAGCACCACAAGATAAAGGTAAATAATCCAATAGAAAAATGGGCACAGGATATGAACAGGCACTTCACCGAAGATGACAT
>NW_006399927.1:6990200-6994880 GCF_000299155.1 Elephantulus edwardii
GGGGGGGGGGATGCGGAAAGAGGAATGAACTGAGGAGGAGGGTAGAGAAAATGGTGCAACAATGAATGAATGGAAACCCAAAGTCTCTTTCAATGTTCATTTAAATTAATAAAATCTAATTTAAAAAAAGAAAGGGAAAAAAAAGCAAAGAACAAGATCCACATGATCCTACCAATTGATGCAGAAAAGGCCTTTGACAAAATCCAACATTCTTTCCTGATTAAAACACTCAACAAAATAGGATTAGAGGAGAATTTTTTCAACATAGTAAGAAGTATATAGGCAAATGCAAGAGCCAACATTGTTCACAGTGGAGAGAGATTAACAGCATACCCTTTAAGAACAAGAACTAGGCAAGGATGCCCACTATCATCTCTCTTATTCAATAGTGTATTGGAAGTCTTAGCGATAGCAATAAGATAAAAGAAGGAAATAAGAGGTACCCAAAGTGGCAAAGAGGAGGTAAAATTATCTCTCTATGCAGATGATCTATAGTATACTTAGAAAACCCTAAAGACTCAGGAAGAAAACTACTGGACATAGTTGACCATTTCAGCAAAGTGGCAGGATACAAAATCAACATTAAAAAATCAGTTCACTTTCTCTACAGTGACAAAGAGAATACAGGGCTGGAGCTAAGAAAAACAATACCCTTCACAATGGCTAATCACAAGATTAAATATCTGGGAGTAAATCTAACTAGAAGCACAAAGGATTTGTTCAAAGAAAATTACAAAACATTACTGCAAGAAACAAAAAGAGACCTGAAGAAGTGGAAGAAGATCCCTTGCTCATGGATAGGAAGACTCAATATTGTGAAAATGGCAATACTACCAAAGGCAATTTACACATTCAATGCAATCCCAATACAAATACCTATCTCATTCTTGAACAAAATGGAAAAGGCAATCTCCAATTTAATTTGTAATAGAAAGAGGCCATGAATAAACAAAGCACTACTTAAAAAGAAAAACAAGGTAGGAGACATCTCACTCCCTGATTTCAAAATCCTACTACATTGATGTGGTGGTCAACACAGTGTGGTACTGGTACAATGACAGACACATAGCTTGTTGTTGTTGTTAAGTGCCGTCAAGTCGCAGGCGACTCATAGCGACTCTATGAAGGAGAGTCCTTGACGCTTGGGTGCCTTTCATCCTCTCTCCAAGTTCATAGGGTTTCCGGAGGCAAGCTATTATGGAAGTGGATGCCACTCCACCTTCCACGCTTGTTTAATCAGGGAGCTCCACCCCACTCTCAGTCTGCATTGGATAGCCAACCATTAACGCATTTGACACATCCGTGTCACAGGGTTCAGCCTCATAGCAACCACAAGCGACCGAGGGACGGCAACTTGTATACCAGGGCTATACGACCTAGAGGAATGTCTGAACACATAGATCAATGAAAAAGAATTAAGAATCTAGAAATCAGCTCATTTACCTATGGTCAACTGATTTTTGACAAGGAGATGAAATCTATTTAATGGGGAAACTACAGCCTTTTTAACAAATGGTGGTTGTAATATTGGAAAACTATCTTCAGAAAACTCAAGCAAGATTCAAATCTCATTGCATACACAAAAAATAACTCAAAGTGGATCATGGACCTACGACTAAAACAAAGGACTATAAACTTCATTAAAGAAAAGCTTGGAAGAACTCCAGAAGTCCTAATCCACAACATGAACAGTCTTCCACGCATGCTGAATATCTACCACCAGGAGAGGATAAAATAGATGAATGGGACCTTCTAAGAATCAAATCACAGTGCACATCCAAAAACTTCTCTGACAGGGTATATAAAGGGAAGTCACAGACTGGGAAAAATATTTGGTAATTACATGTCAAATAAGGGACTTATATCTAGAATTTATAAAATACTTGAGCACCACAACAAGGTAAAGGTAAACAATCCAATTGAAAAATGGGCACAGGATATGAATAGACACTTCACCAAATAAGACATTCAGATGGCCAACAAGCATATGAAGAAATGTTCAAAATTCTTACCTCTAAGAGAGATGCAAATCATGAGATATCATCTCACCCCAGTCAGAAGAGCAAAATTTAATGGAACAGCAAACAACAAATGCTGATGAGGTTGTGAAGAAACTTATTGACTGTTGGTGAGAGTGTAAAATGGTGCAACCACTATGGAAGGCTGTATGGTGCTTTCTCAAAAAGTTGCAACTAGAAATACCATTTGACTCCACTACTGAGAATATCGCCCAAAGAAACCATAATCTCCACCAAGCAGATATATGCACACCCATGTTTATCGCACAATAGCACAATAGCGAACAGTTGGAAACAACCTAAATGCCCATCAACAAATGAATGCATAGAGAAGCTGTGGAATATCACGCTGCTTTGAAAAACAAGGAACTCATCAAATATTACACAAAATGGGTGACTTTGGAGGACATTATGCTGAGAGAAATCTCTCAGTCACAAGAGAACAAATTCTGCATAGTGCCACTGTTGTAAAATGGGACTGACAATGGGGTTGGGAGGAGACTGAGAAAGATGGGATAAATTATGTGAACTGCATTGAAACAGATGCGGGAAAGAACTGTTTAAAAGGGATATATGACTAGGTATAATTGTCATGACAGGAGTCTAGGACAAAGGCTTATGCAGTGGTGGACTTGGGGGAAGGGACTGTATAACAATGAAAGACTTTTTCTTTTACTTTTCAAAGAGAAGAGCAAACTGAGGGGGTAGGGGTGGGCAGGGAGAAAAATACAACAATGAATGAATGGAAATCCAAAATCTCTATAAACTTTCATTAAAATTAGTACTATAAAAGAAGGATCATCTATGTAGAACGTTAAAGATTTCTGGAGGCTCAGTCATAAGGAGGTGTACTGCTAGTGTAAAAGGATGAGATTCAAATCCACTAGCTGCTCCATAGGAGAAAGAGGGGCAGTCTTCTCCCGAGTCATTTAGTGTCTCTGAAAACCCAGTAGAGTGTTGGCTATGAGTCAGTTGACTGAAAAGTACATAAGAACAACATCCTGACTCAAAATACAACTGGATCCCACAGATTGCATTCTGCCTCATTAACATACTTGACTTTAATCTGGCACCACTAACGTTATATTGTTGTTGTTGTGCATCACCCAGAAACTACCCACAGGGGTCCTCCCCAAATTTTCAGAGGCAGTAAATTGCATGAGGAGGAGATTGCCTATCTTTCTCTTGAAAAAAAAACTAGTGGATTCAAACCATGTACCTTTGCATTGGCGGCACAAGTGGACTGCCAAAAGGACAAACAGGTATGCCTTGGAATAGGTGCAGCTAGAATGCCCTCCTCGAAGGCAAGAGTGGCAAAACTTCAAGTTTATACTTTGGACATGTTGCTAGAAGAGGCTATTCCTAGGAAAAGGATATCATGCTTGGAAGGGTGGAGGGTCAGCAAAAGAGAGGAATACCCCATTAAGATGGATCGACATGATAACTGCAGCAATGGGATCAAGTGTGTCAGAGATGGTGAAGATGGCACAGGATAGGATAGAAATCAGGTCTGTTGTTCATAGGGTAGCTGTGAGTCGAACTTCACTCATTGACACCTAACAAGAACAACAAAAAGAAGCTACAAGAGAAGTGACTTTAGTGGAACTCCGGAAGCCTAGTAGTAAGAAGCTGTGCTGCAATCTCAAAGGCATGAAGTTCAAATCCACCAGCTACTCTGAAGAAGGATAAGCAATCCCCTCCTGTATTACTAACTGCCTCTGAAAATCCACTGCAGGGTTAGATATGGGATAGTTGTGACCTAATGGCACACAACAATAATTAGCCACAGAGCTCCCTATTATAATACTAGCTAGATAACTAATATCATAGATTTATAACAGATGGGATTATTAAGGAAGCGGGTTGCCTTGCCCACTAGTAGTTCCACTGCTGATCCAACAGGTGCACCTTCTGGTGGTCCAAATCCACCAACAACACAAAGTAAGATGGGCAATCTCCTCCCCTGTGATTTACAACCTTGGAAACCCATGAAGAGTCAGCTATGAGTTGTTTCTGACTTGACTGAAATGAGTTCTTGGCACCAGCAGTCAGAACCTCTCCAGAGTACTGAAAAGCAACGATGTCAGTCTAGAGACTAAGGTGTGCCTAATCCAGGCTATGGTCTTCACAATTAGTTGCTATGCATCAGAGAGCTGGACAATGACTAAGGAAGACAGAAGAAGAATCGATGTCTTCAAGCTGTGGTGCTGGAGAAGAGTCATGAACATATCATGGACTGACTACCAAGAAAATAAATAGGTGTATCTTAGAGAAGGTTAAACCAAGTTTCTCCTTGGAGGCTAGGATTTTGAAACTCCATTTCACATACTTTGGTGACCAGGAAGGAACAATCCTTGGAGAAGGATATCATGCTTGGAAGGTTGAAGGGACTGCATGGAGAAGAAGTTCCTAGAGGTGATGGATTGATACAGTAATTGGGACAATGGGGGTTAGTGTGCTGAAATCAGTGAGACTGGCTCAGGACAGGGTAGGCTTCAGAGCTACTATACCTACGTCACTATGGGTCACAGGCGTCTTAACAGCACACAACAACAACAACATTATCTATAATAAGTCACTCACTAACTCAAAGGCTGCACATCTCTCACAGTTTGAATACAGCAGGGGCTCTGTGTTTGTGGCCACCAAGAGCTCCAAAGAA
>NW_006399927.1:6996482-7000840 GCF_000299155.1 Elephantulus edwardii
TATGTTTCTAAGTAAGGTTAGTTATATTAATTCACAAAACAGATGACAATCAGATAATATTGAGGATCATGACATAGTATTAAGAAATATGACTTATGCAGACATATGCCTTTAGGGCCCATAATTCAATCAATAGCATTCCAACTTTTGCCTTCCCTCAACATTTCACGTCCTCGCCATATATTAAATTCATTCACCTCAGCAAATAATCTTCAAAGTCTTAAATTAACACCAACGTCAAATCCTATAGTAGGGTAAAATTTCTGTCTGTGAACCTGTTAGATTTAACACACAAGTTATCTACTTCTGAAATAAAATTAGAGTACAGACACAGGCTTCCCACTACAAATGGGAGAAATTGGAGAAACAAAAGGGATAACACAGTAGAATAAGTTCTGTTATTTCTTAAGTTGGTTTAATTCACAGTGGTCCTATGTTCAAAACAAAACACTGCCCAGGTCTGAGTCATTCCCACAACTGTTGCTGGGCTTGAACCCATTCCTGACTCCTAAGGTGCCAATTCATTTTGTTGAAAGTCTTTCTTAGTGACCTACTTTACAGAGAACGGTAGCCTCCTCCAGGGTCTAGTTTGTTCTGATAACATGTGCAAAGCACATGAGATGAAGTCTCTCCATCTCATTTCTGACTATACTTGTTCCAAGAAAGCTGTTTCATTTTTCTGGCAATACTCGGCACAGTCGATATTCTCTATCATCACCATAATTCAAATGCATCCATTTTTCTTGGTCTTCTTTATTCATCGTCCACTTTTTCACATATATATGATGTGCTGAAAATAAAATGGCTTGGGTCAGGTAAACGTTAACCCTCAAATTACTATCTTTGCTTTTTTTACACTTTAAAGGGGTCTTTTGCAGCAGTAACCTGTAAGTCGTGAGAAAGGTATTTAGAAAATTTACAAACTTGAGCACAGAAACATAGAAGCAGGCGAAGCATATAAAGAACATAAACAACTCTGACTTGGCAAGCTGTGGTACAAGAAAACACGACAAAAATCCCAACCTCCCTAATCCCAAACCTAGAAGAAAGGTGCATCATTACACTACTTTATAGCCCTGCAGAGGAGGCATAACACACCAAACATTGTATCACACAGGCCCTTCTCTTATGCAGCCAAAGTGACCAATTATCTAAGTTGTGAGACAAGACAGACATGGAACTTAGATTTTTGTCTACCACTTCAGACCTTGGACCTTAACTATGAGGAAGTTCTGTCCCATCTGAGTCAAAGTAAAATGTCTTCCCAAGAACTTTTATTAAAGGTAAAAGCCCTTTTCTTGCTACTGTTGTTGTTGTGTGCCATTGAGTTAGATCCAAACTACAGCTAACACTCTGGTGGGTTTTCAAGGGCAGTTAGGGACACAAAATACATCAGCACCTTGTCACAGGAATCCAGAATTAAGGTTGCATAGTGGAGTGTATTCAGGGCTGGGGGACTGTATACCAACAAAGAAGTTTGTTTATCTTTTGCTCTTCGAAGAGAGGAACAAGCTGGGGGTACGGGGTATAGAGAAAAAAGTGCAACAATGAATAAATGGAAATCCAAAATCTCTGTAAATGTTCATTTAAATTAATAAAATTTTAAAAAAATACATTAGCACCATAGGATTCAGCAACAGGTTCAAGCACAGCAACAAATGTGACAATGACTCAGACTGGGCAATGTTTTGTTCTAATCATAGGGTCACTATGAATGAAACCAACTTGAGAGGTAATAGAAATTGTTTTGTTGAGTTTGGGGCTTTCTTGGGGTCTAGTATCCCTTCTATTTCTCTAGTTTCTTCCATTGGTAATGGAAGCCTTGTGCCTGTACTTTAGAAGTAGACAATCGGTACCCTAAATTTAACAGGTTCACAGAGGAAGAGAAATCTTCATCAGTTAATTGTCTAATGTTTAGATCGAGGGTGGCCTCTAAACTATTAAATTAGCATTGTAATTCTAGATGAGTGTCTTTTGTTCATGCCTTATAATAACAACCTTGCAATAAACTAAATGAGGTGATGTTTGGGAAATTACTTATCTCTTTATTATTGTCTAAGAAGAAAATCCCACACAACATAGATGCAACCTATAAATATAGATTTAGGTCATACATGTGCATTTATTATGCACTTAACCATGTATTGGGACAGTGGAGGACAAACACTACCTAGGGAAAGGCACTCCCCTGATCTTGGGGGTGGTGGTGGAACTAGGCACGGAGGGCAAGGGGAAAGTTACAGCTTTATTCACTATTGTAGATACTGCTGATTCACTCTCCTGGCTGCTCACGTCACCTGAGCTGTTCTCGATGGCCAAGCTGTGCTGTTCACAGTTCTATGCTCTGTTGCTCTTCTTATTCAATGTTCTCATTTTTCTTCCTTCTATAAGTATTTGAAGTGCTTCCTCATCTTTCGTTTTTAAGCACTCCAATCACTATAGTCAAAGATGAAGAAATGGAGGATTTCTATCAACTTTTCAGTCTAAAATTGTTCAGATACTTAATCAAGATATAGTAACAATTATTGGTGACTAAAACGAAAAAAATTGAGAACAAAGAAGATAAACTAATAGTTGGAAAATGTGGCTTTGGTAACAGAAATGAGACTGGAAATCAAATGATAAAACTTTGTGTTATGTTGAATATCATTGACTGAGAACTAATGCATAGATGACCCTCCAATGGATTTTCAGAGGCACTTAATTACACAAAAGGAAATTGCCCGTCCTTCTTCTGCACAGAATCTGGTGGATTTGAATCATTTTCCTTGGGGGTTGTAGCACAGATTTTTACCATTAGGCCACCAGAACTCCCTTGGAATTTTGAATAATCAAAGATCTATTTATTCCAAATACCTTTTTTAATAAACAGAGCAACACATGGACTCCACCTGATGAACTACACTAAAGTCAGATTGACCACAGCTGTGGATGGAGAAAGACAGCAGCTCAGTATCAGCCTTCTAAACAAGGCCACAAGTTGGCTGTGGAAAAGACCACAAATTATTACTATGCAAGTTGAATTAAAGAGGAAAAAAATGAAAACTAGTCCATGAGAACCAAAACACAATTTTGAGTCTATTTCAACTACATGTAAAAACTCTCTCAAGAATATATTTGACATCTTAAACAATAATGACCAGCTTTGTGCAGTGGCAGTATCGTAGCCAGTGAGGTCTATCCGAGACATGATTATTGCTAAAAAAAAACTTAATGACCAAAATCTGGATGAACTGTAAGATGGTATCAAGGGCATCATCCATAAAGTAAAAGATCATTACAAAGACTGGAAACAGATAAAACCAAAATGGATGTTAGAAGAGACTTTGAATCTTACACTGCAATGTAAAGAAGCCAAAGGAAATGCTGAAGTAAAAGAGTTGAACAGAATATTTCAAAGAGCATCCCCAGAAGACAAAACAAAGTATTCTAACCAAATGTACAGAGAGCTGGAGTTAGCCAAAAGGGAAGAGCGTACTTGGAATTTCTCAAGATAGAAGAACTGAAGAACAAATTCAAACCTCAAGTTACAATACAAAAGAATCTGTGGGCAAAATCTTGAATGATGCAGGAAGCATGAAAACAAGATGGAAGGAATACACAAAGTCTTTTTTAAAAAAAAAAATGATGAATAATGAAAAATTTGAGTAGCATATGACTAAGAATCAATAGTAAAAATAAAATTTAAAAAAGAACCTATAGTAATGAAAGAAGAAAGTCAATCTGTACTGAAGGCATTGGCAAAAAATAAAGGAATTGATGGAATATCAACAATGGTGTTTTGACAAACAAACTGTTGACATGCTCACTGGCCAACAAATCTGGAAGGCCATTCTGGCCAACTGACCAGAAGAAATCCCATTCCCAAAAAAGGTGATCCCACAAAATACAGACATTATCAGACAACATAGTTAATATCACATGCAAGTGAAGATTATTAGAAACCATTTATTATTAGGAAAACAATTTATTATTAGGAATCATATATTGAGGGGAACAACCCTCAATCCACAATCAACATACAGGTATCAACAGTCAAAAAATCAAAAGACATGTTGCACTAGTAATATCTGTTGTCAAAGACCTCTCCAAAATGCTAAGAAGCAAATATGTAAGTTTAATGACTAAGGTGTGCTTAGTGCAAGCCTTGGTATTATCGCCAGTTTCTTGTGCATCTGAAATTTGGACTATGAATTAGGATGACAGAAGAAAAATCAATTCTTTTTAACTGGGGTGTTGATGAAGAGTATTGAATATCCCATGAACTGTCAAAAGAATAAGCAAATCTGTCTTGAAACAAGTGAGGCGAGAACGCCCGCCAGACCGGGGGAACGCCGCCGCCAGACCGGGAAGGCCGC
>NW_006399927.1:7007320-7013022 GCF_000299155.1 Elephantulus edwardii
AAAAAAAAGAAACAAGTGAGGCAAGGATGGTAAAAATTGTTTCTGGTATTTTGGGCATGTTTTCAGGAGGGGGTCAGTCCTTGGGAAAAGACATGCTGCTGGGAAAAGTAGAGTCAGACACAGAGAGAGAGAGACGCCCAGAAAGATAGATTGTAACAACAAGATACAGTGACTGTAACAATGGGCTTGAGCATATTAGAGATCGTGAAGATGACATATGATAGAGAAAGGTTCTGGTCTATTGTTGATAGGGTTACTATGACTTGATGGCACATAACAACAGTAGTATGTGGTAGGCACTTACTAGAGATTCTGTAGACTACCCAAATGCATTTGACTTCCTGGCCTTATAAACTTCATGTCCAGAAATGAAAAGAAGCTGCTTTCATAGGTCTCCAATATCTGAAATAAAAAAGAGATGCACAAACAAAACTATAGAGAAATAATAGAACACTAAACTAATGCTGGCATAGCCCATAAGGTTAAGTATCTTGGTCAGACATTCTAAAGCTAGCTACTGTTAAATTGATCCAGCACTTTAACAATGTTATCAAGGACATGAGTTCTTTCCATTATTTTCCTCGATGGTACTCATCTTGGAGATTTTCAACTTTGTGTTTGTTGCTTCATGTTCAAGATGACAGCCACCTCTACAAGAGTCTCAGCATTCAGTGGCAGAAGGAGAGACTCCTTAGTAAACATTCTATTTTAATCTCAGAACCAATTTTTTATTGTTTTTTAATTTACTAGAACTAGGTCACAAGCTCTTCGTTCCTAAAAAATGTGATGAACCTAGCCTTTTCTCTTCCTACCATGGAGGACTGGCTAACAAAAAGGAGCAGTGTGGTTTGGGTGAGCATTTGAGAATGGTGGCTGCAGGAGCCTTCAGAAAGGAAACAGTACTTGGATTTAGTGTTCAACAATGAGCAAAAGGACAAGTATTGTATATCCAATATTCCTTTCCTAAGAATTGCATCTTCCCAGCTCCTAGGGGCACATGCCAAGAAACAATATGTTCCTGTCCTCTGAGACTACACTGTAACAGATTTTCATAAATACTGCCAAACTGATCTTTTGTTTGGCTGTTCCTCTCTAGGGGTATTTATGTTTCCTTTTATTGAAGCTAATTGTGCAAGGATTTTACTCCCACTTAGCTGTTGGCTCAATATTTATTCAATCTTGTTTAGTTTTCTGTTTCAATCGTTATGTGTCTTAGAGTTGCCTACAACTCATAACAAACCTATCTTTGAATCCTGTCCTATCCTGTGCCAGTCTCACTGACTCTGACATGCCTACCCTCATTACTCCAGGTATTGTGTCAATCCATCTCAGCATAGATCTTCCTCTCCTGCACCATCCCTCCACTCTTCCGAACATGATGTCCTTCTCCAAGGACTGGTCCCTCCTGGCCATGTGCCCAAGAATAAACTTGGTTTCACCCTCTCCAAGACAGACTTGTTTGTTCTCTTAGTGGTCCATGATATGTTCTTCTCTAGCACCATAGCTCAAAGGCATTAATTCTTCTGTCATCTTTATTCATTATTTATTGTCCAGCTCTCATAGCAAGTAATTGCAAAGATCATGGATTGGATCAGGAGCACCTTAGTCACAAGACTGATGTCATTACTCTTAAGCAATTTAAAGAGGTCCTTTAAAGCAGACTTTCCCAATGCAATTTGTCTTTTGATTTTTGACAGATGGTGCCATGAGTATTGATTATGGAGCCGAGCAAGCTCAAATTGTTAACAAACTGAATCTCTTCTTCATCTATTGTGGTACTGTCAATTGGCCCAGTGGTGACAATCTTTGTCTTCCTGATGTTGAACTTCAATCCATATTGAAGGCCACAGTCCTTGACCTTCTGCAACAAGTGCTTCAGGTCCTCAGTTTTGGCAAGCAAGGTTTTGATATCTGCATATCACAGGTTATTGATGAATCTACCTCCAATCCTGATGCCACATTTCTTCTCATAAAGCCCAGCTTCCAGAATGATCTGTTCTTCATACAGATTGAAATGGTACGGAGAGAGAACACATCTCTGATGCACTCCTTTACCAATTTTGAACCATGTAGTGTTTCCTTTCTCTGTTCTAATGACTAACTCCTGGTCCAAGTATAAGTTTTGCATGAGCACAGTCAAGTATTCTGGGATTCTTATTTTTTCTCAAGGTTAGACACAATTTGTTGTAATCCACATAGTCAAATGTCTTTGCATAGTCAATGAAACACAGATAGACTTTCCTTTGGTACTCTGCTTTGGGCCAAGATCCATCAGACATTGGCAATACCATCTCTGGTGCCATAGCCTCTTTTACACCCAGCTTGTGTTTCTGGTACTTATCTGTTGATGTAATGTTCCAATCATTTTAAAATAATCTTCAGCAGTATTTAGCTTGTAGGTGTTATTAGTGATAGTGTTTGATAATTACTACACTGCCAGGTCATCTTTTTTTGAAATGGGAATAAATACGGATCTCTTACAATATAGATCTCAGTCAGCTGGCCAGCTAGTTGTCCTCCAGACATCTTGGCACAAATTGGTGAGTATGTCCAGGACAGCATCTATTTGCTGAAATATGTTAATCGTTATCCATCAATTCCTGGGACCTTGTTTTTGGCCAGTTCTTTTCAGAGCAGCTGAAAATTTCCTTCTTCATCACCATTGCCTCTTGATCATATGTCCTCTCATGAAATTCTTCTGTCAGCCAATTCTTTTTAATACAATGACTTTGCATATTCCTTCCATCTTCATTTAAAACTACCTGGATCATTCAATATTTGGTCCATAGCATCCTTGAATATTATAACTCAGGACTTAAATTTGTTCTTTAGTTCCTTCAGCTTGACAAATGCTAAGTGAGTTCGGCCCTTTTGATTTTTGGACTCCAGCTTTTTGCTCAATTCACTATAATACATTGCCTATCTTCTCTAGCCACCCTTTAAAATCTTCTGTTAAGCTTCCTGCTTTCTTCCTTTTGCTTTGATTCTTGGTGCTCTAATGCAGTATTTAGAGTGTCTTCTGGCATCCATTTTGGTCTTTTCTTCCTCCTTTGTCTTTATAATGATATTTTGGATTCTTCCTGGATGATGTTCTTAATATCCTCCCACAGCTCATGTGATCTTGTTCATTAGTGTTCAAGACCTCAAACCTGTTACTGAGATGTTTTTTAAATTCAGGTGGCATAGACAAGGTCAAATTTTGATTCTTATGGCTTTGGTTTAAACTTCTTTAGTATTAGTTTGAACTTGTATATGAGGAGTTGATAATCTGTTCCACAATCAGCACCTGGCCTGATTTTCACAGCTGTTATTAAGCTTCTCCAATGATTCCTTCCACAGATATAATTGATCCGATGCCTGTGCATACTGTTAGGTGAAATCCATGTGCATAATCTGTATTCGTTTCTTATAAAGATTATTTGTGATAAATAAATCATTGATTGTACAAAATTCTATCATTCTATCTCCAGCCTCATTCCTATCACCAAGTCCATGCTTTCTGACTACTGATCCTTCATTCCTGTTTCCAACTTTTGTGTTCTAGTTATTCATCATCATCATTATTTTATTTTTATTACCTCTTGGTGCATGTTCAATCAATTTCTGTCTACAAAAGTTGGTAGAAATCATCTTATTTCCTCCTCTTTGTCTCTGATTGGTGGTGCATACACTTGAATGATAGTGGTATTCACTGGACTTCTTTTATGCATATGGATATTATCCTGTCACTCACAACAATGTATTTCAAGATGGACCTAGAAAAGACCTTTTTAACTATGAAAGTGACCCAGTTTTTCCTTACTTTTTCATCCCCAGCATGGTAGATCATATGACTGTCTGATTCAAAATGTCCCATAACAAACCATCTAAGTTCATCAATAACTAGTATGTCAATATTTATGCATTCCATTTTTTTCTTAACAAAGTCCAGTTTTCCTACATTCATGCTTCTCACATTCCATGACCCAATCATTAGTCTCTGCTTAAACGGTTTCTTCTCCTGTGTTTCCAAATTCAGGGGCTCAGCCTAAGGTGCCATATCTGCTAGTCTAACTCCAAGTGTGCTCTATTGTACATATGGTTTTTGAAGGCCTGTTATTTTGGAAGTGGATGGGTAATCCTTCCTCCTTCTGGGTGACTGGCACTGAATACACTGATTACATCTGTAAGGGTGAAGTGTCTTTCATGTACTCCTTTTGCAAAATGTTTGTCACTCATCCAAAGTATGCAAGACGAAGCTTCATCATCTTTGCCTCCAAGGAACACTATGGTGACAGCGAATGTATCTGTGTGTTTGACAATCTGTGGGATATTTAGTGCTCTTGCACCACAACTCAACGGAATCAATTCTTCTTTTGTCATCCTTATTCATTGTTCAGCTTTCTGATGTGTAGCAGGTGATTGAGAAGATCATGGCCTGAATTAGGTACATCTTAGTCTTCAAACTGGACAACTGTACTCTTGAGCATTCTGGAGAGGTCCCTGAGAAGCAGACTTACTCAATGCAATACATCTCCTGATTCCCTGACTGCTAGTACCAAGGATATTGATTGTTGATCCAAGAAAGATGAATAATTGACAGCTTCAGTCCTTCCTCCAACATCATAGTGTTGACTGTTAGCCCTTTAGTGAAGATCTTTCTTTTCTTGATATTGAGATGTAATCCATACTAAAGGTTGTAGTCCTTGATCTTATGCCACAAGCATTTTATATCCTCCACATTTTCAGCAAGCAAAGTTGAGTCGTCTGTATAATGAAGGTTGCTGATGAAAGTTCCTCCATTTTTCTTCAAAGAATACAGCTTCACTAATTATTTGCTCATTTTACAGACTGAATAGATATGGAGAAAGAAAACAACTCTTATGCACACCTTACCTGATTTTAAACCATGCAGTGCTTTCTTGCTCTGTTCAGACAACAGCTTCTTCATCTAGGTATAGAGTTCATATTAACACAATAAAATGTCCTGGGATTCCCATTCTTCTCAATATCAGCTACTTATTGTCATGATTCACACAGTCAAATGTGTCTGCACAGTCAATAAAACACAAATAGGCATTCTTCTTGTATTTTTTGCTTTCCACCAGGATCAATCTCTAACATCAACAATAATATTTCTGATGCTGCCACCTCGTCTAAAGCCAGCTTGAACTTCAGATAGCTCCCTGTCGATGTACATCTCTAGCCATTTTTTAAATGATCTTCAATAATATTTTGCTTATATGAGATATTAATATAATTTGGTAATTTTTGCATTCTGTTGGCTCACCTTTCTTGGGAATGAGGACAAATATGGAGCTCTTCCAGTCAGTTGGCCAGGTAGCCATCCTCTAAATTCCCTGGTATAAACTGATGCGCACATCCAGGACTGCATTTGTTTGTTGAAACATATCAATTGGTATTCCATCAATTCCTGAGGCCTATTTTTTTCCCAGTGCTTTCAGTGCAACTTGAACTTCATCCTTCATTATCATTGGCCCTTGTTTATATGGGATTTCTTGAAATTTTTCAGTGTCAATTATTTTTGATGTAGTAATTTTGTGTATCCCTCCCATCTTCTTTTGGTGTTTCCTGGATCATTTATTATTGTGATCATAGCATTGCTCAGTTTTGCAATTTGAAGATTGAATTTGTTTCACAATTCTTTCTGCTTGAGAAATGCTAAGCGAGTTCTTCACTTTTTATCTTCTGCCTCCAGCTCT
>NW_006399927.1:7013576-7014423 GCF_000299155.1 Elephantulus edwardii
CTCAACGGCACTTAACAACAAACAACATGGGTGATACCTCTGATATCTTTCCACAGTTCCTCTGGTCTTCAATCACCGGCATTCAATGCCTCAAACCTATTCTTGAGATGATACTTAAATTCAACTTGGATAGACTCAAGGTTCTATTTTGGTTCCTGCAGACTAGTTTTAGTTTTCTTGAGCTTTGATTTAAATTTACACAAGAGTAATTGAACGGTCTGTTCCACAATCTGCATCTGGTCTTGTTTTGACTTCAGATATTGGACTTCTCCAATGACTGATTCTTTTCGCAAATATTGTCAATCTGATTACTGTGCAAGCCATCAGGTAAAGTCCATGTGTAAAGTTACTGTTTGTGTGGGTTGTTTTTTTTAAAGTATATGCTATGAATAACTCATTGAGCATACAAAATTCGATCACTTGATCTTCTGTCACCAAGTCCATACTGTCTAACTGCCATTCCTTCCTCATTGTTGCCAATATTTGCATTCCAATAACTATAATTATTAATGTATATTAATCGCATGTTTGATCAATTTCCAACTACAAAATTTGATAGAAACCTTTGGTCTCTCCCTCTTTGGCTTTAGTTTTTGGTACATATATTTGAATAATAGTTGTATTAACAGGTCTTCCTACTATGTGTATGGTTAGTATCCTATCACTTACTGCATTATACTTCAGGATGAAGCTCGAAATTGTATTTTTAAGTGCAATATCACTCCTACTCAATTTTTCATTACCCGCACAGTAGATCGTGTGATTTTTGATTCAAAGTAGCCTATCCTGTCCATCTTAGTTCACTGACACCTAGAGTGTTAATCTTCATGCATTCCATTTAAGTTTT
>NW_006399927.1:7016413-7023490 GCF_000299155.1 Elephantulus edwardii
GCTTTCAGCTAAGATCCATCTAACATCAGCTACAATATCCCTACTACCACGACCCCTTCTAAACCCAGCCTGGACTTCTGGTAGTTCTCTGCTGATGTGCTGTTCCAGTCGTTTTTGGATAATCTTCAGTAAAATCTTGCTTGCATGCGAAATCAGGGAGATTGTTCTATAGTTTCCACACTCTTGTCACCTTACTTTGGGATAGGAACAAATATAGATCTCTTCCAGTCAACTGGTCAAGTGGTAGTTCTCCAGATTTCTTGGCACAACTTGGTGAGCACATCCAGGGCAGCATCTGTTAGCTGAAAAATGTCAATTGGTATACCATCTATACCTGGGGCCTTATTTTTTGCCATTTCCTTCAAAGCAGCTCTTGCTCCTATGTTTCATGAAATTCTTCTGTGTCTTCCAATTCCTTTCGATACAGAGACTCAGTATATTCTTTTCATCTTCTTTTAATACTTCCTGGATCATTTAACATTCCACCGAAAGCATCCTTGATTACAGCCTCCGGCAGATAGATATGTACCTCTAAAATTAAACCGTAAACACATCAGACATACAAATGTATCATGTAAGACACCATTTGCAGACCACACCTGAGGCTCATGGCAGTGCAGCAGGATGGGATCATGCATAGGGGTATTAGCACAGCCTTAGACAGATGTAATTAAGGCAAGGATACAGATTACATTATATCGGATTAGGGAAGGGCTATAAATCTAGTCAGAGCATCTTTATAAGATATAGAAAAGGACTTCCAGAGACTTGAGCAAGTCTTTCCCTCTGTAAAGAGGAAAGCAGAGTTTAGAGGAATGTGTCTACAAGTCAAGGACCACGGGATGGGCAGGGAGAAAACTGCAACAATGAATGAATTGAAATGCAAAATCTCTCTAAATTTTCATTAAAATTAATGTTGCAAGGAGGAACTTGTCCTTGGAGAGGGATATCATGTTTGGGAGAGTGGAGGGACAGCATAGGAGAGGTAGATCCTCAATGAGATGGATCGATTCTGTGATTGAGGTGGTGGGAATGAGTGTGTCAGAGACAATGAGGTTGGCACAGGATAGAGCAACATTTAGGGCTCTTGTACATAGGGTTGTTATGAGTCACAAGCGACTTGATGGCACATAACAACAACACCAACAACAAACAATAATAATAATAAAACTTAAAAAAAACCCAAACAAACAAGTCAAGGACCACAAGCTGTGGCCAGATATCAGAAGTTAAGAGATAGGCAAGAAAGGATTCTTTCTCAGAGTTTTTAGAAGGGACAAACTCTGCTGATTCTTTGATTTCCGATTTCTGGCCTTCAGAAATATGAGCAAATACCTGAAAGAAAAATGGACAGCAATGTTGATACGGACAGGGAGTGACTAGAACTTTGATACATTGCTAATGGTAATGCAAAATGGCAGAACAGTTTTGAAAATCACTTAGGCAATTTCATTTTGTCTTTCCTTCCTTCAATAATTTATTCATTGAGTGAGTGAAATGATTAAAGCTTTTGGATTTTGAGTGATTGCTGTTGTTGTGTACTGTCAAGTGGGAATCAACCCATAGATGACCCTTCTATGGGGTTTTCAGAGGCAGTTACTCGCACAAAAGGAGATTGCCCATCCTTCTCCTGAGGAGCAGCTGGTGGCCTCGAACCACATGCAGCACAGCTCCTTGCCACTTGGCCATCAGAGCTCCATTAAGTGATTATATTGAGTGATTAAAAGTTTTAGAGTTTAGACTGCTATTTAGCACTTTGGAGAGATCCTTGACTGCTGATTTACCCAATACAGTGCATCCTTTGCTTTCTTAACTTCTGCAAGCATGGGTGTGCAAATATCAGTCTGTGTTGAAATTCTTATTCGGCATAAATGCCTAGTAAGGGTACTTCTATTTCAAAATGTCTAAGGAAACTAAGCATTTTCTTAAACATATACTAACCATCTTATCCAGCAATACCATTATTCTGTTTATAATTTAGAAAAAAAATATAATTTAGGTTCAGATAAAGACCTATACATAAAAAAATTTTTATCGTGGCTTTATTCTCAAAGTTGAAATCATAAAATGCCCTTCAACTGTTGAATAAACCGAGGATCATATAACAATGGTATCCTTCACTCACTCACTCACTCACTCACTCACTCCCTCCCTCCCTCAGTGCCATCCAGTCGGAATCAACTCATAGCTGATTCCTAGCAAGTTTTCAAAAGCTGTAAATCACATGGGGAGAGAGTGTCCATCTTTCTAACTAGTGGACTAGAACGTTACACTTCTGAATGGTTATGCAACTCTCTATCTGTAATAATGGCACAACACTCAACACTAAAAAGGAACAACTGATACATGCAATATCATGGATAAATGTCAAAACAAACTTTGAAATGTGAGCAAAGCCAGACCCTAAAACCGGCATAATATGTGTTTTTTATTATTATAACATCCCTAAAAAAAAGACTATATGGACAGTCATAGGAACATGTGGACATTCTGCTGAGTGGAAAAATTCTTCCCTTCTA
This sequence comes from Elephantulus edwardii, assembly GCF_000299155.1. Classification (NCBI taxonomy): domain Eukaryota; kingdom Metazoa; phylum Chordata; class Mammalia; order Macroscelidea; family Macroscelididae; genus Elephantulus; species Elephantulus edwardii. The sequence continues at coordinate 7,018,933 of NW_006399927.1, forward strand.
ATATCATCTCTCCTAACACCACATCTTACCAGTGTGCCTCATCCTTGGACTTCATAAGGCCTCTCATGGAGGACTCCCCACTTCTCAAGACAAGTGGACAAGAATTGTCTGATTTCTGATGGTCACTGTGGAACTTGATTCTATATTTTCAAAGAAAGTACACAACTAAGAATTTGTAAACTGAGTACTAATCCCAGGATCAAGCAAGTTATGTTTCCCATTCAGTCAAACAGATTTGCAAGTGAATTGAATATAGCTAATTGGAGGATGTCCAGAAATTAAATGCAGAAGTAAGGCAGAGGACGACTTTACAGAATTCTTGATCTTACTCCTCATAATCACATCTAGGGATTGAAAGCCTAAGGGAAATTTTTCCCCAAGAAGACACATCTTGGTACTACCTTGTACCATTAACAGGATACCAATTCTTCATTACAGAAGAGCACATTATTATCACTGAGGTAAGTAAATCATTCTTGAGACCAGTCAGGTAAACCAACTTTAAGAAAACCCTCTTTACAAAAATCCAAGCACATAAAATGGGTATGTTTCATACTACATTCATTTGAAAAAAAATTTTTATTTCTTACTTTCAAAGAAATTTTCCTCCTAGAATTTGTCAAAATGTGAGGTCATAAAATATGTTTATAAGGCACTCTGACAAATTTATTTGGAAAGGAAATAGACCCCACATAAGCAAAGAACTTCTGAAAAACAAAAATTAAGTTGGAACCATCTCACTTTGAAATCATTCCTTCATCTCAAAACCAACATCACAGCTATAATAACCAAAACAGCATGGTAGCAGTACAATGGAACAGAATCAAGAATCCAGAAATTAACCCATCCATCTATGGCCAATCAGTCTTCAACAAGGAAATAAAACCTATCAAATGTGGAAACAACAACTTTTTTAACAAACGGTGCAAGCAAAACTGAACTGCTATGCACAGAAAGTTAAAACAGGATCCATATTTCACAGTACACACACACACACACAACCAAACAAAAAACCACACAACTGAAGGTGGGTCAGAGACCTAGAATAAAGCTTGAAACCATAGAGATAATAAGAGAAATGGGATGAAACTTGGAAGGCTTAGCCTATGATATAAATAGGCTGACAAATATAGCCAGAAATGCACAACCAGGAGAGGATAACATCGATGAAAGAGACCTTCTAAAGATTAAGTCCCTGTGTTTATTAAAAACTATTTCCACCCAAATGTCCAACCACAATCTAATGGATTGAAAAATTGCGGTATATTCATATGAGGGAATACTACATAGCATGCAGGATAAATTACTTTTAAAACGACTATTTAACTTGGGAGGGACTGGAGAGAATGATGCTAAGTGAACTAACTCAGTCCCATAAGGACAAATACTGTATAAGACCATTGTTGTAGAAATAGAAAGATAATCAGTAGATCTGGCATGAGAATTCAATGCAAGAGAAGGTAGGAACAGAGGGGCAGGGTAGGAAGATGGGCAAGGGAGTAGTCATAGGGTTGCACAATTTGATGGCTAGGGAAAGGGGTGGGTAAAAAAATGGGAAAGATCTTATGTAAAAAACAATATATACAAACTTTTGTAGGCAAACCAGTATAAAGTATAAGGATCCAAGAGGGATGGGAGAGGGTGGAAGAAGAGGAATGAGGATGTGTAGGGAGAGGGGGAATTAATCATGGGGTTGTACAATTTGATGGGTGGCGGGAGGAAAATTGAAAAAAATGTTGTTGAAAACAATATCTTCAAATTTTATAAGTAAACCAATAGAAAATTTTTAAAAACCACAGTTTATTTTAACAATGTTTATGAACTTTGTATGTAAACCGGTATAAAATAATTTTTTAAGAAACCAAAAAATGCAGGTATTGCAAAGAATAAAGCCTTGATTAAACAGTTAAAAATTCGTTTAAAAAAAATTAAGGCAAAAACTATTTCCAACAGTGTGAAAAGAAAACCAACTGATTGGGAAGAAACAATTGGCAATACCAACTCAGACAAGGGTCTAATAATGAAAATTACAGAATATTACAGGGCTTCTACAAGAAAAAGACTAATAACCTAATTGCATCACTTTCGGTTCATTAGGCCAACTGGTCTCTCTATGTTGTTAAGTGTCATCGAGTTGTTGACAATTCATAGAGACCCTATGAATGAAAGTCCTCAACACTTGAATAACTTTCATCCTTTCTTCAGGTTCATAGGGTTTCCGGAGGCAAGCTATTTTGGAAGTAGATGCCACTCCTGCTTCCAAACTTGTTTTAATCGGGGACCTCCACCAAACACTGTTCGCCATGAGTAACCACTATCACATTTGACACATCAGTGTTCAGCTTCACAGCAACCACAAGGTACCTCTGTAAGACAAGTGGACACACTAGGGCTATACGACCTAGAAGAATGTTTAACCAAAACAATTACAACAGGTCTGAGGGCCGCGGATTAGAGTAACCCAACTTTGGCTTGGTAGCATCACTTTCTGTCCACTAGGCAAACTGGTCTCTCTCTATGTTGTTAAGTGCTGTCGACTTGTAGATGACTCATAGCGACCCTAGGAATGAAAGTCCTTGACACTTGCATGACTTTCATCCTTTTTCCACGTTCATAGCCTTTCCGGAGGCAAGCTTTTATGGAAGAGGATGTCACTCCTGCTTCCAAGCTTGTTTTAATCTGGGAGCTCCACCACCATAGGTAACCATTATCTTTTGACACATCAGTGGACACACATAACAACAATATATCTATACCTATTTGTGTAGTAGTTGTTGTGTTCTGTTAAGTCATCACCAAACCATAGCTGACTTTCTAGTGGGTTTTCAGAGGCAGTAAATCACATGGTAAGAGATTGCTCATCCTTCTCCCATCAAGCAGCCTTTGGGACTGCAGTGTAGTATCTTATCACTAGGCAGCCAGAGTCCTCTCATTTATATAGCTTGCCCTCCAAAGTGTATTCTGAAGCTGTAAATCACATGGGAGATTTCCCATTATTCTCCCATGGAGCTATTGGTGCTTTTGGACTGCCAAAGAGACATGGCTTTTTGGCTAGCTGCCCAGTTCTCTTCTTACTATGCCACCAGAGATCCACAGAGAGAGAAAAGAGAGAGAGAGAGAGACCGAGAGAGATCCCAAAAGAGAGAGAGAGAGAGGGATCCAAAGAGAGACAGAGAGAGAGAAAGATCCAGAGAGAGAGAGAGTGAGAGAACACACACACACATTTTATGTTTTGGAACTCTAAATTTTCTGACAAGGCAGAAAACAAAGACAGCCCTTTTTATCTGTGGGCAGACGTGAAGGGGTAAAAGTTGAATGTGGCTTGGAGCAGCAGAGAAAGAGTCTGGAATGTTCAGGAGGAGCAAGTCTCCCAGCAGCATCCAGGAGAAAATGGTTCAATGGAGCACAGTGGCAGCCCAGTGAATGAATTCCATTTCCCAAGCTTAGTGGTCAGAACCAGAAGCTGTTCTGGAGACAGTGACAGTGGTGAGACCTAAGGCCACTTCCTTTGACAGCCAGACAGTATCCTCACCATATCATACCTTGGTGGAGTTAACCACCTGCCTACAGAGGTGTTACAGAAGATAAGAACTCCTCCAGTATGACAAAATGGAGGCTCAAACTTAAAATAAAACGGGCTTCCTCATATTAAGAAAATATGATGCTTCAGAAACACCGGATATGCAGCAGTCAAGTCTTTTGAATGTTGTTTTTTCTCTTTTTAAGTCTACAACATGCATGAAAGTGGATAAAATTATTCCCTCCAGTGCCGCCTATCTTTTCCTCTTTATCTGAGAATGTGAGAATTTTAAAAAAAAAAAAAAAAAAAAACAACCAAACCCAAACAATTGAATCAAAACACCCCTCTGAGTCCTCCATAGTAGTCACAGTCCTTTAGCCTCTAGCAGCAGTGGTTCCTTTTAAACCCAAGAGTCATTGTTAGAACTCCACTCACCCTGAAAAGCTCTGTATGAGCTGCACTGAAGCCCAAAGCCTCAGTGTTTGGAGTAACTAGGTAAGTATCAGGGTGAAAGGAAGACGTGGCTATATATTTCGGAAACATCAGCCTTTGAAAGCTTTTTGGTGAATAAGGGTTCCAGTTTCTCCGCAATCTCACCAGAGTTTGTTTGCTGCTCTTTTGAATTTTTCTATTCTTTCTGGGGTAAGATGATATCGTATAGTTGTTTTGATTTGCATCTCTCTTAGAGCTAGGAATTTCGAACATTTCTTCATGTGTTTGATCGCCATCTAAATGTCTTCTTTGGTGAAGTGTTTGTTCATATCCTGTGCCCATTTTACATCTGGGCTGTTTACCTTAATCTTGTTGTGGTGCTTGAGTATTTTATAAATTCTAGATATAAGTCAGACATGTTATTACCAAATATTTTTTCCCATTCTGTGGCTATCCCTTTTTTACCCTGTTGAAGAAGTTTTTGGATGTGCTTAGGAATTTTATTCTTAGAGGGTCCCATTAATCTATTTTATCCTCTTTTGGTTGTAGGGGTTTTAGGATGCTTGGAAGACTGGTTATATTGTGGATTCTGTTTCTAGAGCTCTT
>NW_006399927.1:7025047-7025994 GCF_000299155.1 Elephantulus edwardii
TGAGCCTTAGTCCATACTGAAGGCTGCAGTCCTTGACCCTTCGCAGCAAGTGCATGAGGCCCTCCTCAGTTTCAGCAAGCAAGGTTGTGTCATCTGCATAACGGAGATTGTTAATAGATCTTCCACCAATCCTGATGCACGTGTAGTGACCCTAAAAACAACACATCTAAACTCTGTTTTGTCCTGCCTCATCCTTAGTATCCTGAACACACTTGAGTACATTGCCACAATCACTGTATCAATCCACCTCGTTCAGGGTCTTCTGAATCGCCCCTGTACTCACCTTTCTAAGGAATAGCCTCTCCTAACATGTCAAAAGCATGTGAGATGAAGTTACATCATACTTACCTCTAAAGAGTTCTCTAGTTACACTTTCTCTAAGGCATATCTGTTTGGTTTTTTGGCAGTCCATGAGATATTTAATTCTTTTCTACAACATCGCAGCTCAAAAGCATAGATTTATCTGTCACCCTAATTCATAATCTGGCTCTCAGATGCACAGCAAGTTTGGAAAGACCAGTTTGAACGGGCTACACCTTAGTGGGACAGGTGTGGGTCTAAGTCCCATCTCATGTCCAGTCCTAGGCTTGTGCTCCTGGACGTGATTGCATTGCCTTTTCCTCATCCACACAGACACACAGTGCCAGCCAGCTGTGCTTCTGGCTCTCGTAGTCCAGATTCTCTTCTTTGAATTTACTAGACTTTCTTGGAGGCTCTGGTAGCCTAGTGGCAAAGAGTGGCACAACCAACACAAAAGCAGGCAGTTCAAATCTGCCAGCTGGTCTGAAGGAGAAAGATAAGCAACCTCCTTTAGTATGATTTACAGCTTCTGAAAACCAATAGAAGGCCAGCCAGGAGTTGGTTCTGACTCATGAGGACAACAATAACAAACCTGTCCTGGTGACATAGTCCCTGGTAACAAAATGACTCTGACTCTCCTCAGTTTG
>NW_006399927.1:7033258-7060441 GCF_000299155.1 Elephantulus edwardii
CCAACTGATTTTTGTATGTTGATCTTGTATCCTGCTACTTTGCTGAATTGGTCAACTACATCCAATAGTTTTCTTGCTGAATCTTTAGGATTTTCTACGTATACTATCATGTCATCGACATAGAGGGATAATTTTACCTCCTCGTTACCTATTTTAATACATTTTATTCCCTTCTCTTGTCTTATTGCTATTGCTAAGACTTCCAAAACAATATTGAATAAGAGAGGTGACAGTGGGCATCCTTGCCTAGTTTCTGTTCTTAAAGGGAATGCCTTTAACCCCCACCCCCCAGCTACTTTTCAAAGACTATAAATCACATGGGATGAGACTGCCCATTTTTCCCCAGCAGAGCAACAAGTAGATTCAAACCACCTGTCTTTGGATTGGGAGTCAACTCCTTACTAACTAGGTTTGTGAGGCTTTGGTGCAAAAGGAGATTTGGGGGTGTTTTACTTTGATCACCTGATATTTAGGATGAGTGGGAAGGCTTATTTATCACCCACTGGCAGTGTGTGTTAGGACGGGGCACCTCCATCAAAATGTCATGAAAATTCCCCTTCACTTTGAAACCATTGATCCAACAAGTTGTTGTTGTTTACCATTGAGTCAGAACTAACCCTTAGCTGACCCTCCAGTGGGTTTTCAGAGGCAGTTAATCACGCAAGAGGAGATTGCCCACCTTTCTTCCACAGAACAGCTAATAGCCTAGAACCTCATGCCTTCGTGATTGCAGTGCAGCTTCTTTCCACTAGGCCACTAGAGCTCATGATCCAACAAGTACCAGCAGAAAATGCATCACAATCACCTTCAATTAGCTCCACTTGCTTAGGCTTTTAAGTCAAGTCCCTGAACTGCTTTGAACTTTCTTTTGCATTTTAAGTAAGACTAACTGTGAAGAACACCATGGTCTAGTGCTAAGAGGCTGTGCTGCAATCCTAAAGGCAGGAGAGTCAAATCCACCTTCTGCTCCAAGAAAGAAGGATGAGAAATTTCCTCCCATCTGAATTCCTGCATTTGGAAACCCACTAGAGCATCAGCTAATGGTCAGTTATGACTGGACAACACACAACAGCTGAGGTGTAAGCACCTTTTTTTTGACAAATTTAACTTAACAACATATTCTGGGACAGTCTCTGAGTTCTGGATTTGACCACAGGATTTTAGGGAGATTGAGATTGCAGGGGACTTCATGGCCAGCCAGCACTGAGGCAGAAGCCCTTTGTGAAAATTCTGGCTGAGGAAGCTACACTGACCCTGACCAGCGGTAGGGACCAGGGTACCTGGCCTTCCTCCAAAAGCCTCTCCCACACTGGACAGACCAGTTCTGGAATTGTAGCAGAGCAGCCTGCCCGGGGTCACCCAAAAGGCCTTCCTTCACCCCTGACTGAGTCACCACAGAGCTCGCTATGAGGAAGCCTGCCGGCTGGCAAGCATATCCTGGGGAAATCACTGTCCTGTCCCCGCTCAGCTGCAGAAAGCGGACACCTGGTTTCAATGATGTTTTTGTTATCAGATCAAGCAGCTAATTCTGATTTTCCATTTTAATGACAATTGGACACCTGCATGCCAGCTCATCGCCACTCCCCCACAACAGTGTCCAGAGGGACCCTCAGATGGAGATGAAACCCCTTGGATACCCTTACAAAGCAGGCAGGGATGCCAGAGAGCCTGGAAAGAAAAGACCCTTTATCAGACCATGGACAGGGCCCTTCTCTGAGGGCCACACAGAAGGACAAGACCTCCCCACGGCTGGTTTGTGGTCTAAGGCCTGCAGGGGTGGCACTGGACCCCCACTCTGTGCTGGGCCCTGCGCCCTCTCCTGCCCCCTGTGACCGTAAGTGACTCATGGGACCTGCTCAGCTCTCTGAGCACCATGGGTTATTTTTCTACTTTCTGGCTTGAACTCGGTAATGTTGAATTAGAGTCATTATTTTAATTTAATTTCCCCAAACTCAGAGCTATTTTCTTTCCAAATACACTAGGGGCCAGGAAACACTCAAAGAATTGGAAAAACTATTCCAAATTAGTAGTCTTCAATACGGATTGAAGCTTAACATCAAGAGGACAAAGATTCTTACCTCTGGGCCAGTTGGCAGCACCATGACAGGTGGAGAAGAGATTGAAGTTGTTAACTACAGCTTGCTTAGCTCCACAATCAACACTCTTAACACCGGCAGTGAGGAAATCAAAAGATAAATTGCACTGGGAAAATCTTCTAGCAGGGACCTCTCTAGAGTGCTGAAAAGCAACTATATCAGTCTAGAGACTAAGGTGCATCTAATCTAGGCCATTGTCTTCACAATTACTTGTTATGCTTCAGGAGTTGGACAATGACTAAGGATGATAGAAGAGGAATTCTTGCCTTTGAATTGTGATGCTGGAGAAGAGTCTTGACCATGCTGTGGACTGCCAAGAAAACAAATAGATCTGTCTTGGAGAGAGTGAAACCAAGTTTCTCCTTGGAGGCTAGGACTTTGAAACTCCGTCTCACATACTTTGGGCATGTGACCAGGAGAGACCGGCCCTTGGAGAAGAACATCATGTTTGGAAGGGTGAACAGACAGTGCAGGAGAGAGAGACCCTGGATAAGACAAATTGATAAAGTAACTGGGTTTATAGGGGTTGGTGTGTCAGAGTTAGAGAGACTGGCTCAGGACAGATCAGAGTTCAGGGCTGCTGTACAGATGGTCGCTATAAGTTGCAGGTGACTTGATGGCATGTAACAACAACAATAACATTCCAAATTCAGAAAGGTTACAATTAAAGAAGAGTCGTGGGGTGAATTAATAATATAATATTGCATAAACACTTTATGGAACAATATCATTAATATAACATGCAAGTAAAAGTTTGCTGAATTCAAGGGTATAACCTTGCGACTGTCAAATGGTTCTTAGCTTAAAGAAGACAGCAGCAGAAACATGTTACCTTGTGTTTTATGAACTATGCAAAAGCATTTGCATTAACAAATTATGGTTAATATTGAAAAGAATGGGAGTTCCAGAACACTTAATTGTGTTTATTCAAAACCCATACATAGACCAAAAAAAGCAGTCTGTGAGATACTGCTTGCTTTTAAATCAGGAAATGTGTGTGTCAGCTGCTCCTTACTTATATTGAGACTGTCTTACATACTTAGCACATGTACCCAGGAGAGACCAGTCTTTGGAAAAGGACGTCATGCTTGGAAAGGTCAAGGGACACCGCAGGACAGGAAGACCCAGGATGAGATGGACTGACACAATAACTGGGATTATGAAGGTCGATGTGTCTGAGACAGTGAGATTGGCTCAGGATAGAGCAGGGTTCAGAACTACTGTGCAAAGAGTCGCTATTAGTCCCAATAGACTGGAAGGCATCTAACAACAACATGTATCAGCTTTATATCTTTCCACCACATTTATTGGTCTGTATTGTAACCATATAGTCCAAGAAATAGGGCTATAATTAAAAAAATGTGGCATTAGGATTTGCGGAAGGCTCAGTAACAACTAAGTGACCTAGTGATAAGGCGCTGTGCTACAATCCCAAAGGCACGCAGACCAAATCCACCAGCTTCTCCATGGGAGAAAAATGGGCAATTTCCTCCCGTGAAATTACACTGCCTCTGAAAACCCGCTGGAGAGTCAGCTATGGTTCAGTTCAGACTTGAAGGTACACAACAACTGTAACAAGTAGGGGGCAAAATGCAGGAGACACAAATTGACATGCTGCAAGTAAAGAGGAAGTGAAGAACTCACCGATGGAGCCTGAAGCCTACAGCCTTCATTATGGATTGCAACTCAATATAAGGGACATAAAAATCTTGACAACTGAACCGATGAGAAACATCATGATAGGTGGAGAAAAGATTGAATGTGTCAGGGATTTCGCTTTGTTTGGAGCCACAAATCAAAACTCACGAAAACCATTCAGTCATTGCCGTTTAATCAGAGTCAACTGATAGCTAACTCTCCAGAGGTTTCTGAAGCTGTGAATTACACAGGAGGAAACTGCACATCTTACTCCCAAGAAGCTGCTTCAAACAGCAGAGAAGCACCTTGAGGTTAGAAACACCTCTCCCTACAGATCATGCTACCAGAGCTTCCTGCCATGACAGCCACAAGACTACACCCAGAAGATGTATTAGCATTGGGCACATTTGCTGCAAAAGACGTCTTTAAGGTGTTACAAAGCAAAGATAGCACTTTGAAGACTAAGGTACATCTGACCCAAGCCATGATGCCTTCACCTCAAACACATGAAAGCTGTACAATGAATAAGTAAGATCAAAGAAGAATTGATATGTTTGAATTATGATGTGAGTGAGGAATAGTGAATACACAATGGAAAGCTAGAAAAATAACAAATCTGTTTTGTGTAGCTCTGGTGGCCTAGGGTAAGGAGCTGAGCTGCAATCCCAAAGGCACACGGTCCAAGGCCACTAGCTACTCCTCAAGAGAAGGATGGACAATCTTCTCCTGTGCAATTAATTACCTCTGAAAATCCATGGGAGGGTCAGCTATGAATCAGTTCTGACTCTACGGTACACAACAACAACAACAACATGCAAAGGAGTATAGCCATAGTGGTCATTTGAAGCAACACTGGTGAGACTTTGTCTCGCATATTTTGGAGATGTCATCACGTGGGGAAAATCCTTGGAGAAGGGCATCTTTCTCAGTAAAATAGAGGATCAGTCAAAAGGAGCAAGATCTGAACCAGATGAATTAAGAGCTGCTGCAAAAATAGACTCAAACATAGCAATGATTGTGAGGATGGCATAGGACCATGCAGTGTTCCCTTCTGTTTGTTGTATGTGGGGTCAATAAGAATCAGAGCAGCACCTACCAACAATATAATAATACTAATAACACATAACGATGATGTCTATACCTCCTTGGAAAAGTAGAGGATCAGTAAAAGAGAAGAAGGCTGTCTAGGAGATGCATTGACACAATGACTTTAACCGTGGTCTTAAGTGGGGCAGAGGTTGTGAGGATGGCACAGATCAACCAAGGTTTCAGTACATGTGCCTGTTGCTGTTATGTGCCTTTGAGTTGGAACCAACTCATAGCTGACCCTCCAGAGGACTTTTCAGAGGCAGTAAATCTATGGGAAGAGATGGCCTAACCTTCTCCCTCGGATCAGCTGGTGGACTCAAATTGCATGCATTTGGGATTGCAAAGAAATAATGTTACAAATATTTGTAAAAACAATCACTGATTATTGACTGAAAAGTGCTGAGCATTTTGCAGATATTACACTAAATTTTAATAGTAATTCTATAAAGTAGGATCTTGCATGTTCCCTTTTTAATATAAAAGCTTATTTAGATAGTATTTACTCACTAAAATTCAGCTAGTTAAAGTGTGCCATTTAATTGTTTTTACTGTACAGATAGTCCTTGGATCACAAATGATTAGATGAATTGTCATCAATTACCTGTGTTATGTAGATAATACAACCTTGCTTGCCGAAACTAAGGAAGACCTAAAGTATTTACTACAGAAGATCAAACACTTATAGGACTTTTGTATCTATAGTTAGATTCACTCCCAAATATCTTAATTTGTGGTTGGCTATTGTAAATGACATTACTTTCTTGAATTCCTTCTCTGAGTTTCCTTTGTTACTGTAGGAATCCTACTGATTTTTTAAAATATTGATCTTATATCCTGCCACTCTACTAAACTGGCCTACTAACTAACTAACAGTTTTGGGAATTTTTTTGTTGTTGTTGAGCTACTGGGGTTTTCTGTGTACACTATCATCTTATCTGCATATAGCGACTGTTTAACCATCTCTTTGCTGATCTGGATGCCTTTTCCCTCCTTCTCTTGTTGTATTATCCCTAGAAAACACTTCCCATACAATATTGAATAGAAGTGATGACAGTGAGCATCCTTGTCTGGTCCCTGTTCATGAGGAAAATGCTTTCAGTCATTCTCCTTTGAGAATGATGTTAGCTCTTGGGTTTGCATATTAATTTTTTCACTATATTGAGGAAATTCCCTTCTATTCCAATTTTGCTAAGTATCTTTATCAGAAAGTGGTGTTGGATTTTGTCAAATACCTTTTCTGCAACAATTGCTAAGATCATATGGTTTTTATTATTTACTTGATGGGATTGTAAAATGGTACAACCATTGTGGAAGGCAGTTTGGCGCTTCCTCAAAAACCTGAACATAGAAATTCCATATGGCCCAGCTATTCCAGTACTAGGTATATACCCTGAGAAAATAAGAACTGAGGCACAGAGACTTGTACACCGATGTTCATAGCAGCGTTATTCACCATTGCAAAAACATGGAAACAGCCCAGATGTTCAAATACATTCGAACAGATAGAGAAATGATGATACATTTCATACTATGAAATACTATGCAGCATGCAGGATAAATGATTATGTAAATTATTACCTAATTTGGGACGGACTGGGGAGCATTATGCTGAGTGAACTAACTCAGACTCACAAGAACAAATAAAACCATTATTGTAGAGTGAGTATGAGGATCCAAGGTGGGGGAGTGTGGAAGCAGAGGGATGAAGATGTGCAGGGGCCTAAGGAGATTAATCATGGGGTTTTACAATTTGATGGGGAAGTGAGGGAATTTGGAAGGATCTGGTCTTAGAAACAATATATTTGAATTTTGTAAATGTTGCTGTTGTGGTTGTTATGTGCCGTTGAGTCACTTGCGACAAAGAGCCCTAAACCCTGCTCTATCCTGTGCCAGCATTATATCCCCCCCCCATTGCCTCAGTAACTGAATCAATCCATCTCATCAAGGGTCTTCCTCTCCTGTGCTGTACCTCCACCCTACCAAGCATGATGTCCCTCTCCAAGGACCAGTTTCTCCTTGTAACATGTCCAAAGTATGTCAGACAAAGCTTTAGAATCCTTGCCTCCAAGGAGCAGCCTGGTTTCACCTTGCCCAGAATGAACCTGTTTATTTTTCTGGCAGTCCAAGGTATATTCAATACTCTTCTCCAGCACCACAGCTCAAAGGCATAAATTATCTTTCTATCATCCCTAGTTAGTATCTAGCTCTCTGATGCATAGCAAGCAATTGCAAAGATTATGGCCTGGATTAGGCGCACCTTAGTCTCCATACTAACATCGTTGCTCTTCAGTACTCTGGAGATGTCCCTGACAGCTGACTTTCCCAATGCAATTTGTCTTTTGATTTCTTGGCTGTTGATAACAAGAGTGTTGATTATGGAGCCACACAAACTAAAACTGTTAACAATCTTAATCTCTTCATTATCCATAATGATTCTGCCAGTTAGCCCAGAGGTGTGAATCTTTGTTTTCTTGATGTTGAGCTTCAATTTATATTAAAGGCTGTAGTCCTTGATTTTCTGCAGCAAGTGCTTCAGGTCCTCCTCAATTTCAGTAAGCAAGTTGTGTCATCTGCATAACACAGGTTGTTGATGAACCTTCCTCCAGTTCTGATGCCATATTCTTCCTCATACAGCCCAGCTTCCCAGATGATCTGCTCTGCATATAGATTGAAAAGATATAGAGACAGAATACATCCTTGGCATACATCCTTCCCGATTTTGAACTATGAAGTGTCTCCTTGCTCTGTTCTGAAAACTGCATCCTGGTTCAAGTATAGATTTCACATGTTGTTGTTGATTGCTTTCAAGTCGAGCATGACTCATAGCGACCCTATGAACAAAAGGTCTGAAGACTTTCTATAATCTTCGTTTATCAAAGTCCATAGAGTTTCTGGAGGCATTTTGTTTAGGAAGTGGGTGCAACTCCTGCTTTGCATAAACATAATCAAATGTTCTGGGATTCCCATTCTTCTCAGAGTCAGCCACAGTTTGTTGTGATCCACACAGTCAAATGCCTTTGCATAGTCAATGAAACACAGATAGACATTCCTCTGGTTCTCTCTGCTTTCAGCTAAGATCCATCTAACATTAGCTATAATATCGCTAGTACCACAGCCCCTTCTAAACCCAGCCTGCACATTTGGAAGTTTTCTGCTGACATGCTGCTCCAGTCATTTTTTTTATAATTTTCAGCACTAATATAATAATAATAAATTAAAAAGAAGCTCAAACACTGTAGTTTTTAATATTAATTGAAGCTCTACATCAAGAAAACAACGTTCCTTACCACTGGGCCAATTGGAAGCATCGTTATATATGGAGAGGAAATTGAAATGTCAACAATTTCTGCTTTCTCAGTTCTATAATCAACACTCTTGGATGAGAAGTCAGGAAAATCTGCTGTCAGGGGTCTCTCCAGAGTGCTGGAGAGCAAGGATGTCAGTCTAGAGACAAAGGTGTGCCTGATCCAGGCTATGGTTTTTGCTATGCATCAGAGAGCTTGACAATAAATAAGGATGACAGAAGAAGGATTGATTCCTTTGAGTTGTGGTTCTGGAGAAGAGTGTTGAACAGTATATGTACTGCCAAGAGAAACAATAGGCATGTTCTGGAGAGGGTGAAACGAGATTGTTCCCTAGAGGCAAAGATTTTGATCCTTTGTCCCACATACTTTGGGCATGTTGACAGGAGGGAGCAGTCCTTGGAAAAGGACATCAAGCTTCATCAAGAAGGGTGGAGGGACAGAGCAGGTGATGAAAACCAAGGATGAGATGGACTGACACAGTAACTGAGATAATGGGGATAAATGTTCCAGAGACAGTGAGATTAGCTCAGGATACAGTGGGATTCAGAGTTATTGCACTATGTGTCACAGGCAACACAATAGTACATAGCAACAATAACATGCACATATAACAATGTGCTTATCCATCCATCCACTGAAGGACATTTAGGTAATTTCTACCTTTTGGCTTTTGTGAATAAGTGCTGCTGTGAACATGTACGCACATATACTTGTTTGAGTACTTACTTTAAGTTCTTTTGGGTATACACCTGGGAGTATAATTTTTTTTTATATATGTTTAACTTTTTTTAACAGTTTTACACTCCCACCAACAGTGGTTGGCCCATTTTATACTCTTAACAATAGTGTAAAAGGAGTCCAATTTCTCCGTGTCCTTGCTAGTTTTTCTTTAATTTTTTTTTTTTTTCATTTTGGTACCACACTCTGTAGGGAATTGTACTGTTAACCCAAAGGCCACACCTTTTCAACAGTTTGAATCCATCAGCAGCTCTGTGGAAGAAAGGTGAGCAAACTCCTCCTGTGTTATTTAGAAACCCAGTGAAGGTCCAAGTTCATGGCAATGAGATTTTTTTTTTTAATTTCATGAGTGTGATGTAATAATTCATGCAGTATTGATTTGTGTTTTTCTAATCACTAATGATGTTGACCAGCTCTTCATGTGTACTTTAGTTTTCATGAACAAATATTAAACCACTGCATGGATTTGACATATGTATTCATTTGTTCATGGGCACTTGAATTGTGTCTACTTTTTTGCTATCATGAATGAAGCTATAGAACATTCATATATGAGTTCTGGGGTGGTACATGCTTTCATTTTCTTAAAGGTGTAGCATTTTTACCCATTTTGAGTTAAATCTATGCTTTAGAAATACTTCTAAGAAAATAATTTTATTTGGCAGTAAAAATTAAAGAGCTTCACATGGAAATGTGTACCCAGGGATAAAGACAGCCAAAGAAGATACCTGTCCACCTGATTAATAGCCTCCATGAACCACATACCCTCTCCTAACTTCAGCCTAGAAGAACTAGACAGTGTCCAGCTATACCACTATCTATAATTTTGTCCAAGGATGTGATACAGTAGAAGAGTGTGGATAGAATGAGAGAAAAATGGAGAACAGAATTAAAATTCCTGAAAAAGATCAGGCTTATGTGACCACTTGTTGTTGTTGTTGTTAGGTACCTTCGAGTCAAGTACAACTAATAGCAACTCAATGAACAAAAGATCTAAACCCTGTTCTAACCTATGCCATCCTCACACTTCCTGAAACACAGGAGCCCATCATAGCAGTCACCATGTCAATCTACCTAGTTGAGGTTCTTCCTCTCCTTCACCAACCCTCCACCCTTTCTAGTATTATGTCTTTCTCCGAAGACTATCCCATGCCTAAAGCATGTGAGACGAAGCATCATCAGTCTAGTCTCCAAAGAGCACTCCGGCTGCACTCTTTCCAAGACATATGTATTTGTTCTTTTGGCCATCCATGGGATGTTCAGTGCTCTTCCCCAATATCACAGTTCAAAGGCATGAATTCTTTTTATCCTCTTAATTCATTACCCAGCTCTCAGATGCATAGTGATTGAAAAGACCATGGCCTAAATCAGATGCACCATAGTCCTCAAAATGACATCATTACTCCTCAATAATTTGGGGAAGTCTCTAACTGCAGATTTTCCCAGTGCAATGTGTCTCCTTATTTCCTGACTGCTGGTACCCAGGGTGTTAATTGTAGATCCAAGCAAGATGAACCTAGTGACAGTTTCCATCTCCTTTCCATTCATCATGAAGATGCTTATCAATTCAGTGGTAAGAATCTTTGTTTTCTTGATATTGACGTACAATCCTTGCTTAAAGCTGCATTCTTTGGTCTCCTGCAACAAGTCCTTCAAGTCCTTCTCACTTTCAGCAAGCAAAGTTGTATCAGCTGCATAACACAGCTTATTGATGTGTCTCCCTCCAATCCCGATGTCACCCTCTTCCTAGAGTCCAGCTTCTTGGATAATTCGACCAGCATACAGACTGATTAGAGATGGAGAGAGAATACAACTCTGAAGCACTCCCTTTTCAATTTTAAAGCATGCAGTGTTCCCCTGCTCTGTTTACACAACAGCCGCATGAGCACAAGTAAGTGCTTTGGGATTCCCATTCTTCTCAATGTCAGCCACACTTGTTATTGTCCACACAGCCAAATGCCTTTGCAAAGTCAGTGAAGCACAAAATGACATTTTCCTGGTATTCCTTACTTTGAATCAGATAATTATATAGTATACTAAGCATGGAGTGAAAAACAGAAGAATGGTGTTGCATTCACAGTCAAAAAGTCAATTTCAAGTTCTATCCTGAAATACAATTTTGTGAGTGATAGGATAATACTCTTACGCAAGGAGGATCTGTTAACACGACTATTATTCAGATACACTCCCCTACATCTAAACTCAAAGATGAAGAAATTGAGAATTTTTACCAGATTTTGCCGTCTCAAATAAACTGAACATGCATTAATGATAATTGGTGTCTGGAATGCAAAAGTAAGAAACTGTGAAGAAGGAATAGTAGTTGGAAAATATGGTGATAAAAATAAGGCTGTAAATAGAATGACTGAATTTTGTATTTACAATGATTCATTCACTGCAAATACCTTTTTAAAAGACACAAATGATGACTTTTCACATGGATCTCACTTGTTGGGCTGCATAGGAATCAGACTGACTACATCTGTGAAAGAAGTCATTAGAGAAGCTCAATATCGTCAGTCAAAACTAGACCAGGGTGGACTGTGGGTCAGATCATCAATTACTCATATGCAAATTCAAACTGAGGCTGAAGAAAATGAAAATAAGTCCAACAGGAACCAAAATATGATCTTGAACCCATTGCATCTGAATTTCAATATCATTCTAAGAATAAGTTTGAGATATTGAACACTACATCAAAGACCAGATGAGTTGTGGGACAAATAACAAAGATATCACCGATGAAGAAAACAAAAGACATGACAGCTAGAGACTAGACAAACTCCTAAGCCTATCACACTATAGCCCTTTGACCTTGGCACTGAGTTACTCCTTAAAGTCATCTTTAAGCCAAATAGTATTTTGGATTAGAAAATAAACATTATTTTCCGGTGAACAATGTACTTCTTTGAACAGTTAACTAACGAGTCTAAAAGTAAAGATGAAAAAGTAAAGGAAGACAAGTAAGCTGGCTGCATAAATGGAAACAAACAGTGGAAATAATGCAAATGTGGACACACTGCAAAAATGTTAACTAAGGCCACAGAATAACTTGTTCAAAAATTGTTAAATGTAAATTGAATCTGCTGTGTAAATTTCCACCTAAAACCCAAGAAAATATTTTAGAAATAAAAGTTGGGGTACCAAGAAGTTAAGTAATTTACTCAAAATCTCATAGCCATTAGGACTCTCAGGCTCAAACTCAGTTCAGTCTCATGTGCCACTCATGTGTCCCTGTAGTCTCCATGTTTCCAAAGGCCCTTAATGAAATGGATTGGCACAGTGACTGCAGCAATGAGACTGCGCACCACAGAAATTGGGAGGATGGCATGGGATCTAGCCAGGTTTCCATCTATTGTACGTAGGGTTGCTATGACTTGGAGGTGGCTTGTTGGCACATAAAGCACTGCCACCATGTGAAGGGCCGTGCCTCACTGTCCTCTCAGATGGCTGCGGAGACTGAAAAGAAAGTGTAGGAAGAATTTCTGAAAGAGCCAAGGATGAACTTTCTCCCATTAAGACGAATTGCTTAAGCTGGGAAGTGATTGCCAAGGGAGGGATGAATTCCCCTTTTGGGGTGAAGGATCCTTTGTGGAAAGCTTCAAAACACAGCAGGGATGCCTCACTCCAGGAAGGAGGTTTGACTCAAGGCTGTCCAAATGGCAGGGCTCAGTGCGCATCTGGTACACAAACGGTGTCTGAAGGCCAGACTCCAACTCAGGCCTTGTTCTTCCCTTCTCAGTCTCAGTCCTGAATGCATCCCAAGCCCCAGCCTATTTCTGGGGTCTGTCCATTCCGCAGGCTCTCCAGGATCCACCCCCACCCCCCACATGTCCCAGGCCCTGAATGATTCCTCCCTTCAATACTGACTGCTCCCTGAGATGGCCTCAGATGGAGCCAACCAAGGCCAAGCAGATCCGGGACTGGTGCTGGGTGGGGAGAAAGGTGACAGAGTTCAGTTAGGGAGGGAGAGAAAGAAGAGCCAGAGGCCAAAAAGAGAGAGAGGAAGATTGAAGGCGTGCCTTTTGGAAGGCATGTTTCAGAACACTCCTTTCAGCACACCCAGGGCTGAGGGCTCCCAAAGGCTCCTCAGGAAGGCATGCCTCTCAGAGCACAGGCTATAAAGTGACACTTCTTTGACTGGGTGACTGGACTTCTAGAACCAGTGCCGTCGGACAGATCCCTAACTGGATAGTCCTGCATAAAGCTGAACTTATTATTGTGCCAATCAGAAAAATTAATAATCCAAAGGTTTTCTCTGGGGAGGTTATTATAGTTACAAACTAGACTAGATCTGAATCAGTCCTCACTGGCTGGCCAGACAATATCCATCACCTCGCTATTGGGACTAAACTCTGTCCCCTCAAAATACATGCTGAAGTAATGCAGGCTAGGTCTTCAATGAATCTCTTGTGAGATAAAAAAGATTGCTCTCAAGCAATCAGGCAAGGAGAGGTGGGAAAGAGTGATGCCAAGATGGCCAAGGAGCCAATGTACAGAAGGGACAAGGATTTTTTTTCTCTAGACTGTACAGAGAGACACAGCCACCCCCCCCGAGCCAGCACTTTGAATTCAGACTTGGAAGAAAACAAAGTTCTGTTTGTTAAAGCCACTTGCCTGCGGTATTTTACTGCATTTCCTTTTCATTCTGCTATGCATTGGGTAGGCACGCTCACAAAAGCGGGTAACTAAGACACTCCCCAAGCCCCAGTGGTGTCTTAAGTATGATGGAAATAGTAGCAACAGTGCCTGCCCTCCATAGCTGCTGCATCAGCAACAGTTTCCCGGGATATGGGGTATATTCTTGGTGAACTTATTTCTAAAGATGACCACCAGAAAGGCCACAGGCCGCTGTTCTGAGGACAGGGAGTCAGCAGCTAACCAGGGTTCTTGCTTCCACCACTTCTCAGAGTCACATTGAAAAGAACTAAAAGGGCCCCGTTCTGCTACCTGCTTTTAAACAATTAGTCGTCAGAAATCTTCTTAGGCCAGGGTTGTTGCTGTTCTATTACAAACTAGCAATCCATGGGTTAAAGCAAAGACAGACAGAGAGCTTAAGGCCAGTTCCTTATTGCTTCGAAAAATTGTCTTTATTCAAACATAGTGGGATTTTACCTGGAAACGGCAAGATTTCACATAAGAGTAAACTTTTTAGCTTCTCTTTAAAAACCTGAAGATCAGGTCAAGCTGGATCTTGGTTTTTACCTGACATTTACAGGAAGGAGTGGCCTCAGGTTAGTGACAGATGCTGCCTATCCATGGGATGTGCCTGCACCCGATGTCCTTCCCCCTTTGGTGGCCTCCTCGACATCTCGGAGGCATTGCAATGTGTTTGTGAGTTTAGTTGCTTATAGACCTGGAGCAAATTCATGGCAGCCTTAAGTAAAACAAGAAAAATGTGCCCTATATATGTGTCTGTTGTTGTTGTGTACCATAGGGTGTGAATCAGCCCATAGTTGAACCTCTGGTGGGTTTTCAGAGGCAGTTAATCACATGGGAGGAGACTGCCTATCCTTCTCCCTGTCCTTAGACAAGGAGCAGATGGTGGCCTTTGGGACTGCAGCATAACTTTTTGCCACTCGGCCACCGGAGCTCCTTGTCTAAGGGTCTAGAACTGCTAAAACATGGAGACAACAAAGCTACAACAGGGAACATCTACCATTTATCCTTCAGTAAAAAAGAAAAATGAAACATCTGCTGGGTAATCATATCCATACTCTGCTATATAATATAATAAGAACACTATAAAACATATACCCAAAATAATTTAGACAGATGAGATTATAAATTAATATGAGGAATAATAACTGGGGGCAGCGGAGGGGGTTGGATCTCTCAGTACTTTAGGCACAATTATTTCATAAACCTAAACAGACTCTGGAAAATCACATCTTTCCAAGGAATAAATAGTACAGATACATAGATAAATAATTAAGGACTTGCTACTGTTACTGTTGTTGTTGTTAGGTGTCATCAAGTCGAGTATGACTCATAGCAATCATAGCAACAGCCGACCTGAATGCTAAGTGTGTGACGTCCTTATCATCGCTGACGCACTACAGCCCGTTGCTGAAGTCACTATGTCAATCCATCTCGTTAGGGATCTTCCTCTCCTTCGCTGATTCTCCATCTTGCCAAGCATAATGCCCATTTCCAGGCAATAGTCTCGCCTAGCTCCATGTTCAAAATATGAAAGACGAAGCTTTGCCAGCCTGGCTTTCTAGAAGCAGTCAGGCTGTACTTTTTCCAAAACATATCTATTCTTTTCACAGCCCATCGGCTATTCAATACCCTTCTCTAGCACCACAACTTGAAGGTAGCAATTCTTCTACTATCTTTATTTATTGCCCAGCTCTCTGATGCATAGCAGTTGACTTAGAGGATTATAGACTGAATTAACTGCACCTTAGTCTTCAAACTGACATCATTGCTCTTCAGCCTTTTTGAGAGGTCTGGAAGAGGTTTTGTCCACTCCCGTATTAGTTATCCAATGGTGCTATAACAAAGATATCACAAATGATAGCTTTAATAAACGGAATTTTATTCTCTTACCATTTAGGATGTCCCATATTACTGCTATTATGTATTATCCAGTCAGAACTGACTTATGGATGACCATCCAGTGGTTTTTCATAGGCATTAAACAACATGGGAGGAGATTGCCCTTCTTTTTCCCATGAAGTAGATGGTGGATTTGAGCTGCATACCTTTGAGTTGGCAGCACAACTCCTTACCACTAATCTCTAGTATCAAAATGTTAGCTCAAGGGGAAGACCCTCTCTTTCTATTGGTTCTGAATAAAGATCCTTGTTTCTTTCCACATCTGGAAGCCAGGGATGTGCCTGCACCCGATGTCTCTGTATGTCTTGGTCTTCACCAGTGTCAAGGAGCTTTCTCATGCAGAGACATGAGCTTCCTCATGCAGAGACATGAGTTCGGACTCCTGCCACTTCCTTCTTGGTTGGACTGAGGTCCCAGTTCTTGGCTTGTTTCCCTTTTTTTTATTCCTGGGACATAAAAGGTGCTAGCTGAACTCCACAAAGAAAAACATAGCATCTGAATTGGAAGATTCATCAGCAACCTCCATTATGCAGATGACACATCCTTGCTTGCTGAAAGTGATGAGGACTTGAAGCACTTGCTGCAGAAGGTTAAACACTGCAGCCTTCAATATGGATTGTATCTCAACACCAAGAAAACAAAGATGCTCACCATTGGACCAATAGTTAGCACTGTGATGGACAGAGAAAGGATTGAGACTGTCAACCACTTCATCTTACTTGGATCCACTTGGTACCAGCAGTCAGGAGACCAGGAGACATATTGTACTGGGAAAGTCTGTAATCAGGGACCTCTCCAAATTATTGAAGAGTAATGATGTCAGTTTGAGGAGAAAGGTGCGCCTAATTCAAGTGATGTTATCCATCTGAAAGCTGGACAATGGCTAAGAATTACAGGAAAATTGATACCTGTGGTGCTGGTTGATGTTGGAAAAGAAAGCTGAAGATCTCATGATGGCCAAAATAACAAGCAGAGAGATGTCTTGGAGAAGATGCAGCTAGAGTGCTGCTTGGAAGCAAAGATGAAGCTTCCTCTCACAAACTCTGAATAAGTTACTAGGAGAGACTATTCCTTGGAGAAGGATATCACGCTCAGGAAGGTGAAGGGGCAGTGAAAGAGAAGACCCTTGAATGGGTAGGTTGACAAAATGAATTCAGCAAAGGGCTTGAATGTGTCAGAGGTTGTGAGGATGGCATATGACAGGATGATGTTTAGACAGAGTTCATAGAGTCACTATGAGTCATACTTTACTCAAGGGCACCTAACAACAGCAACAACATGGACCACAAGGAAGCTCTTATGGCCTAGTTATAAGAAACTGTGTTCCAGTCCCTAAGACACACAGTTTGATTCCACAAGCAGCTCAGTAGGGAAAGGATGGGCAATCACTTCCCGTGAGATTTACTGCCTCAGAAAACCTGCTGGAGAGACAGCTATGAGTCGGTTCAAGCTCGGCAGCACACAACTACAACATAGACCACACCTGAAACAAACATCCCTTATGTTGGATCTGAGTTCTGTTGCATTCCACCTTTTTAGGAGTGGGGTGGGGGTTCCACCCTTAAAGCTCTTGCAACTAACTGTTCAGTTTATCAGATCATGGAGGATCAGTGCACAACTTTGGGAGAGGACACAGTTCAATCCATGACAACGCTCATTTCAGTGGATCAGATCCAAAGATGCCAGAATTCTTTTTAAAGAAAAGCTGAGCAGGGACCCACCACCGCTGTAGCAGACACTTGAGTTAAATGACTTCTGCATATAAACTCATCAATCCTCATGAGGA
Organism: Elephantulus edwardii; assembly: GCF_000299155.1. Taxonomy (NCBI): domain Eukaryota; kingdom Metazoa; phylum Chordata; class Mammalia; order Macroscelidea; family Macroscelididae; genus Elephantulus; species Elephantulus edwardii. The sequence goes on from NW_006399927.1 coordinate 7,050,472, forward strand.
GACTGTGAATTAAGTGCTAATTTACTTTTACTTTACCCTTGAGGGTTATTCCCCTCACCCCTCCATCCTTTTTAAGCTTTACCCAATTGCATCAACCACAGTTACTTGAACTAAGGCTGTGCCTGAAATACTAATTTAAATAAATGTCATTTAAACAAAGAGAGAAATCAGTCCTTGGCATTTTTCCTCCTCAAATGTTGGTGAAGTGCTTGCTTTAACTTGAAAGAACTGGGGGGAAAATTATATGACTTAAGGGGATTCTTTAAGTCTCCAAGCAGCCACACTGTATTATAGTCCTGCAGGATTTAATAGAATGGAAAGCACTAACTGCTTGTGTAGTTGTTTGAGATCTGTGGATGAGAGGACTCACACAGACATAAAAGGTTTCATATGCCCATTTGGGTTTCAAATCCAAATATTTCAATCTATCTGCTACTGAATTGACAAACAGTAATGACTATTAATTATGGCTTTTTTTATTCCTCTGAAAATACAAGCATTGGGCTTTGTGTGTGTGTGAGTTATGTGCTGTTGAGTCAGAACATACCCATAGCTGACCCTCCAGCAGGTTTTAAGAGGCTTTAAACCCAAAGGGAGGAGATTGCCCATCCTTCTTGGATAGAACAGCTGATGGATTCCAGCAATGTGCCTTTGGAATTGCAGCTCAGTGTCTTACAACGAGGTCACCAGAGCTTCCAATCAGCTGGCTGGGGAGACGAGCAGCACCAAGCAGGGAAATCCTCTTTCCTCTCTCCATTAAACCTTCCTTATTGTTGTTGTTGTTAGATGCTGTCGAGTTGCCTGTGACTCATAACCACCCTATGTACAACAGCCCTAAACCCAGCTCTATCCTGTGCCAATCGTATTGTCTCTGACACACCTACCCTCATTACCCCAGCCACTGAATCAATCCATCTCATTGAGGGTCTTCCTCTCTTGCACTGTCCCTCCACCTTCCCATGCACCATGTCCCGCTCCAAGAACTGGTCCCACCTTGCAAGATGTCCGAAGTATGTCAGACGAAGCTTCAGAATCCTTGCCTCCAAGGAGCAGCCTGAGCTCACCCTCTCCAGGATGAAGTTCTTTGTTCTCCTAGCAATCTATGGTATATTCAATACTCTTCTCCAGCACCACAGCTCAAAGGCCTCAATTATCCTTCTATCATCCATAGTCATTGTCCAGCTTTCATACAAAGGCATTTGACTGTGTGGATCACAACAAACTGTGGCTGACTCTGAGAAGAACGGGAATCCCAGAACATTCGATTGTTCTAATGCGAAACCTATAGGAGGCAGTCATCAAAACAGAGCAAGGAAACACTGCATGGTTCAAAATTGGGAAGAGTATACTCCAGGGATGTGTCCTTTCTCCATACCTTTTTAATCTATATGCAGAACAAAGTATCCAAGAGGCTGGACTATATGAGGAGAAATGTGGCATCAGGATTGGAGGTAGACACCTTCCTTATTAACCAAAAAAAAATTTTTAAAAACCTACTGCCAAGAGTTGATCTTGGCTCATGGTGGTTTTCCATAGGATTTCTGACACAGCCTCATCTTTCTCCCCTACAAAGGCTGGGTTCAAACTGCCAACCTTTCAGTTCATAGCTCAACACCAGTGTTGCTCTTTATCACACTAGATCATTTACAAAATTATCTCCACAGGCTCCCCTGAAAGTCTGAGGAATTGAATTTCCTCAAGCGCTTCTACTGTAATTCCTCTCACCTCTGAGAAATTTCAACCCAGACCCACTCTCATCAGGTTTTCCAGGCTGCTGTAAGTCTTTACGAGAGATCACCTATCCTTCTTTCAAGGAGTCATTGGTGGATTCAAACTGCTCACCTTGTGATTAGCAGTGAAACACAATGCACTCTGTCACCAGAGCTCCTCTACCACCTCAATATAAAGGAAACCTAAATCCTTAGAAGTTAGTCAATAAAACAGCATGAACAAAGGAGAAATGATTGAATTGCCAAGGTTCTAGTTTACTTGGATCCACAATCAACAACCCTGCAAGATTTCTCAAGAAATAAAATGGGGTTTATTTCTTAAAATGGTATTTTACTTCTGGATAAATTCACAGCCAAGGACTTCTTTAAAGTGTTAAAAAACGAAGGTATTACTTCAAAGACTAAGGTGGCTTTACCCAAGCCATGGTATTTTCAGCTGTCTCACGTGCATGTGGAAGTTAGACAGTTAATAATACAGACTGAAGAAGAATTGACACCTTTGGGTTACAGCATTTGAAAAGAATATTGAATATTGTATAGGCTGCACATATAACAAGTATCTCCGTCTTGGAAGTACAACCAACGTGCTCCTTGGAAACAAGGATGGTTGGACTGTGTCTCATATGCTTTGGATATGTTGTCAGGAGGGGCCAGTTCCTGGAGAATGACCTCATGCTTGGAAAAGTAGAGAGTCAGTGAGAGTGAGGAAAGCCCTCAATGAGATGGATTGACACAGCGACTCAAAATGGGCTTCAGCACAGAGGGGAGTGTGAGGAGAGAATTGAGCAGCATTTCATTTCACTCATAGTGATATGAAGGGAAGGCTGGTGGCTTAGTGGTAAGGAGCCGTGCTGCTAATCCAAAGGCACTCAGTTCAACTCCACCAGTTGCTCTGTGATAAGAAGATGGGCAATTTCCTCCCATCTGAAAGATTCCAATCTGCTTCTGAAAACCCATTTGATGGTCAACTATGAGTTGATTCGTACTCTGTGATACGTAACAACATGACTCAGAATCAACTCAAAAGCCTTTTAAAACAGCAACAGCAACAATCCTACTACTGCTCACAGTAATGTTAAAATTTGAACACAGTTGATCTGGGTGGTTGGGGAAGCCTGGGCCTCTCCAAGAAGCCATTCTTAGATTCTCTCAGGACAGAGTGATTGTCAACAGGATGACCTCCTGATTGAGTTGAGGCACTGACATCTGCCTGGTGATATTGTTTCTGTCCTACAGTTGAGACAACTGAAGTCTGAAGACATTGAATTCACTTTGTTTGGGCATCCAGGTGAAAGAAAACTGGAGAGAGGGAGCACTGGTGACCTAGTGGATTAAGGAATTGGGCTATCAAACCAAAGGCATGTGATCAGAATCCACTGTAAGAGAAAGATGGGCAACGTATTGCCTCTGCAAAATCACTGGGGGATAAAATATGAGTCGGTTCTAACAAGCCAACACACAGCAAATTTCCTAAAAACAAAAAAGAGAAATAAGACTGTATATAAAGTGATTAGCAAAGTTAAGCATATTGAAAGTGTCCAATGTAATTTTTTAGCTATATTACAGACAATAAGCTATTAATCTTCTTTTTCCACTCTCAAAATCAGAGATTTAGTTGTCTTTTTTGGGGGCGGGGCGGGTGAGAAAAATTTGTATTTAAAATTAGCCAGCTAGACTCAGTTTAGATGATTCCAGTTTTGTTGGCAACAAAGTATCATAGTCAGGAGCAAGTCAAACAGGCCTTCTCTGCATCAGGCCTAATCAAAGTGTTGACCTTAGCCACATCAATATCATAGAGCTTCTTTACAGCTTGTTTAATTTGATGCTTGTTGGCCTTGACCTCTACAGTAAACACAAATGTGTTGTTATCTTCTGTGTTCTTAGACATAGCTGACTCAGTGGTCAGGGGATATTTGATAATGGCATAGTGGTCAAGCTTGTTTCTCCTGGGGGCGCTCTTCTACAGGTATTTGGGCTGCCTTTGGAGTCTCGGTGTCTTAGGCTGCCAAAAGGTGGGTAATGTGCAGATCCTTTTTTGTTTGTTTCTGTGGATGCCCTTCTGGACTGCTTCCTTGGCTTTTAATGACTTTTATTTGGCTTCAGTTTTGTGAGAGGCAGGGGCTTCCTCCTTCATTTTCTGGAGCCATCTTCGTAGAAAAGTAGTTGTCTTCTTTTAATTAATTGAATCCCTATTTTTCATCTGCTTTGGCCTGTCTCCATCATTTACACCAGAGGCTAGAAACATTCTGTAAAGATCCAGATGGAAATTACCCGCTGCTTTGCAGACCATGTGGTCCTTGTTCCAACCAAAAAAGTCAGCCTTTGTAGTGAAAATAGAAAATACATTTTTTTAGAAAAGCAGAACTGTGTTCCAATAAAACTTTATTTATAAAAACAAGCAGTGTCAGGATTTGGACTGCAAAACGTAGTTTTCTGACTGCTGATTTAGGTTCTATTTATCCCCCAAAATGAGCAAAAGTCAGGCAGGAAGCCCTCTGGGAGAACCATGTGTTTAGCACATGTTCTTTATAAGAAACCATGGAAATGAGCCCAAGCTTGTGTGGCTATGAAGGAAATGGGAGAAACCGAGCCCTCTGCTTCCTCACAAAAAGTCACTGCAGAGAAGGCTAGTCTCAAAAAGGAAGGGATGAGGTTGATGGGGCAACGGGAAGGATGTTCAGGGTGTACAGGGTGAGGAGAAAGTGAGTGGTGCAGAACTGAACATCTAAAAGAGGGCTCTGCTCACACCACGCCATGCCCCGACCACATGTTGTTATACTCCCTCGTGTTCAAAACCCCTGGCAGCTGGAAAAGACTGCACATGTCTTCACCCCAAGTGCTTTGAAATGGTTCCATATCCATTCATCTCCTCAAAGCAGTTTTGGCGGCAGCAGATGGAGAATGTTTCTTCAAATCCCAGTAGCCTGCTGAAATCTGTGAGGAGTGGACATTTGAGAAGGAATAATTGTCAGCATTTTTGTAGGTCCTCCTCTCCTAGCCACACACAGTTTCCCCAACATCTCCTGCACAGAGAAAGTATCTTCTCATGCCATCAGATCCCACTGACTTAGAGTAGACCATAGTGGGCCTGTTCTCTCTGTCACCATCTTTCTGTCAGAGGAGAGAAGCTCTTCCTTTTTCCCATCAGCCCTTGATTAGAGAAAGAAATACTTTCAGAGGTTGAGTCAGGCAATTCCTCCTTAGGAATAGCATCAGCTCAGTGTTCTTCGTCTCTGTTCCATCTGTCTTGATACTGAGACCAGGAAAACATCAGAAGCCCTGACTTCGTGGCACGTAACAGAACCCCAGTCAGGCTCCTTGTCTGGGGCAAGATCAGCAAAATTAAATGAGGCTTCTTATGGTGAGGTCTCTCTCCCTTCTACCCTTGTTCTCCTTTGCCTTTTTCTCAACATGTGGCACATCTCAGACTTTGTTGTGAGCCTCTTGACCCTTCAAAATGTATTTCTGAAATAAGATGCTGAGCTCAGGCTTCTGGTGGCTTGTTCACTTATGTATGAGGGTTTTGATGTTGGAGCTAGTCCATGTAGTGCTTAACTGAAAGTGGTCTTGAATTCCATGAAGTGGAATCTATGGGCTTCCTCACTGTCCCAGTCGGAGGAATATGATCAGACAATGAAGATTTACTTAGAAGATGTTTAAGGAAAGGATTACAGGATCCACTTGGACCCTGGTTTCTTTGATATGGGCTCAGATAGTAACCCTAGAAATTGCCAGATTATCTGTCCTTGCACTGTGCTGTCTAGATAACAGCTCTGCTTCTCCAAACAGTAGCGACAATATTAAGTACAATTTTCCTGAAATCAGTGGTTCTCAGACTTATGTGTGCTTCTGGAAGAAGAGTAAGAGATGGAGGGAGGGGACTTCAGCAGTGGACTCTAGTGTGTCGAATGAGGATGGCACAGGTTGGCTGTGCTTAGTTAGGGTCACTATGAGTCTTACTCAACTTGAAGGCACCTAACAACAACAACAAAAAAAAAAAACTATATTTCAATCTGCTGGTTTTGTTTGTAATCTTTAAAATATTTTGAGAAGGAGTTTGTAAGCCCCCCAGAGTGACACAGAGAAACTGACAAAAATAAATAGGTCTGAAGACTAAGAACTCCTGATTCAGACTAAGAGTTATTCCTCAATGGTGGCAAGGCACTGTTACATTGTCTTTTCACAGATGAAGTGCAGAAAGGTAATAAGAGTGTAGCAAAGCCTGGAGCCACTCTTGGATCTTCAGAGTTCATCACTGACCACTGTCAGCTCTGTAGGGTGTTAACTGTGACCCCACTGATGTGCAGTAGCCACCACTTGAGCTGGAGTAGGGAGGTAGGAGGAAAACAACACTGACAAATTCTCCCATCTGCAGAAGGTTTTAGAATAATCACCGGAACAGCCGGAGGATGAGCCACAGCAAAGAGCTGGCCTGTCAGGCTGGGGTAGGGTGATTAATTGGTGCAGGGAACACAGCCAAGACCAGAGAAGCCACACCAGGCCTCCATCCATTTGTCCATGCCCTGGGGTCAGAGATGGAGCAAATGGAATCTTTTATAAGAGAGGAAAGGGTGGAATGTAGCCATGGGGGAGTTCTGCAAGGAATTCACAGGTGTTTGCTTATTGTGCTCCCCCTTCCCTGTGGACCTGTGGGTGTGCTGTTTGTAATACAGAGAAGGATGGGGGTGCAGTGGCCCTGAGCTCTGGGATCTTTCACACCCATCCCCCAGCTGTGTTTTTATGAGCTACAATGGTTTCTATTGAAATAGCAGAAAACATGTTCAGGTCACTGGAAAGTCCATTGCGTTTCTCAGTAAACATTAACAGTGAAGGTGGCAGGACTTGGGTCTTTCAGGGGTCAGTCAGCAGGTTCACCCCCACCTGGGCCATGAAGCTGACCTCTTAATCACCATGCTGCCACTGAATTTTGGTGATTCTGCAGCTTTTTCTTCAAGAGTCAGCACGCTCTCCTCTGTCTTCAGGAAAGAGCACTCCAGAGGCTGGGTCAGGCCATTCCTCGCCAGTGAAATCCTGGTGAGAGCATGTTGATAACTGATGCTTAGAAACATCATTAACGTGGAAGCACAGCTGTTGTGTCAAGAGGTCATTTCTTTCCTAACATTTATTGGAATTATGAAAACGTAGGAAATTTAGAAAAGTTTTTTAAGAGAACAAAATAACCACCCAGGAAACCCAGTGTTAATATTCTGGCAAGCTTTCCTCTGGTAAAAACAAAAAGTCAACAGTCAAACAGGCAAATTTCCTATGCTGACAATTGTCAGAAAACTGGGAAATGCAACCTCTTTTTATTTTAACAATTTTAGCAATAATTTTTTTTCATTTTAATTGTGATTTTAATGAAAGTCTACAGAAAAGGGATTTTCATTCATTCATTGTTACCCAATTTCCTCCCTCCTCCACCACCCCAAGTTCTCTTTGCAATGTTGTCTTATATATAATGCCTAATCATATATTCCCCTTAAACAGTTATTTCTTTCATCTGTTCCCATACAGTGTTGATTATCTAACCACTCTTTTCCTACTCTCCTCCCAACACACCATGTCAATCCTGATTTATAACAGTGGTGTTATGCAATATTTGTCCTTTTGTGACTGAGATATTTCATTCAGCATAATGTTTTCCTGTTGGGAGGAAGAAACTGCAACCTTTTGATTCTTAAAAAAAAAAAGTGGGAGGAAGTCTCATTAGCAGAAGTTTTATGAACTTGGAATCTTACTGTATTGCTTTTCAGGCCACAAAAAAATGAGGCAGGAAAATGTGTGGAGGACTGCTTTTTTTTACATTTTACATTTTTCATTTTCTCTTCCTTTGTCTTCCTCCCCACAGGATCTCAGTTCTGTCTTCTTTGCATATGTTTAATCAAACTTAAGAGTCCTCAGTATACTTGTGCCAGCAGTCAGGTGATCAGGAGATGTATTGTTGTTGTTGTTGTTATGTGCCGTCGAGTCGCTTGCGACTCATAGTGACCGTATGTACAACAGCCCTAAACTCTGCTCTGTCCTGTGCCAATCGCACTGTATCTGACACTCCCATCCCGATTATCCCAGTCACTGAATCAATCCACCTCATAGAGGGCCTTCCCCTCCTGCGCCATCCCTCCACCCTCCCAAGCATGATGTCCTTCTCCAAGGATCGGTCTCTCCTCACAACATGTCCAAAGTATGTTAGACGGAGCCTCAGAATCCTTGCTTCCAAGGAGCCACCCGGTTTAACCCTTTCCAGGACGAATCTGTTTATTTTCCTAGCAGTCCATGGTATTCTCAATACTCTTCTCCAGCACCACACCTGAAAGGCATCAATTCTCCTTCTATCCTCTTCGGTCATTGTCCAACTCGCATCAGAGAATCAGAGAGTTGGAGATGTATTACACTTGGTAAAACTGTAGTTAGAGGACTGTCCAAATTATTGAAGGACAATGATGCCAGTTGAGGACCTCTGCAAATTATTGAGGAGTACTTAATTGCAGGCCACAGTCTTTTAGTCAACTTGCTATGCATCTGAGAGCTGAACAATGACTAAGGATGACAGAAAAAGAATTGATGTATTTGAGCTGTGGTGTTGGAGAAGAATACTGAATATCCCATGAACTGCCGAAAGAATAAAAAGACTATGTCTTAGAGAAGGTACAGCCAGAGTAATTTAGTACCTTTAGGTCACAATATTAGCTAATGACAGACCAGGCTTTGCTGTTGTTGTTGTTATGTGCCGTCGAGTTGTTTGCGACTCATAGCGACCCTATGTACAACAGCCCTAAACCCTGCTCTATCCTGTGCAAATCGCACTGTATCTGACACTCCCATCCCGATTATCCCAGTCACTGAATCAATCCACCTCATAGAGGGCCTTCCCCTCCTGCGCTGTCCCTCCACCATACCAAGCATGATGTCCCTCTCCAAGGACCTGTTTCTCCTTGCAACATGTCCAAAGTATGTCAGACGAAGACCCAGAATCCTTGCGTCCAAGCAGTAGCTTGGTTTAACACTCTCTAGGATGAATCTGTTTGTCTTCTTGGCAGTCCATGGTACATTCAATACTCTTCTCCAGCACCAAAGCTCAAAGACGTCAATTCTCCTTCTATCCTCCCTAGTCATTGTCCAACTCTCTGATGCATCACAAGTGATTGCAAAAATCATGGCCTGTATCAGGCGGACCTTAGTCTCCAGAGAGACACCGTTGTTCTTCAGTACTTTAGAGAGGTCCCTAACAGCAGACTTTCCCATTACAATATTTTTTTTTATTTCCTGGCTGCTGGTGCCATGAGTGTTGACCATAGAGTCGAGCAAACTGAAGCTGCAAATAATCTCAATCTCTTCGCCATCCATCCTGATGCTACCGATTGGTCCAGTGGTGAGAATCTTTGTCTTCTTGACATTGAGCCTCAGTCCATACTGAAGGCTGCAGTCCTTGACCCTCTGCAGCAAGTGCATGAGGTCCTCCTCAGTTTCAGCGAGCAGGGTTGTGTCATCTGCATAACTCAGATTGTTGAGATATCTTCCACCAATCCTGATGCCACACTTCTCCTCATGGAGCCCAGTCTCTCAGATAATCTGCTCTGCATGCAGGTTGAAAAGGTATGGAGATTGGACACATCACTGGCGTACACCCTTCCCAATTTTGAACCATGCAGTGTTGCCCTGTTCTGTTTTGATGACTGCCTCTTGGTCCAAGTATAGGTTTCGCATTAGCATGATTAAATGTTCTGGGATTCCCATTCTTCTGAGAGCCAGCCACAGTTTGTTATGATCCATATAGTCAAATGCCTTTGTATAATCAATGAAACACAGATAGACATTCTTCTGGAATTCTCTATATTATACAATATCCCTAGTACCACGACCCCTTCTAAGCCCAAACTGGACTTCTGGCAGTTCTATCCTGACAATCCCCATATTTGGCACGTTGCATTTTTCAAAAATGGTTGAACCACTATGTCTTATTCTTCATTCTTTCTTAAAATACGAGCACTCCCTCATCAAGCAGTGAGATTCTATCTTCCCTCTTCTTGATACCCGTGGACACTTGTAACTATTAATCAATAGAATATGATAGAAGCAATGCTATGTCACTTCCAAGGCCAGGTCATAAGAAGCAATTTGGCTTTGACACAAATCAGGTCTCTGTTGTTGTTGTTGTGGTTGTTGTTATGTGCCGTCGAGTCGCCTGCGACTCATAGCGACCCTATGTACAACAGCCCTAAACTCCGCTCTGTCCTGTGCCA
>NW_006399927.1:7065739-7066780 GCF_000299155.1 Elephantulus edwardii
AGAATTGATGCCTTTGAGCTTTGGTGCTGGAGAAGAGTATTGAATGTACCATGGACTGCCAAGAAAACAAACAGATTCATCCTAGAGAGGGTTAAGCCAGGCTACTCCTTGGAGGCAAGGCTTCTGGGTCTTTGTCTGACATACTTTAGACATGTTGTGAGGAGAGACCGGTCCTTGGAGAGGGACATCATGCTTGGGAAGGTGGAGGGACAGCGCAGGAGGGGAAAACCCTCTACGAGGTGGATTGATTCAGTGACTGGGATAATTGGGATGGCTGTGTCAGAGGCAGTGCGATTTGGCACAGGATAGAACAGGGTTTGGGGCTGTTGTACGTAGGGTCACTATGAGTCGCAAGCTACTCGATGGCACAGAATGACAACAGCAAAAAATATGAAAGATAATAAATGATTACATTGCTGGAAGATACTAAAGGGTTTTTTTTTTATTGGGAAAAACTTGTTGGGGGTACAAGGAGGTGAGGGTTGGGGGCAGAAGGATGAGGATGGGCCAGGATGCAATTGCAGAGCTGCACAGTTTGGTCGGTGAGGGAAGCAGGTGAAGGAAATGATGAAGGTCCAGTGGGGACCAGATGCTACAGAGAAATGACAAGCATTTTCCAATGGGAATTAATCAAACTGTCTTATTGATTTGGGAATTGGATGCCGACTCTCTGGCTTCTTCATGCTGAACAGGGGCATAGATGTAATGGGGGGAAGGGAGGACGCTTTATCACCTTACTGGTGGTCTTGGATTAAAGCTGCTTGCCTTCTTACTCTGTTAGAAGATATTTTCCTGTCATTTGCTCCCTTCTGGACTGCAAAGTGTTTTCCTGGGTGGGTCCAGTGGGAATGGCTGGTTGAACTAGAGGCTCCATCCTCCTTTGCTTCCTTAGCTGTCAGTTGTATTTCCTTTTTGTCACTGGCACTGGGTTCAGGGTCAATTCTGGAGTAAAACTCAGTGTTAAGGTTACCTGTAGGAAAGGGAGCAAACCTAGAGAGAACAAACTTGTGAGTTACAAATAGAAGGGCTTTGAGGGTGTTG
>NW_006399927.1:7067890-7088165 GCF_000299155.1 Elephantulus edwardii
GGGAATCCTTGAATTCCTGTTGTTGAGACTCGATCTTCACTGAGGGCCAGTTATCAACTGTTTAAGTGTTCAATTATCAATAAGCCGAAGTCTGTGGAAGGCCATAATGGCCCTGCTTTAAGTGGTTCGCTGCTCCCGCAGCTCACCACGCTGTCTCTACCTCCTCTGCCATCTTGGATCCTGCTAAGGGTTTTATGTGGGGGGGGGAGTTGTTGGGTTTTTTTTATTGGGGGGGTGTTATCCTTGATTTTTTCTAATGAAAGTTTACAGAGACTTAGGGTTTCCATTCATTCTTTGTTGTGCATTTCTCCCTGCCCACTCCCTCCCCCCAATTTCCTCTCCTCATTGAAAAGAAAAGAAAAATTATTTCATTGTTATACAATCCCCCCCCCCAAGTTCACTCCACTGTGTAGCCTTCATTCTGGACTCCTGTCATGATGATAATACCTAATCATATATCCCTTTTAAACAGTTCTCTCCCTCATCTGTTTCAATGCAGTATACATTTTCTATCCCATCTTTCTCAGTAAGTTTTGAGGTAGTTAGTATGTTGTTACAGTTGCTGCTTTCATCTATTGTCCATTACTGTTACAACAGCAACTTTCCATCTCCCCTTTATTCTGTAGTTAGAGGACTGTCCAAATTATTGTATCATCAAACTTGAGTTCTCCAGGAGGAAAATTGTGCACAGGATGTTATTGATCTAACTCAGTAGAAATATTCAATTTTCTGTTGCTGGTTAAATTTTTACATTTCCTTCTGTCTTCAGAGGGAGGAAAGCATGAAGAGGCTGAAAGGAGGAGCAGATCATTTTTAACTAGATATGGAGAATAAATCTATTTTAAGTAAAATGTACACATCCCTCAGTAGCTGTTGACTAAGGAATGGCTCTTACAGCGTTCCATGATGTAGTAAGCAGGGAGCTGTGGCACCAACCCAAGACTAAGTCTCTCTAGCAGTTGTATCCCACAAATGGTTCTGAGAGAAAAAAATGGGCAATCTCTTCCCGTGTGATTTACAGCCTTGGAAATCTGTTGGAGGGTTAGCTCTGAGTTGATTCCAACTCCACAGCAATGGCTTTTTGAGTTATAACTAATCCCTCAAAGCAAAGGTGGACTTTGTATGAGTGAGTTAGTTTAATCAAGAGATATCGTATACTAAAAAGGTGGAAATGTGCATAAAATCTTGTTCTTCTCAAGGGAGAAATTAAGTCAGAAAAACCAGAAGAAAATTAAATGCTCAAGAATCCGGTGGGAAAAAAAAGTTAAAAAAAAACTATTTCATTTGGTTCAGGATACTTAAGATTTGTAAACCATAGGCTCTCTTTTACCCATGTTTTCAGAGTCTATTCTTTGGATATAAGCATGACTTGCTTCTCAACTCCTTTAGGCCTTTGGTCAAATATCTTTGTAAAATATCCAGAGGTAATAAAATACTTCGAATAGTTTGTCGGTAAGAGCAGAGAATAGAGATGCTAACTGCTAAGGGGCTAGCACTCTTCCTTTGACAGACAGAAAAGGCATGCACCTTTATTGTCCAGAGAGACATCTTCAGATAAACATCTATTTATTTTACCTTTGAGCTGAAAGAGTTATACTTCTCATCAAATTATTTCTGAAATCGTGCATAAATTTTTACATCTACTCCTTCTCTTTAAAAGGCCAGAGGGTTGGACAGAAGGAACAGAGGAAGAGAAAAATCATTGCCTTCAAGTCCATTTGGATTCAAAGAAACCCTACAGGATAGAGTAGAAAAGCCCTGTGGGATTTCTAAGATTAATTTTTATAAAAGTAAACTACATCTTGCTTCCGTGGAGCAACTAGTAGGTTCAAACCACCAACTTTTTAGTTAGTAGCCAAACATTTGACCATTTTGCCACCAGAGCTCCTTAAAGAAAGGAAACTCATTACACCATCAGGGATCTTTAGAAGAGAGCAGGAAACAAAAATTAAACACATAAATATTCTACGTTAGATTTTAAAACACTGCTCTTTGGTTCAGAGTCTTGGTAGGAATAGATTGTACATGTGAAATAACATTTAACAAATGTTTCTACTTTCTGAGGTTTAATTTGCAAAGAGACTACTTAATGGTGTATGTATAGGGAAGCCATGGAGAATAGACCATAAACGGAAGTTGATCTAGTAGTGAAAGGATCTCTGGAAGCACAAAGGTTAAAAAAATAAACTGCTGATAAAAACATTTGGTAGTTCAAACCCATTAACCATTTTTCTGGAGACATTGGAGGCAGTCAGCTTTCATAAAGATTTATAGCCTGGAAAACCCTCTGAGGCGGCTCTACTCAGCCCTGTAGTGTCACTATCAGATGGAGTCAAATCAGTGGAAGTTTTGAGTTTGGGTATCAATGAAATAACACCATTCATTGACTCAAAGAGAGAGTTGTTACCGGTATTGAAAGGAGAGAATTGGGTAGACATGTCTACCTTAAGAGAAACTGTGGCCTTCTCTTAAGACATCTTTGAGCAGGACTCAAGGAGAATTAACACTCTGACCTCACTTTACTTCCTCCCTCTGACTTACTGAGACATTTCATTGACTAAAATTACTGGGATGTCAAAGGCCAGTTGAACTAGTTTCTAGAGATCAGTTCCTAGACAGAGAAGTGGGTAGTGGATCCAGGAGGCAAAAGCTAGATACCCAGAATATTGATATCTCCCACATATGAAAGTTTTCAGAATTAGAAAAAGCTTGGGCAGAGAAGGTGCTTAATATTGTTAGAAATGCCCCCAACATACAAAGGCAGTCTTAAACAAAGAGATTTTAGAAAAACCTTCAGAGAACATTTAACCAAGAACCATGGCTAACACCGCCAGGCAGCAGGATGGGATTCTACTCAGGTGACTGGCACATGTAAACTGCTGAATTTAAAACTATTACTAATTCCTGTGTGCAGCTCCGCAACAGAGCCCTTTTTTTTTCTATATTTTATTAATTTTCATAAACATTTACAGAGATTTTGGGTTTCCATTCATTCATTGTTGCACTATTCTCTCTACCCTCCTCCCAGTTTGTTCTTGTCCAAATGCCACAGTGCTTGTCAAAGCCAGTTCTGATTAATCTTCTTTGTCAGTGTGTCCTTTGCCATTCCCTATCACTCCTCCCTGAGAGAGACTTCACCCTGAGTCATAAGGAAAAGGGGATGGCGTATTCTCTTAGCTACTTCCTGCTGAAAAGGGACGCTGTGGGTTTCAGGGTGAAGATCTTCTCTCACTACTCTAAAGGGCCCCTTTGGCAGTAGGAAACACATAGACTATTATGGAGATTGATTTTGGAATTTAGATGCACTCTTATTGATTGTGCTTGGCCGTACATGTTCATATCCTTGAAGATGTATCATGGGGGTGTTGCAACCTAGAAGACACAAATTTGACTAACAAGTTATAAGTACATGAGTCCAAAAATTATGGAAAAGTAAAAGAAAAGATTCTTTCATTGTTTTACAAACCCTCCCCCAGGTCCCCTCCACCATGTAGCCCTCGCTCTAGTCTCCTGTGATGACAGAAATACCTAGTTATATATCTCTTTTAAACAGTTTTCTCCCTCCTCTGTTTCAGTGCAGTATACATTATTGAACCCATCTTACTGAGTCTCTCCCCAACCCCAAGGACAGTCCCATTCTACAGCAGTGGCATCATGTAATATTTGTCCTTTTGTGACTGGGATATTTCACTCAGCATAATGTTCTCCAGAGTCAACCATTTCGAATAATATTGCATGAGTTTCTTGTTTTTTAATGCAGCAAGCAACAAATGCTGGCGAGGCTGTGGAGAAACTGGAACCCTGATTCACTGTTGGTGGGAGTGTAAAATGGTGCAACCCCTGTGGAAAGCAGTATGGCGCTTTCTCAAAAAGTTGCAAATAGAGATACCATTTGACCCAGCAATTCCACTACTGGGAATATACCCTGAAGAGACCATAGCTGACATCCAAGCAGATATATGCACACCCATGTTTATTGCAGCTTTGTTCACAATAGCAAGGAGTTGGAAACAACCTAATTGCCCATCAACAAATGAATGGCTAGAGAAGCGGTGGTATATTCGCACAACAGAGCCCTTTTTAATAAATTAAAATAAAGATGAATCGATAGCAGTTCTCTTCCTGTCTCACTGTCACCATGTTGGTTGTATAGAGAAAAACCATTTTCTTTCTTCTCTTGAAACATCTTAAGATCATCAAAAATTTTCCTTTAGAAACAAAATCCGAGAAGCCTTGGCTGCCCTTTAACATGGTCTTGATAACACATCCTGTGTCAGACTTCCGGGCTGTGTGAAATTACACTGTGGCGTACTAGAGGAGACTAGGAGGCTTTTGTTTATTAATTTATTTTTGGTGCATGGGAGGGATGTGAAATCTTATTTCCATAGAGCAAAGTGTATTTTCCAAAAATGGTCACACAAATAATCCTGGCCTCACATACTCTTCCAGAAATATGCCACTCCCCATCAAAAGGTAGATAGAGTCTATTTCTTGTCTTTTTGAGCAAAACTTGAAATACTTAAAATATACATATAAACAAGTATAAAATAAAACATTTAAAAGAAGACCTATGTAAATGGTAATATGTTTGTGGACAGGAAGATTCAATATTCTAAAAGTATTAATTATTTCTAAATTAACTTGTGATTTTTTCAAAAGCCAGCATCCTATTAGGCAATACACTTCATGGAACTAGCCAATGTAATTCTAAAATTTATGCAAAAGTGGAAACAACCATTAATAACATTGAAGATAATTATCAGTAAGAATGAACTAGGATTTGGGAGGGAAGTATTTACACTAGAATATAAAGATTTCCTAAGAGGCAGTACTGAGTAAGAACATTGCAGAATTGGTACACAGATGAGACCAAAGAAACAAAAAAGATCATTCAGCAACATTCCCCCGAACAGATACACACTTGATTTATGATAAACCATGACTGTACAAAGTCCTGGAAAAATAATGGTTTCTACAATAAATGATGCTAAGACATGTGGGAATATCCATGTGGAGAAATATTTAATCTGAGTTCTTCTCCATACCAACTCCAAGTAGATTGTCCATCTAAATATGAAAACACAAACACACAAAGCTTTCAGAATATTCCAGTGGATAATGTCCAGAGGGTCTCAGGGTAGGGAAGGATTATCTAAAAACATTCAAAAAGGCAATAACCACAAAGAAAATATGACAAATATGACCATATGAAAAGTCTGAATTTCCAATTATCCAAAACAAACTGAAAAAAAAGTTACTAACTGAAAGGAAATGTTTGTAATGTATATAAACCCACCAAAGACCAATATCTAGAATATATACATATGCTTTCCACTCATTAATAGCTAGAAAACTTTAAATTAAAATGATAATGTTTATACCACTCAGGGTGGTAAACAATTTAAAGTCTGTAAATATCAACTATGAATAAGAATGTGAAGGGGGACAAAAGAAATTTTAAACAAGGTAAGATTGTGAATTGGGCTGTCTAGAGAAATTTAGATAGCTCTAATAAATCACCTGCTATAAATCAGGGAGCAATGGTGACCTACTGGCAAGAAGGTGTACTGCAATCCCAAAGGCACACGGTTCAAATCCACCAGCTGCTCCACAGGATAAGAATGGTCAGTCTCCTTCCATGAGAGTAAACTGCCTCTGAAAACTCACCAGAGAGTCAGTTATGAGTCAGTTCAGACTCAGTGGTACACAACAACAACAGTGCATCAGACAGCTAGACAATGAATAATGACAGAAGAAGAATTAATGCCTTTGAATTGCCGTGCTAGAAATCCAATGGACAACATAGTAAATATATTGTAGAGAAAAGGCAGCCAGAGTGCTCCTTGGAGGCAAAGTTTTGTCTCTCCTACTTCAGACATGTACCTAGGTGAGGTTATTCCTTGGAAAGGGATATTATACCTGGAAAGATGAGGGTCAATGAAGGAGAGGAAGACTTTCAATGAGATGGGTTGACTCAGTGACCTCAGCAAGTGCTGTATTGTGTCAGAGATGATGAGGATGTCACAGATAGGTCAGAGGTAACGATGGCCATTCATTGGGCCAACATTCACAGTCATACTATGAGCCATACTTGACCCAGTGGTGCCTAACAACAATAAAGTTGAAGGGATCTCTGGTGGTTTAGTCTGCAGGGAGTTACACTGTTAACCCAAACACCACACCTCTCTGGTGGTTCAAATCCATCAGCAGCTCCATGGGAGAAAGAAGGGCAATCTCTTCCCATTCTATTTGCAGCCTCAGAAACCTAGTGGAGATTCTGATTTGAAGGCAGTGAGTGAGTAAGCAAATAAACTTGGAAAGAACTCTGATACCGCAATGGTTAAATACTTAGCTGCTAATCAACAAGTTTGTGGTTCAAACCCACCCAGGGTTCCTAAGGAGAAAAGAGCTCATGTTCTGCTTCAGTGAAGATTATAGTGTGGGAAGTTCCACTCCACTCTGTCATTGGCTCACTATGATTCAGAATCAACTCAACAGTATACAACAACAATGCTTTTAACTCAGTATTTTTGTTTCTAGGTGTGTATTTTTATAAGACCTTCTGCACATATGTAACAAAATCATGTATAAGATTGTTTGTAGAGTCATTGCTTTGTCATAAGCAAAAAATAATACAAACAACCTAAATGTTCATTAGGTAAAAAATGGAAAAAGAGATGATGATTTATTTATGCAATGGATGACTTCACAACAGTTAAAATCTTTTAGTTGAATTACACATGAACATGGATCAGTCGCTAAAATATGATATTGAGCAAAAACATCATGCTACAGAAAGATGTAAACAAAATTCTACTACTTAAGTGAAGCTTAAGAACATTTGAAACAATACTGTTATTTATGAGAGGATATATGCAGTAAAAATATTGAAATATCCTTGGGAATAGTAAAAACAAAATCCAAGATAATTGTTCCATCTGGTGAAGAAGGGGAATATGAGAGAGATAAACAAGGAGTTTTCAGAATACTGAATGATTTCTTTCTCTAGCAAGAACAAAAGGCTATGGCCAAATGTTGAAATTTCATTAAGCTCCACTATCAGTAGCTAGACATTCAATCTATTATTCTCTCTCTGTGTGTATGTATATATGTATATATATATATATATACATATATACACATATATATGTTGTTGTTAGTGTCGTCAAGCTGTAAACGACTCACAGTGACCCCTGAATGAGAGACCTGAACACTTGCATAACTTTCATCACTTCTCCAAGTTCATAGAGTTTCCAGAGGCAAGCTATTTCGGAAGTGGATGCCACTCCTGCTTCTAAGCTTGTTTTAATCGGGGAGGTCCACCAAACACCATCCACCATGGTTAACCATTATCACTTTTGACATATCATTGTCATCCTATTTAGCATCACAGCAACCTCGAGCTACCACTGTACAGCAAATGGACAGACCAGTGTTATATCACTTAGAAGAATGTTTAATCAAAAACAGTTAAAACCAGGCCTAAGGGCCGTAAATTAAAATGACCCTTGTGGGGGGTATGTGTGTGTGTGTGTGTGTGTACTCTTGCTTAATTAACTGCCTCTGAAAACTAGCCAGAGGATTAGCTATGAGTTGTTCCAACTCTGTGGTACACAACAGATGATTAGATAGATGGATAGATAGATAGATAGATGTGTGTGCGTGCATATTGTTTTTAAAAAGTTTAATAAGAATCATAAGCCAACAGAGTACATGGATTTGTTGCATTGTGGGATTAATGACTTTTTTAAATTTCTATTTATTTTATACTTGTTTGCATACAAAATTCATATACACTATGTTCTGTTGATATACATTGTGTTTCAGACAGTCTTCTATTCACATTGTGTTTCATGAAATCATTCCCATACATTATGTTTTTATAAAATTGACACCAACTTTTAAAGCAGGCCCATGTCTTCCCCTTAAAACAGGTTTCCTTAGCTTTAGCAGTTTTCTAAATTAAGAACAAATTTTCCTCTCAAGTAAATGCAGACCAAAAAAATGAACTGATGATGCTTTTAATCTGTAGATGCTATAGTTGTGGGAGCTAGCTTTGGTACCCTAAAAACATTTTTAATAAAACTTAGTGTTTTAAATAGCATTTACTTTTATCATAAAAAGGGATGATGTTGTTTTATACCATCAAAACAGTTCCAGATTGATAGTACACAGCAAACAAATAAAACAAAGACACCAGAGCTCCCTCTATAGGGATGTAGGAAATACAATGAGGAGTTATGAATGCTCAAATGATAATAATAATTAAAAAAAAACAATTGGTGGCTTGAACTCACCGGTTGCTTCATGGGGAACTAATATAGCAGTCTGGATTTATACAAATTCACAGCCTGGCAAACATGTAGGGCAGTTCTCCTCTGTTCTGTAGGGTCTCTAACTTGAAATAAACTCATGTGAAACCTGCGCTTGGACCAGAAAGCAGTAGTCAGAATAGAGCAGGGAAACACTGCATTGTTCAGGATCAGGAAAGGTGTGCATCAGGGATGCATCCTATTCTCCATACCTTTTCAATCTATATGCAGAACAGATCATTCAAGAGGCTGGACTTCTGAGGAGGAATGTGGCATCAGGATTGGAGGAAGATTAATCAACAAACCTGCATTATACAGATCACACAACGTTTCTTGCAAAAACTGAAGAGGACCTGACACATTTGCTATAGAAGTTCAAGGACTGTAGTCTTCAATATTAATTGAAGTTTAACATCAAGAAAAGAAAGTTTGTCACCACTAGGCCAATTAGCATCTTCATGATGGACAGAGAAGGGATTGATGTTGTTCATCATTTCAGCTTTCGTAGTTCCACAATCAACACTCTTGCCGCTAGCAGTCAGGAAATCAAAGACGAATTGCTTTGGAAAAGTTTGCTGTTAGGGACCTCTTCAGAGTACTGAAGAGCAAAGATATCAGTCTAGAAACTAAGGTGTGCCTGATCCAGGCCATGGTCTTCATCATTACTTGTTATGCTTCTGAGAGTGGGACGATAACTAAGGATTATAGAAGGATTGATGCCTTTGAGTTTTGGAGCTGGTGAATAGTGTTGAACAAACCATAGACTGCCAAGACAACAAACAAGTCTGTCCTAGAGACAGTGAAATAGGGCTGCTCCTTGGAGGCAAAGATTTTTAAGGCTCCATCTCACATACATTGGCCACATGGCAAGAAGGGACCAGTCTGTGGAGAAGGTTATCATGCTTGGAAGGGTGGAAGAACAGCGCAGGAGAGGAAGACCCAAAATGAGACAGATTGACTCAGTGATTTAGAAATGGGATTAAGTCTTTCAGAGATGATGAGATTGGCTCAGGATAGGTAGGGCGGGTTTAAGAGCTAACGTACATAGGGTCACTATGAGTCACAGGCTACTCGATGGTACATAACAACAACAAACAAATGCAACAATGTGGCTTAGGAGCTAGTTTTTAGAATCCACACTGTATTTTAATGCAGTATTAATTCTAAATAAAGGGTAAAATTTTAATGCCTGTCAAATAATAATTTTTATATAAGAACCTTGTATTGTTGTGTTCTTTTTAAAGTTGAGATAAATAAAAACTTAAATTAACCTTAATTGCTTTTACTGGTCCTCTCAAGACAGTAACACTGATGGTGAATAGAAATTTGGAGTACTGTAGAATTGCATTTACTTTGGAAAATTAGATCAAGAAGAATTTCTATCTATTTGTAACAGAGTCATCAGGAGGAGTTGA
Source organism: Elephantulus edwardii (assembly GCF_000299155.1). NCBI lineage: Eukaryota > Metazoa > Chordata > Mammalia > Macroscelidea > Macroscelididae > Elephantulus > Elephantulus edwardii. The sequence continues at coordinate 7,077,618 of NW_006399927.1, forward strand.
AAGTCCACTGAAGCCCCCAATATACCATTTGTTGGCTTTAGTAAGTTATGTTATTTCACAAAATTTTGGTGTCTTCGTTTATAAACGGGGCTGCTGACACTATCTAAGACAAGAGTGGGATGGAGATTAAATGAAGTTACTGAAAGCAATGCCTGACATAGAAAAAAAGTCTTAAAATTAACATGAACTTTCTGTCATTATCATCTTCTATCAGATTATTTCAGGACAGTTGTAATTTAATAGAAAATTTTTTTGTCTTTTTTTATTGGTTTGCCTATAAAGTTCGTATATATAGTGTTTCACACTATTCTTCATTCACATTGTGTTTCATTCAATCATTCTTCTCATGCATTATGCTTTATAAAAATAAATCTCCACAGGACCTTGCCCATCATACCCCTATCTTTTCACCCAAATCCTTCCCATTTACTTCCACCTCTCTCTCCTTACATCAAACTGTGCAACCCTGTGGCTTCTCCCAGTCCCATTCTCACCCCTCCACTCTCACCTTTCCCCCCTTGAGTTCCCACATATGCTTTACTAGTTATCCTTCTGGTTTTACAAGAATAGTCTTATGCAGTATTTGTCCCTGTGTGACTGAGTTCGTTCACTCAGCATAAGGTGCTCCAATCTCTCCCAAGTTATGTAGTATTTTTCAAAATTGTTGCTCCTGAGTGCCACATAGTATTCAATTGTTTGAATGAACCATAATTTCTCAATTTATTCCATTGTAGTTGGACATTTGGGCTATTTCCATGTTCTTGTGATGGTGAATAACACTGCTATGAATATTGGTGTACACATCTCTATTTATGCTGCAGCTCTAATTTCTTTGAGTTGAGATATATTCCTCATAGTAGAATAGCTAGTTTATATGGAGTTTCTATGTTAGGAACCCAAAAACTGTCTTCCAGAGTGGTTGTACCACTTTATATCCCCACCAGCAGCGTATGAGAGTTCCCACCTCTCCGTCTCCTCTCCAGCATATATTGCTTGTTTCCCTACTAAGCTACCCCTGCTGCTGGAGTGAGAGGGTATCTCATTATTGTTTTGATTTGCATCTCTGTTATTACCATTATTGGGCATTTCTTCATGTATCTGTTGACCATCCAAATGTCTTCCTCTGTGAAAAGTTTTTTCATGTCTTTTACCCATTCCATATTTGGGTTATCAGTCTTTTTCTTCAGAAATCCCAGGAGTATTCTGTAAACATTTGTTATGAGCCCCTTGTCTGAGATGGTATTGTCAAATGTTTGTTCCCACATGGTAGCTTTTCCTTTCACCCTGCTGGAAAGTATTTTTGATGCATACAGGAATTTAACCCTTAGAAGGTCTCATTCGTCAATTTTATCCTTTCCAGATTATGCATTTATGACTGTATTTGGCAGTCTTTTTTTATACCATAGACTAGGCCTTCTAGGCTTGATCCAAGTTTGTCTCTTATGACCTTTATGGTTCTGGGGCTTTATTCCTATGGCTCTGAATAACTTTGAGTTGATTTTTTTGTATGGTGTGAGATGTGGATCTTGTTTCAGCTTTCTGCAGGTAGCAGTCCAGTTTTGCCAGTACTATTTGTTGAAGAGGTTGTTGTTTCCCCTTTTGATAGGTTTTATTTTCTTGTTGAATATAGATAAATGGGTCTATTTCTTAGTTCATAATTCTGTTCCATTGGTCAATAAGTCTGTCATTGTAGCAGTACCATGCTGTTTTGGTTAATACCACTGTTGAGTAGCTTTTAAGGTGAAGGAGTTATGTGGGAGCTATGCCTCCCACTTCATTTCTCTTTTTCAGAAACACTTTGCTTATTCAGGATCTCTTTCCTCTCCAAATAAACTTAATAAAAGTTTCTCTCCAAATAAATTAATCTTTTAATCTCCTTGAAAAAATAATTTGGTATCTCTACAAGGCCCCAGGAATTGTTGGCACATTGATTGACATATTTCAACAAACAAACGCTGACCTGAATGAGCAATACCAAATTGTGCCAAGAAATCTGGAGGACAATAACCTGGTCAATTGATGGGAAAAGATCTATATTTGTTCCCATTCCAAAGAAAGGTGATCTGACAGAGTGCAGAAATTACAGAACAGTATCATTGATATATCTTCTTCTTTGTCTTCTTGACATTGAGCCTCAATCCATATTGAATGCTGCAGTCCTTGACCATCTTCAACAAGCGCTTCAGATCCTCCTCAGTTTCAGCAAGCAGGGTTGTGTTATCTGCATAATGCAGATTGTTGATAGATCATCCACCAATCCTGACCCCACATTTCCCCTCACAGAGCCCAGCCTCCAGGATAATCTGTTCTGCATACAGGTTGAAAAGGTATGGAGACAGAATACATCCCTGGCGTACGCCCTTCCCAGTTTTGAACGATGCAGTGTTTCCTTGCTCTGTTCTGACGTGTTCTGGTATTCCCATTATTCTCAGAGTCAGCCACAGTTTGGTATGATCCACACAGCCAAATGCCTTTGCATAGTCAATGAAATACAGATATGCATTCCTCTGGTGTTCCCTACTTTCAGCTAAGATCCATCTAACATTAGCTATAATATCCCTAGTACCACGACCCCTTCTAAAACCAGCCTGGACTTCTGGCAGTTCTCTGCCGATGTGTTGTTCCAGTCATTTTTGGATAATCTTCAGTAGAATCTTGCCTGCGTGTGAAATCGATGATATTGTTCTATAGTTTCCACACTCTGTTGGGATGGTAACAAATATAGATTTCTTCCAGTCAGTTGGTCAAGTGGTTGCTCTCCAGATTTCTTGGTACAACTTGGTGAGCATGTCCAGGGCAGCATCTGTTAGCTGAAATATGTCCATTGGTATACCATCTATTCCTGGAGCCTTATTTTTTGCTATTTCCACAGTCAACACTCTAAGAAAACAAATAGATTCATCCTGGAGAGGGCTAAACCGGGCTGCTCATTGGAGGCAAGGATTCTGAGGCTTCGTCTGACATCATTCTTGGGAGGGTGGAGGGCTGGCTCAGGAGGAGAAGGTCCTCTAGGAGATGGATTGATTCGGTGACTGGGATAATCGGGATGAGTGTGTCAGAGACAATGAGATTGGCACAGGACAGAACAAAGTTTAGGGCTATTGTACATAGGGTCGCTATGAGTTACAAGTGACTAGACAGCACAAAACAACAGCAACGTCTTTTCTTGAGAGTGGTGTATTGAATTCGCCTACTTCTATAGTGGTGTTGTCTATTTCTTTTTTTTTAGTTCTGTTAATGTTTGCTTTGTATATTTTGCAGCTCTATCATTTGGTGGGAGGGACTGACTTAGTGGCGTAATGGATGTAGGTGTGTCAGAGACAACAAGATTGGCACAGGATAGAGCATGTTTTAGGGTGTTGTACACAGGGTTGCTATGAGTCACAGACAACTCAATCACACATAACAACATCATTTGGTAGGTAGCTATGGTTATGTCCTCTTGTGCTATTGATCCTTTAAGCATTATATAGTGACCTTCCTTGTCCTTTGTGATGGTTTTTGCATTGAAAACTATTTTATCAGAGATTAATATTGCTACTCCTGCTTTTTTTCTGGTAGCCATTTGCTTGGTATATTTTTTTTCCACCCTTTTATTTTTAGTCTTTCTTTATCTTCACTTTTCAGGTGTGTCTCTTATAAACAGCATACTGATGGGTTTTGGGTTTTTATACAATCTACTACTCTTTTTCTCTTCAGTAGTGCATTTAAACCATTCACATTCAGTATAATTATTGAGAGACAAGGGTTTATTGCTAACATATTGTTGAGTTCTTTTTGATATTGTTGCTGGTTACTTTTGTCCATCCTGCTTTCTGTGTCATCTCTGTAAGAAGGATTTCTCTCAGTGTTTCCTGCAATACTGGTCTTATTTTTACAAACTCTCATAGATTCTAGTTTCCTAAGAATATTCCTCTCTCCTTCATATTTGATGTACAGTTTTGATGGGTACAGTATTCTTGGTTGACAGTTGTGTTCTTTGAGTGTTTGATATATGGTTTCTGCTGAGACATTGACACTTAATCGTATTGCTCTCCCTTATAGGTTACTCTTCATTTCTCCCTAGCTGCTTTCATAAATACCTCCTTATCTTTGGTTCTGGAAAATTTGACTATGGTGTGCCATGATGTTTTTCTTTTGGGGTTTATTCTATATGGTGTTTACTCAGCTTCTTGAATATATATGCTCTCATTCTTCATTATGCCTGCAAAATTTTTTCTAGTAAGTCTTCCACAACTTTCTTGGTGCCCTTACCTGTTTCTTCCTCTTCTGGAATTCTGATTACACACATGTTATTCTTCTTGATGGTGTCCCACATTAGGCTTTCTTCTTTTTTCCTTCCTTCTTAATTCTGCTTTTTGTTCTAGCAGATCAGTGGTGACAATTCTTTTATTTCACTGGTTCTCTGTTCCAGCTCTTGCACTCTGTTCATATGGCCCTCCAGCATGTTGACAGCATCTGAAACATTGTTTCTCATATTCTAAATTGTGGTTTCTTGCTTTTCTAGAGCCTCTAATACTTCATTTATTTCATCTGCATTGTCTTGTTCTTTTAAGCTCCTCTTGGATTTTGCTTATAGAGTCCTGTAATTCTTTAAGTTTGTCTTTCACCCATTGAAAATATTCAATCATTGTTCTTTTGAAGTCTGTGTCAGAAAGTTCGATCAGACTTTCTGGCTTTAGAAAATCCATTGATACTGTGTCACTTTTTGGGGTGACATCTTGTTTTGGGTTTGCGTAGGGTGTGAGGCAATCTGCTGGGTTTGAGGTTTTTATATGTTTGAAGTCTTAGCAGGCTGTTGGTCAGAAAGTCACTGCTCCAGAGTAGTGTGAGGCATTTATCCTACCTTAGTTTCTCTCTGATCTTTTGACTCAAGGGAAGACTTGCTTCAGCTGGGGAGAGATAAGGCTTGTGAATTAGCGGCCTTCTCTGTCAGGGAACTGCTGCAGCTAGATGGATTCAAAGTGCCTGGGGCTAAAAGCAGCTCAAGCTGGAGGAGGGGGTGGGGGTGGGGGCTTCACCTTTGATATTGGTGTCCCTGGTGCAGTTCATATGGTCAGCAGCAGGTTGTCCTCTAGGTGGTGGGGCCTGGGTGTTTAGGCAGCAGGGCTGAGTCCTCCAGGCAGCACGACCAGGTCCTCCAGGTGGCAGGTTCAGGGGTCCATGCGGTGGGGCTGGGGCCCTTCAGGTAGTGGTGCCACAGTCTAGTGCTCTCAGCAGCAGAGCAGTCCTGGCTACACTAATAAATTTTTAAAGCAGGTATTTAGCTAATCTATTGGAAGAACTCCACACACAACATTGGCAATGTGTGGCTTTGAAGACACGTGTCTTGGCACCTAGTTGCACTTTTTGCAGGACAGATTCCTTTGCTCTTTTGGCAGTTGTTGTTGCTTTGTGCTGTTGAGTCACTTGCAACTCATAGAGACCCTATGTACAACAGCTCTAAACTCTGCTTTTTCCTGTGCCAATCTCATTGTCTCCAACATACTCATCCTGATTGCCCCAGTCACCAAATCAATCCACCTCCCAGAGGGCCTTCCCCTCCTGCACCTGCCCTCCACCCTCCCAAGCATGATGTCCTTCTCCAAGGACTGGTCTCTCCCTACAACATGACCAAAGTATGTCAGACAAAGCCTCAGAGTCCTTGCCTCCAAGGAGCAGCCGGTTTAACCCTCTACAGGATGAATCTGTTTATTTTCTTAGCAGTCCATGGTACCCTAAATACTCTTCTCCAACACCAAAGCTCAAAAGCATCAATTCTCCTTCTATCTTCACTGGTCATTGTCCAGCTCTCTCAAGCATAACAAGTGATTGCGAAGTCCATGGCCTGTGCCAGATGCAATAAACCTTTTGGCAGTACTCTTCTATATAATATTAAACAATGGAAGTTTGGAAAAGTCTATAAGCTTTACAACAGCATGTTGTGATCGGAAGAGTACAACTCCAGGCAAATTACTTAATCTCTCTGAGGTTCATTCTCAATATTTACTTCAAAGAGTTTTGAAGAAAAATCAAACCCAACCTTGCTAGTCACAGGAGCCTGGGTGGTTAAGTATTTGACTAGTACCCCAAAAGATAATTCTAGTTTGTGACATTGGGTCACTGTGAGTCAAAATTAACCCAACAACACCTAACAACAAATTTTGTAATGGAGTCCTTGAATGGCACAAATGGTTCATATGACCATTAACAAAAAAGTAGGATGTTTGAATCTGCTCAGAGATATCTCAGAGGAAAGGCTTGGCAGTCAATTGATTTCTAGGGGGTGGGAATGGGGGAATGGCCTTTGAGAACCTTCTAGAGCACATTTCTTTTCTAGTGCATTTGGCACTGTTGTGAGTAAATGTAGCTGTGATAGCAACTAGTTAATATTCCTTGAAAAGCAAGTGCAATTCCTAGATAAAATAAGAAAAACAAACTCAGTAAACACTGGTTTTCTGTCCTTGAACAGAATTCAAGCAAATACAGGTATCTTTAAGTAAAGGTAATATCAGTAGAAGGCTGTCAATCTGAGTTAATGCATTCTTAAGAGCCTCTTTCCCCGTAATTTTGTCTCACCATATAGAAATTGAGGCTCTGTAGTAACTGAGCAGGTTCCTCTGAGAAAATCAAATAAGTGGATCTGGAAGGTTGCATCTGAATGGAGGGGCCCTCTGATGAAGTAGTTCATAGGGAATTTTGCTGCTAATCATAGGCCTTTTGGCAATTCAAATCCTCCAGCTGCTCCAAGGGACAGAGATTGGCAATCTCCTCCTGTGTGATTCACAACCTCCAAAAACCCTTCAGAAGGTCAACTCTGAGTCGATCTGACTTAATGGCAGAATTTGATTGAAATTTTCTTTAGTTTGTACAGACATGGAGTGATGCTGGCTTTATTACCACAACCTGCTGTAACCTGATTTGTGCATCCTAGTTGTATTGTTGAGATGAATCACAGTGCTTACTTACAATGGCATTTTCTTATGTGACCCATTCTCTTAGCACATTGTTTGCACTTTTCTCATCCAGCAATGCAGCAGAAAGAGCTTGAGAGGCTTGCTCTGGTCCAGAGATTTTTCAGTAGTGAAAATTCATCGGTGAAGATAGTTTTCATCATCTCAGAATTTTTGAGCCTAGAGTGAGGGAAGTCGCATTGATATGGTCTTCATAAAACAGTAAAATTTTACTTTCTGAATACTGTGCCAGGTCTCTTTCCTGAGGGAGAAGGCAGTTTGGAAATCCCCAAAATCTGAATTGTTGCTGAATTACTTTCTTGCTAAAATATTTTAAATTGCTTTTGTGGTTGGTGTTTTTTTATAATTGCTATCACCTCCTTAAAAGTTTGTATTGCAGCTTTGGAATTGTGTTCAGAAAAGCCCTTATCTTCAGCAGGATTGTCAGGAATGCCACCTTTAGTCTTTTTCAAGGAGTGTAACTCCTTAGGGAATATGTAACCTCTGGTGAATGAAGAAGGAGAGGTCTTGGAAAAGGTAAGGAGGTGCATGCCAGGGTAAGGTTAGAGTGTAAATAAGAGGCATGTCCGGCCTTGGGCAATTATCTTTTCAATTTTATATTTTATTTGTTGGGATTCTTGAATTAATCAAACCTGCCACATAATAGATTCTTGAACAGACAAGATACTGCTAATTCTGAATGGTTCTACTAACTAAATGTAATTTTTCTTTTACTATTAGGTTCAAATCACCACCAGCTGAGTAGACCTGAATGTTCTAACCTCATTGATTAATTCTTTCAAATTACCATTCAAATAAGCCTATACCAAAGATGGACAAGTCTTTTCTGTGAAGGATCACAGTAAATGTGTTAGACTCTACAAGCCTATATCTATCACAGGCAGCAAGGTCATATAGGTGATGGGTAAGCAAATGTGTCTGTATGCCAATAAAACTTTACTAAACCTGACAAGGAGGCAAGTTTGGCCCTGAAGCCAGAGTTCACTAACCTCTACATAAACCATCAAAATCATTCCTTCAATTTAAATCAAAGCAACCACTGCTGTCAAGTTGATTCTGACCCTCCACTGGACTTATGAGGCCGCCGATCTTGACAGAAGGGAAACTGTCTCATCTTTCTTTTCCCAGAGCAGCTGGTGGGTTCAAACTGTTGACTTCAGATCCAAACCTGCTGCTGTCAAGTCAGTTCAAACTCATGAAGACTCTCCATGTGGTTTTTAATGCTGCACATAATAACAGAAGGACAACACCCGGCTCATAGACTCCAACGGCTGAGTTGGTGAGCAGCAGAATGTTAACTATACATCAGGGTTTCTTTGACTTTGAATAGTCACTGAATATTATTTTCATGTTTAATGCCCTTCTGATGTTTGTTCCAGTGGCATAGTCCACACTAGTGAGCTGGGTTACAAACGAAAGGCCAAATGTCTCCTGCAATTTAAATCCTCCAATCTCTGCGTTTGAATCCACCGAGCACTCAGTGGGGGAAAATGGACAATCTCAGCTCAGTATGATTTACCCTTTCATAACAAACTCGAGGTTGCTGAGTTTTTTAGAGAATTTGTTCATTGATTCAATAAACATCTATTGAGGCCTCTTTATGCCAAATACTTTATTGGGCTCTGAGGATACATGCCAAATAAAAGGTAACTCCTACATTTTAAACTCCTTCTGAAGCTCTGGTGGCTTAGTGATAAAAAATTGTGCTGCCAATCCAAAAGCATGAGGCTGGAACCCACCAGCGGCTCCTTAGGAGAAAGATGGACAATCTCTTCCCTCGTGATTTACAGCCTCTGAAAGTCCTCGGGAGGTCAGTTCCAATTTGACAACACTTAACAACAACAACATTTCTGAACAGTATACCATTGTGCTTCCCATGCTCCCTTGCAGTGAGGGTTTTGGGCACAAAATAGGTACTACCTCGTGGGATGCATGTGATTTCGGAAGTATAAACAGAAAGGAATCCATCCTCTTGCTGTCTCAACTTTTTTTCTGCTGGCAAGTTTGAATTTGCTGACTTTGAATTTTATTTTAAAGCAACAATATTGTCCACATTTTAAACTTCAAACAAGATTTATGTTTCAAAAGTATCAAAAGGGAATTATGTGAAGAGCAAATCATGTTAGTCCAAGTATTGCAGCAATAGTGAAGTGGCCTCCTCACTTATATCCACCCTGGTGAGCCTGTTTGAGAGGACAGAACTGGGAAGTATTCCTATAGATCAAGTTCAGTGATTTGCCTCTAGCGCTGTACCTGCTTTGCAGGAGGCCACTTCCTGTGCTGAGTCCCTTTTCCTGCTTAGTATAGCAAGTTATTTTCTGTTTGCTACACCCAAGTTTTGACTGATTGGTGAGTAAAAGCCAAGCTCTACCTGGATAAACAATTATCTCTAAGGGAGACAAAGAGTAAAACCACATTCCATGTAATTGTCATGGAGTTGTGTAGGAAAGCTGCAGTATGTCACAAGAAGCTGAACTTGGAAAATAATTGATACGATGTTCATCCATTTTACACATAGAATAATCCATCCAATGTTTGGAGAAATGAAATTTAGTTTTTCAAAGAACAACAGCACTGATATCACCTAGGAGCTTCCTAGACATACAGTTTCTGAGGTCCCATTCTAGAGCTGCTGAATCGCAGACTGGACAGAAGGGCTATACCAACCTTTGTTTTAAAGAATCTGCTGAGAGATCTCTGGGTGGTATCAAGAATGTTAAGTGCTTGTCTACTAACTGAGGGTTTGGAAGTTCAAACGCATCTGAAAACATCTTGGAAGACAGGAGTGGGGATCTGTTCTGAAAGCTGACACCTTTGGAACCCACATGGAGCACGTCTGCTGTTTACACGCAGGGTCGCTGTAAGATGAAAGGACTTGAAGGCAACCACCCCCAACAGCAACCAGTGACTAAAACGCACAGTTGAGTGTCAGAAACACCTGAATAGTGCACAGCTGTTCTAAGATGAGAAGGCAAGTAGGCTTTAGTCTGTGCATTGGAATAAGGGTGAGGAGGCTCTTCTGCAGCTCACCACCAGAATGAGAAAGATTCTTTTATGACCAATTTTCCTCAGAAGATGAAATTTCCAGAAGAAGAAGAGATTGAAACTTGAGCATTCTAGCATTGTGTTTTTATATCTTCACACAGGGTTCGTCTTTGCAGTTAAGAATTGAATTCTGCCCTTAATTAACTGTAAGTCACATGAAAGGAAATTGCTCATCTTTCTCTCTCAGAGGCTCTGGATTCAAACAGCCAGAGACATGCTGCCTTTGGATTAGCAATGCAATTTCCTATGGACCAGGTGACCAGAGCTCCTTAATTGTTAAATTCTATCCTTAATTAATGGTAGTCAAAGTTTTTACATCTATATTTGGGGGGCGGGGGGAAATGTCTTCATTGAAACTGGCTTAGATTTGACAACAGAGTAGATTCTCAACTGATGGTTTACTTTTAAATCAATGCTGGTGCCTGTTGCTGCCAAGTCAGTTCCAAAGCATGGTGTGCCTCTGAGTGTCAAAGTAGAACTGTAGGGATATTTTTGGGTGGATTTATGTTAATGTGTATATATATATATTTAGATATAGATATACTTAGAT
>NW_006399927.1:7088285-7097823 GCF_000299155.1 Elephantulus edwardii
GATATAGATATATATTTACAGTGTTGGGAACTTGATGGAGGGTCACTCAGAGGAGTCGTCTCTGAGTACTGGGATGTTTCTGTGGAGTTCACCTGTGACCTGAGACAGTTCCTGGTCCCCGCTCAGAGAGCTCCATACTAAGGTGATGCTAGAAAACTATAGCAACCTTGTATCCATTGGGGATCAAGTCAGTAAACGCAATGTGCTGTCCAGGTTGGAACGAGGAGAGCTGCCATGGACCATGTTGGGTGAAAGTCAGTGGAATGTCTTAGAAAATGCAGAATGTTGATGACCACCAGCATGGGCACATGCAGTATGGAAGAAGGGTGGACAGAAGGGTTCCATGCTATAAGTAAATTGCCCAGGAAAATCATGGTATCTTTGAGTCCTGTAAAAGTCTGTGAGGTCAGATTTCCCTTTACCAGCGGTCCACTGGAGAAGAAGTAGTGATGTAAAGACCTTGGATGAGTTTAATGAAGATAAGCAAACCTTGCTCTATGATGATCATGAGCAATTTTATCCTGTGGGCATATTCTCTGACTGTCAGAACACCAGCCACACCAACTCCTGGCTCAAGTAGCCTCAGAAACGTGGCTACACAGACACGCTGCACATGTGTAACAGTCCATGAATACATATACTAGGAAGTCCTGGATCAATGCTCATTAGATCATCCATGTGGGACAGACACCCTACAGGTGTCATATGTGTGGAGAAACCTATTTCAAAAAGTGTAAGCTCATCGAGCACCATCAAGTGAGCCAACAAGGGTAAAGGCTGTGTGAATACCTGGAATGCGACAAAACCTACTTCCACAAGTCATACTTCCATTATCATCAGAAAATTCACCTGGCAGAAAATCCCTGCTTATGCAGCCAGTGTGGAAAAGGCTTCATTAGGAAGCATGACCTTGCTGTTCATCAGCATACTCCTACCACAGAGAAACCTTGCAGATGCAACTAGTGTAGGAAAAAAAGATCAAATTCAAGAGGAGTGTCATAGTGCATGGCAGATGCACAGTGTGGAAAAGCTGCATGTACACCTGGAATGTAGAAAGGGCTTCAACCACAGACCAGAATCATTGTCCATCAGTGGATGCAAAGCACAGAGAAGCCCTCTTGGTGCCAAGAGTGAGGAAAGGATTTCTTTCAGAAGAGGAGCCACATGATATACCAGTGAATTCACACTGAAGAAAAGCCATAGGGGTGCCAGGAGAGTGGGAAAGGCTTCCACTACTGGAAGAATCTCATCCTGCACCTGCAGATTCACACTGGATAGAAGTCCTTCATATTCAGGGAGTGTGGGAAAGGCTTCTACTACTGGGAGAGCATCATTCTTCACCTGTAGATCCACACTGGGGAGAAGGTCTTCATATTCAGGGAGTGTGGGAAAGGCTTCCATTACCAGGAGGGTCTCATCCTCCACCTGCAGATCCACACTGGAGAGAAGCCCTTCATGTGCAGGGAGTGTAGGAAAGGCTTCAACTGGAAGGGCAATCTTATCATCCCCTAGCGGATCCACAAAGGAAGAAGTCCTATGTTTGTGATGAGTGTGGGAAAGGCTTTGGCCAGAAGCCAGACCTCGTGGAACATTAGAGGTTTCACGTAGGCAGGAAGCTCTTCTCATGGGGCAGATGCGGGAGATCTTATCCACAGAAGTCCAGCCTCATCAAACCGAAGAAGATCCACACTGGAGAGAAGCCCATCTAAATGAAGTATGAGCTCTTCCAGCTTCAGGTGGCACACACAGGACAGAAGCTGTACAGCTGCCTCTAACTTTTACTTGCACAAGAGGAGGTTTAGAGGAGAGGTATTAGGAGATGCAAACAAAATGGAAGGGCCTTGTACCACAAGCCAGGCTGAGCCTCACCTCAGTGACTTCTTTGACGGGGAGAGCCTGTTGGCCCAGTGACTGTGCAGGGCACCACCAGTGGCTGCTCAGACCTCAGCACACATTAGGGAATTCCTGGCCAACAGGAGCATGGTCCTCATGGGGGACGAGGGCTCAGCAAAGTTTCCTACATCATTAGCCCTTTGCTGCAGTCATCATGTCAATTCACTACACTGGTGATCCTCCTTTCTTTTGTCAACACTTTACCCTTCCAAGCATGATATCCCTTTCCAAGGAATATGTCCAAAATATGTGAGGTGGTAGTAATGATTAAAAAAACCCCATGGCTCCTGTGTGCTGTGTAGTATTCCATCATGTGAATGTACCATAATTTCTCAGTCCATTTGCTTATAGTTGGACATTTGTGTTGTTTCCATGTTCTCATGAAGGTGAATAATGCTGCTATGAACATTGGTGTAAAAGTCTCCATCCGTTCTCATTTTCTAGGGGTATATTCCTAGTTTGGAAGGAGGGGTGGCATCCACTTCCTAAACAATATGCCTCCAGAAACTCTATGAACTTTGATAAATGTCAATAGTTATAAAAAGGCTTTTTGTTCATAGGGTCTCTATCAGTTGTGCTCAACTCAAAGATAAAGAAACTGTGGTATATTCACATAATGGAATAGTACACTGCATTGAAAAACAAGGAACTCATGAAATATTATTCACAATTGGTGACCTTGGAGGACATTATGCTGAGTGAAATATTTCAGTCACAAAAGGACAAGCACTGCATAGTGCCACTGTTGTAAAATGGGATTACATAGAGGTTGGGGGAAGACTGAGAAAGATGGGATAAATAATGTATACTGTATTGAAACATATGAGGGAGATAACTGTTTAAAAGGAATATGTGATGAGGTATTATTGTCATGACAGGAGTCCAGAATGAAGACTGCATAGTGGAGTGGACTTGGGGGGAGAATTTTTCTTTTGCTTTTCAAAGAAAAGAGCAAACTGGGGCTCAGGGGGGAGGTGTGGGAAGGGAGAAAAGTGCAACAATGAATGAATGGAAATCCAAAATCTCTGTAAATTTTCATTAAAATTAAAATTAATAGTAATAATAATAAGCCAAAGGTGGGTGACTCTATTCCACAGTTCTCAGGCCTGTTCTCAATTGGTTTTGGTCAAACATTCTTCTAGGTTGTATAGCTCTGGTGTGTCCACTTGCCGTACAGAGGTCACTTGTGGTTGCTGTGAAGGTGAACACTGTGACACTGATATGTCAAAAGCGATAATGGTTACCCATGGTGGACAGTGTTTGGTGGAGCTCCCCAATTAAAACAAGCTTGGAAGCAGGAGTGGCAACCACTTCTGTAAATAGCTTGCCTCCAGAAACCCTATGAATTTGGAGAAAGGATGAAAGACATGCAAGTGTAGAGGACTTTCATTCATAGGTTCACTATGAGTTGCCTATGATTCAACAGCACTTAACAACAACAACAACAATAATAAATAATAATAAAACAAAAAATACTAAGTTGTACTTTCATTAAAATCATAATTAAAATAAATTATTTTTATACAATGGAAAAATATGGTAATTGGGAGTGCTGGGAGAATTAGTAAACAGATTATAGTATTCAATCAAGAAGTCAATGTAGGCCTCATTGAGCGATTGAAAGGTCAGTAGAACCTTAGAAGAATGTAAGAGCAAGCCACATGGTTATCTACAGCAGAGCAAAGGCTAAAGGGAAGATAAATGCCTGGCAAGCTCAAGAAGCAACAAAGAGAAAGAGGAGGCACAAACATGTTGAGCTTTGACGCCCCTTGAAAAATTTCAGCTTTTACGTGAATGGGGTAGGGAGCTATTGCAGTTTAGAGCAGAGCCTTAACAATGCACCTAAGTGTTGGCATGTGCTAAGAATTTTCACCCTCTGACTTCACTTTTCATTTTCATAGATTGTATTTTACAATTATAACACCATGACAAACTGTGGCTGACTCTGAGAAGAATGGGAATCCCAGAACACTTGATCATTCTAATGCGAAACTTATACTTGGACCAGGAGGCAGTCATCAGAACAGAGCAAGGGAACACTGCATGGTTCAAAATTAGGAAGGGCGTACGCCAGGGATGCATCCTATCTCCATACCTTTTCAACCTATATGCAGAACAGATTATCCGGGAGGCTGGGCTCTATGAGGAGAAATGTGGGGTCAAGATTGGTGGGCGATTTATCAACAATCTGCGTTTTGCGGATGACACAACCCTGCTTGCTGAAACTGAGGAGGACCTGAAGCGCCTGCTGCAGAGTGTCAAGGACTGCAGCCTACAATATGGATTGAGGCTCAATGTCAAGAAGACAAAGATTCTCACCACTGGACCAATTGGCAGCATCAGGCTGGATGGTGAAGAGATTGAGATTGTACACAGCTTTAGTTTGCTTGGCTCCATAGTCAACAGTTTTGGCACCAGCAGCCAGGAAATTAAAAGGCACATTGCCATGGGAAAGTCTGCTGTTAGGGACCTCTCCAAAGTGCTGAAGAGCAGTGGTGTCTCTCTGGAGACTAACGTGCGTCTGATACAGGCTATGGTCTTCGCAATCACCTGTTATGCATCAGAGAGTTGGACAACGACCAAGGAGGATAGAAGGAGAATTGATGCCTTTGAGCTGTGGTGCTGGAGAAGAGTATTGAGAATACCATGGACTGCTAGGAAAACAAACAGATTTGTCCTGGAAAGGGTTAAACCGGGTGGCTCCTTGGAGGCAAGGATTCTGAGGCTCCGTCTAACTTACTTTGGACATGTTGTGAGGAGAGACTGGTCCTTAGAGAGGGACATCATGCTTGGGAGGGTGGAGGGACAGCGCAGGAGAGGAAGGCCCTCTATGAAGTGGATTGATTCAGTGACTGGGATAATTGGGATGGGCGTGTCAGAGACAGTACGATTGGCACAGGACAGAGCGGAGTTTAGGGCTGTTGTACATAGGGTCACTATGAGTTGCAGGCGACTCGACAGCACATAACAACAACAACAACAACACCATGGTAGCTTGAGTTCATCATTGTTTCCAAACCCAAATAAAAAGGCTTGACTCTCTCCTGAAGGAACAATAAAAACGGGAAAAAGAATGGGGGAAAAGAGGCTGTGAGTCAAGTCAATGACACTCTTAATGATTGTAGTGTGCTCAGAAAACAGGCACTGGGCTCACCTGGGACATGCCTCATGTTCTTGGAAAGAATTTCAAATGAGCTGAAACAATGCTTCTCCAGGACCCCTTGAGGTTTGGAATTAGTCCAGACTTGGTTCTGTGCACCCAGAAACATTAACTGGGACTTTCCAAAGTGTGCTTGATGCTGATTAGTGATAAGCAGCCTCCGTGTTCTATTTTTTTAGCCAGGTACAGGAAAATCCCATCTCTGGCTACTCTGATCTACTGGCTCAGAGAACTGTCCTCTATCACACTGGGAAATCTCGTATTGATAGAGATGCCAGCTCCCTTGGAGACCTAGATTGAATGGATTCAATTCAGGAATCAGTCTATAATTCCCACTCCACCAAGTCTGTAATGTTTGAACATTGCGATGGCTCCTTCTTGAATTGTAGCTCTGTGTTTTTATAATAGAACTAACCCAAAAGATGTCCTGAAGAAAGTCTCCCTTCCCAGAAAGTCACTCTCCAGACTTCAAATCACATCGTCCTCAATCCAGGGCCACAAAATCCAGCACAAATTTTTTGCACCTGCAGAGGAGGTAAACTTTGCCATGGGGATGGTGGGACAGATCAAAGACGTATTATTTCAAAAGTGAGTTGAGGAGAAATTGCCCAACAGTTGGAATATAGTTTGTGATTGAATCCTATCATATAGACAAAAAATTGTGTGCAGTTCATTCCCAGAGGCATTGTGACGAAATCCTCTGTGGAGTAAACAAAAAGAGAGTAAGTATAGAGACTCAACAGGACTGACTCAACCGGAATCAGAGGACTGGCAAGCCCAGAACAAAATCATAACACTGGTCACACAATCCTCCCTAAGGCTGCCTGTTTCCAAAAGTGTAGCCAGAGCAAACCAGCATGTTGAAAGACAAGTATGAGAGGCTCAAACAATGAAACTTTTTTTTTCTTTAAAGGCATGGTACATTCTAGAGCTCACTGAAGAGGTACCTCTGGTTGTAAGAAAAACAAAAGTCTTCTACAAAGGGATTTGACATCCACAAGTTTGCAAGTCTCAGGGTAATTTCAAACAGCCATTCTTTATCTTTTTTTTTCTTTTAATGGAGAAGTAATGAATTCCGCTACTGTTAGCTAAAGATTTACAAACACAGGACAAATTCCCAGTCTCCGCTCCTTCCAGCCAGCTCCAGCAAGCTGCGTGCACATTTTTGGGGAAGGAGCCGACAGAGCTGGAACCACCTGGTTGCAGGGTTACTTGGGGGCATGGAGTTTATTTGTCCCAGCTTTTTAAGGATCATAAAATAGAGAGTGGCAGTTATTAGCTTGGCCATTACTACTGAATGATAAATTAACTTTTTACTCTTGCCTTGAGTGAGGAAATGTTCATTTTTTCCTGTAACTTCCTGAAGTGAGAATTACCTCCACACAGCATTGATCTCCAGATTGATGGAAACTTTGGGATAAAAATAAGGCTGTGAGGACTGGAAGCAAGCTGGTGTCCACAAGCCCAGGGCCCAGATGGTCAAAGACTTCCCAGAGATCTGCCTCCTTCACTGAGTGGGCCAGGGGAAGTCCACGCTGGTGGAGGAGAAATCCAGAGAGGACCCTGCAGCCATCTTCATTAGGGAAATCAGGACAGACTTGCTCTTCTGGGATGTGGTAGTCAGTCTTTGGAATTCCCCTGGATTTGAGGAGTGCTGGTGAAAATCTGCAGGAAAAGGGGGGGGGGGGACTACCAAAAAACTTTGCAGACTGAAAGCCTATGAACAAAAATAATGGGGTTTGTTTAAACTCTGTCACGCACAAATGCACCCTCACAAACTGGCAGAATCAACTCAGCCATCCAGATCCTGATACCCAAGAAAGAACAGCAATGGGGGCCTAAGTACACGCCACACAATGCACCTCTACCCCTGCTGGAGAGAGGCACAGGTCTGAGGAAGCTTCCTGTGGTTTGTGGAATACAGTTTTATTAGGTCTCATTTCCATAAAGATGTAACCTTGACTGTGAGTAGAGTAGAATCAAACAGAGGCACAACTTCAGGCCTTATTCTTTACATGTTGTTCATTGACATCAAGTCAGAGACGATGCATAATTGATCCTACAGCAGATTTTTAGAGGCTGTAACTCACAGGGGAGGAGATTGCTCATTTTTCTCCATCAGAGATGCTGGTAGATTCAAACTGCCTGCTTTGGGGTTGACAGCCCAGCTCCTTACCCACACACATCCATTTTCTTTACATGGTCTTTACATATTTTTTTCCTTTGCACATTTTTCAGTTGGATTTTTAATAGTTTAGCCACATATAAGAGCTTATACTGAGACAAATGATCCTGCTCACTCTTTGAAAGAACATTTTGCATTTGAAGTCAAACCAAGGAGAAAGTGAGAGAAATCTGAACATTTCTTAATGACAAAAAAACCCACCATGATTTATTCTGTCAATATGTGATTCACAAGCTTTCAAAAGCCATTTGATACACGCTTCTCATTTTACATATGAGGAAATGGTGGCTTAAACATGAAGAAATCACTTCCCTAAGGTCTCATATGTGTATGAGAATGAACAGAATGTTTAAATTCATCCGGGCTATTGAATAGCTTATAGTTATTCTTTGAGTTCCATGTCATTTTTCCATGATCATTCAATTTTTTATGTTGTTACTACAATTCAGAGACCCTATGAACAATAATCTGAAACTTGGCCTATTCCACACACCCTCACAAGCTCTGATACGTTTGAGTCCATTGTTATAATGACTGTGTCTTTCTCCCTTTCTATGACCCTCTACCTTTCTCAGCATGATGACTTTTTCCCAAAGCAGGTTCATCCTGACAACATGCTCAGAGGATGTGAGACAAAGTTTCACCATTCTTACCTCTAAGTAACACTCTGGTTGCATTAAGCTTGGTCTAATGTAGCCAAAAAGAGGGGAGACTCAATTAGATCCTCCATTCTTCTCTGTTGTGACCTGGTAAATACACAGGATAGTCCTGGGGGACGAGGGGAGAATTACAATTGTAAGGCTCAGATAGTAACCCTACTTCCACTTTCTTTTCTTTGCTTAATAGAAACGTTCAAATAAGCTATCCTATTGTTTTATTAAGATATCATTTTTTTTCTATCATAATTTCTAATTTTGAAGAATTTAAACTCATTGTAATCAAGTTGGAACTGATATAACTGACCATCCATCCAGTAGGTTCTCCAAAGGCTATAAATCATAAGAGAGGAGCTTACTCATCTTTCTGCCATGGATCCAAAATCTTGCTGAAGATTATCCAACGACTGAACAGGACATAGACAGAACTACCGGAAATCCAAGCTGGGTTTAGAAGAGGCTGTGGCACTACAGACATTATCACAGATGTTAGATGGATCTTGGCCAAAAGCAAAGAGTACCAGAAGAATATCTATCTGTTTCATTGACTATGCAAAGGCATTTGACTGTGTGGATTGCAACAAATTGTGGTTAACTTTGAGAAGAAAGGGGATCCTAGAACACCTGATTGTGCTCATGTAAAACCTGTACTCAGCTCAGGAAGCAGTCTTCAGAACAGAGCAGGCAAACACTGTATGGTTCAAAATTGAGAAAGTAGTGGCTCAGGGTTACATCCTATCTCCATTCCTTTTCAATCTGTATGCCGAACAGATTGTTTGGAAAGTTGAACTTTACAAGGAAGAATGTGGCATCAGAATTGGAGGAGGACCCATCAACAAGCTGCAATACACAAGTGACACAACTTCACTTGCTGAAACTAAGGAGGACCTGAAGCATTTGCTGCAGAAAGTCAGGGACTGTTGTTTTCAATATGAATTGAAACTCCAACATCAAGAAGACAAAGATTCTTACCTCTGGACCAATTGGCAGCACCATGATAGATGGACAAGAATTTGAAGTTGTTAACAATTTCAACTTGCTTGTCTCTACAATCAACATTTGGCACCAGCAGTTAGAAAATCAAAAGATAAATTGCACTGGGAAAGGCTGTTGTCAGGAACTTCTTCAAAGTGCTAAAGAGTAGTGATGTCAGTCTAGGCACTGAGGTGCATTGATTCAGGCCATAGTATTCACAATTACTTGCTATGCATCAGAGTACAACGACTAAGGATGATACAAGAATTGATGTCTTTGAGTTGTACTGCTGGAAAAGAGTATTGAACTGCAAAGTATGGACTGCCAGGAGTATAAATAGGTCTGTCTTGGAGAGGGTGAAACCAAGTTTCTCCTTGGAGGCTAGGATTTTGAAGCTCCTTCTCACATACATTGTACACATGGCCAGGAGGGACCAATTCCTTGGAGAACATTATACTTGGAAGGGTGGAGGGCCAGTGTAGAAGAGGAAGGCCCTAGATAAGATGAACTGACAAAGTAACTAGGAAAATTAAGGTTGTTGTTGTTGTTATGTGCCATCGAGTCGTTTCCGACCCATAGCGACCCTATGCACAACAGCTCTAAACCCTGCCCTATCCTGCGCCAACCGCACCGCCTCCGACACACCCATCCCGATGACCCCAGTCACCG
>NW_006399927.1:7099433-7137848 GCF_000299155.1 Elephantulus edwardii
TTGCTGTTACCAAGCAATTTGCCAATATTGTTTGTAACCAGATAATGATCTTCTTGAGTTTTCTATTTAATGTTATTAACATGTTTCTTCTGGAAAACTCTCTCCAACTTCCTACTCTCATTAACCAATGTTTTCATATGATAGAGTCTCTGTCATCCATAATCGAAGTTCTTTATTTTAAATTTTATTCTTTAATTATACTTGTATTGAAAAAAGCAATTGATCCTACTTAAGATTCTCAACTTTGCCAGAACAGGTAATTGTTGTAAGGGTATCTGATACACTGTAGAATGTTTTGCAGCATCTCTAGCCTCTACTACAGTTGTCAGTAGAACTGCCACCTCCTAGTTGTCACAACCAGTATTGCCTCCAGGAATTGTCAAATTTCTCCTGTCAGGGATAATAATATCTGGTGGTGAATCACTTACATAACTTATTTTAGAAAGAGACTCCAGTAGAATTTAGGCTCTACAAGAGCAAGGATTGATTCTGTTTTGTTCATTACATGTTTGGTTGTTTGTAGGGTTTTTTTTTTGTTTTTTTAACATAACAAGTATTTTTTTGTTTATTTATTTGCTTGGTTTCTTCCATTGTTTTTTAGCATTTGTTGATTAAAAGACAAAATTAAAAATACAAAGAAAAAGGCTTGGATTTAGAATACTCAAATATCATCTAATGAAATCATTTCACCTCCTTGAACCTTACCATAGTGGTGATGGTTGTTGTAATATGCCATTGAGCCTCCTGCAAGTCATAATGACCCTATGCACAATAGCTCTGAACCCTGCACTACCCTGAGCCAACCTCACTGTTTCCGACACACCTGCTCCCATTGCCCCAGTTACTCTGTCAATCTATCTAATCTGGAGTCTTTCTCTCCTGTGATGTCCCTCTACCCTTTCAAGTATCATGAGTCCTCTCGTAGGACTGGCCCGTCACAAAATATATCTGATAGAGCTTCATAATCCTTGTCTCCAAGAGGCAACTTGGTTTCATCTTCTCCTGGATGGATCTGATTGTTCAAAGTATTAAATAATCTTGGCCTTGACCCTACTTTCTTAGAAATTCCAAACATTCTCGTACAGTAGTATGAAGATGATGAAGATATTTGTAATAGGTATCATTGCCTTTAGATTTGAAGGATAACTTTAAACACACACACACACACACACCCCAACAAAAGAAACCTCTCACCTCTCACTGGCATCAGATGGGTCTCAACTCATAGAGAACCTCCATCGCATCTCTTAAACTGTAGAGAAGACTGCCCCGGCTGGATTCTAACTGCTGGTCATGCATAGTATTTGGGTGAGAAGTACAGAGCTCCCTGTTTGAAGGTTGTTGGAGATCAAATACCTTGAAGTAAATTTTGGCCTCTAAAATAAAGCCTACATCATCCTGCAAAAACAATTTTACCTTATTCTATTACCAAGATCTCGAAAATGAAATCTATTTGACCTCAAGGTAAGAAAATAACTCCTGAGGTTTAGTAGTTAAACCCTTGGTTGTTAATCAAAAGGTCAGCAATTCAAAGCCACTAGCCACTCCACTGAAGCAGAAGAAGACAATCTACTTCAAAAAGGATTCATTGTCATTCTTCGTTAAGTGTCATCAAGTAGCAGGCGACCCTATGAAGGAGAGTCCTCAATGCTTGGGCGCCTTTCATCCTCTCTCCAGATTCATAGGGTTTCCGGAGACAAGCTATTATGGAAGTAGATGCCACTCCTCCTTCCAAGCTTGTTTTAATCGGTGAGCTCCACCCCACTCTATGTCCACACTGGTTAGCCAACCATTAATACATTTGACACATCAGTGTCACAGTGTTCAGCCTCACAGCAACCACAAGTGACCCCAGTAAGGCAACTTGTACACCAGGGCTATACAACCTAGAGGAATGTCTGAACAAAAACAATGAAGGACTGGCCTGATGGCCCTTTTTGGGCTTGAAGCCCCCTGCTGCCTTAAACCCTAGGCCAAGCCTGGCACCCAGGGCTGCTATAACCTGGTTGCCAGAGAGAACATGGTGCTGTGTGTGAGGGTGTTGTGGCAGTTTTTGAACGTAAAGGAATACTCTGCCTCCAGGAGCCAGGCAAGCCAGGCTTGGCCTAGGGTTTAAGGCAGCAGGGGGCTTCAAGCCCAACAGGAGAAGAGGCGAGAGAAGGCTGCCGTGTTCTCCCAGGTTTGCTCCGCCCAGAGCTGCTATGATCTGGTCTCCAGAGCAAGCATGGTGCTGTGTGTGCAGGTGTTGTGGCAGTTTTTGCATGTGAAGGACTACTCCAAAAGGAATAGCAGTCTCATAAACCCATAGGGTAGTTACACTCTGTCCTGAAGGTCATTGAGTTTGTTAGGTTTAGATGGCATAACGCCAGCCCAGGAACAAACTAAGGAAACATGGTTTGTTCCTAAAGTGGAGAGCTCAATTTAATAGTAAACTGGAATTAAGACTTTAAGAAATCTTTAACACTCAGAATCTGTGATTTCACTACTCAGCTTTTCTTGTAGTAAATACACTAAAAAAATGTTTATATGTGTATAAAACACTAACATTTCTGATTTTCTTATTCTTAAGCCATTAGATTTTGTGAAGATTTAAGTGTATGACTCGTGAGTATTCTGTTTGTTGGAGAGTCCTGAATAAATTGGAAGATATTGAAGAATATCCTGGAGGTGCCAGGTTCTATTAGAAAGAGCTGTATGGTCTTGAAGGATAGACTCCAGAACATGTGTGATTCGTGGTGGGAGGATCACAGGCGTTTGTGCAGGAGCCTTCCATGTGAAACTCATTTCAGTACCCAGGGCAACTGGTACTGCTAGATTTTTCTGGTTGTGAGAGACCCATAAACGTATTGCACCAGGCTACAGATTCTGCAGGAGCAAGATTAAGTTTCAGGAAAGGTCCCTATGTCAATTCTATTACGAATAACTTCTTTGGCATGCCTCAGCTTTCTTACTCAGAAAAGGAGAATAATAATGGGAATCATGTCTAACTTGGAGTATGGTTGTGAGAGGTAGATACAGTGGTAGACTTTGTTTTGCTTTTAAGTTTATTGCCTGATTGTGATGCTAATTAGTTTTAATTATGTAAAACAATTAGCAATTAACAACGAATTTTTTAACTTGACCATTAGAGTTTTTTCATTTACACACTTGTAGTAAAAAGTCAAAAAACATTACTGACACATATGAATTCTTGACATTATTTGTTAAGCTCTTATCACTAGGGAGCTCTGGTGGCGTAGTCCAACGGGAGCTGAGCTACTATCCCACAAGTGACCCCTTTCTGACAAGTCAAACTCACCAGTGACTCTGAGTGAAAAGGATGGGCAGAATCTCCTCCTGAGTAATTTACAGCCTCAGGAACCTGCTGGAGGCTCAGCTTTGAGTCATTTCCATCTCAACTTCAATCAATGACTTTGAGTTGAGATTTTCTTTGCCGTTATGATTAATAATAGTATCTCATATATTCTGGGAATGTTACTAGGAGGGACCAGTTTCTGAAGATGAACATCTTGCTTGGCAAAGTACAGGATGAAGGAAAAGAAGAAGATCCTCCAGGAGGTGGATTGACACAGTTGAATCAATGCTGAAATGACGGTTCTGAGCAGAGCAGTAATTGTGAGGATAGTGCAGGATTATGACCTGTTTCTGCTGTGAGTTACAGTCAACTTCATGGCCCCACCAGTAACAATAATTATTTAATAACTTCATTTAGGCATTTAATACATATTTATTAGTAACCACCATCCTTACTACTGCGTTGAGTGACCACCTTGGAATGATGCACTCAGTCTTCATAATACACCATGAGAATCCAACGATACATAAAAAAAATAATCCACCATGACCAAATGGGATTCATAACAGGTATGCAAGGATGGTTCAACATAAGGAAAACAATTAATGTAATTCATCACATCAACAAGGCAAAGAACAAGAACCATATGGTCCTATCAATTGATGCATAATACACCATGAGGTACACATGTTATTATTATCTTCATTTCAGAGGTGAGGAAACGAGTCTTGGAGAGGTTAATTAGGTTGTCTCGAGTTGCCCAATTGGTAAGTAGCAGAGGTGGAATTCAATCTCAAAGTTAGCAATCTGCCTTTCTTTAACTCTATTTTTTATTGTTTACTTTTTAAATTTTCTCTGTTTATTATAATAAAAAAATTTCAACATTTGAATGTGAATTTTCTACCTTTACAGATTGTGTACCATGGAGTCAGAACCTACCCAGAGCTGAACCTCCAGCAGGCTTTCAAAGGCAGTCAATCACATGAGATGAGATTGTCCATCTTTCTTCTGCAGAGCAGCTCGCGGATTTCAGTTGTGCAACTTTGTGTTAAAGGAGCTTTGATGGCCTAGTGGCAAGAAGCTGGACTGCAATCCTGAAGTCAGCAGTTTGAGGCCACCAGCTGCTCTGTAGGAGAAGGATGGGCGGTCTTCTCCCATGCAATTAACTGTCTCTGGAAACCAGCCGGAAGGTCAGCTATGGGTCAGTTTTGACTCTACTGTATTGAACAACTAAAGAACAACCTTTGTGTTGATAGGGCAATTCCTTACCACTAAACCACCAGAGTGACACTGAAACCTTTGGTTCAAATTTGATGTGCACAGGCTTATCTCTGTGCTTATATTACTGTAAATCCAAGGAGTGTGAATTACCGTCCAATCCTAGATCAGCAGTCCCACTATCCAGGATAAGATTTGCCATGAGTTGTGATGAAGGCAGGGTTTGCAGTGGGGTCTGCAGGCCAATTCTAGACAATGGCACTGCTATGCCCACGTGTCACCGGCACCTGATGGTTAACTCCAGGCCCAAAGCTCCTCTGTGTCATCATCTAGCTTTGCAGCCAAAATCAGTTACATTCATCACTATCCAGGCTTTCCAAACGCAACATAACAATCTTATCTAAACCCATCGCTTTCCAAGTTGTACTTCTAATATTCCATAATCTTTTTTTTCTCTTTATGTGCTCTACTTCACCTTCTCCAGAATTTTATCTTCAGCTAGATTCAGTGATGCAAGTGTGTCTGCCATAGGAATAATGATCTGTGCAGCTAAACGAGATCATTTATGTGATCAGCAATCCTGAGTGTAAATAAGCACACGAAACAGAAAGAATAGGAAAGATGACCTGCAACTATGTGAGGTTTTTTTCCTTATCTAGTTGAATTGATATGTCTTTCAATAATATCATCAGATTAAATTGAAAGGAAGGAAAGAAGCAGAATTTTTCAAAACTAAACAGAAGACTTCAGCAAAGTGGTGCTCAGTAGTTCAGGATGGGAGTATGATGGAGAACACAACAGAATTCCAGTAAGTTTTGAATGTAAGCTTTTTAAAAACCATTATTTATGGATTTATTATATTCTGTGAGCTGATTTGGCCTTGTTTTTTAAAAGATATTTGGCCTCCAGTCAGTGGCTATTTCCAGGCTGAGAAGATGATTGGAATAGCCAGATTCTGCAAAGGTGTGTTTTATGGGTTAGGGTTGAGACTTGGGTGTGGCTGTTGCTCGAAAATGGGTGAGCTGATTGAATGTGGCCTCGTACTTAAAAAGTTACTTGGGCCCTCAGGCCTGTGGCCCTTGGGTCTGCTTTTTGTGGAGCTCCCAAATAAAACAGGCTTGGAAGCAGGAGTGCTATCCACTCAAAAAAAAATCTTGCCTCTGGAAACTCTATGAACTTGGGGAAAAGATGAAAGTTTCATATTCAAGACTTTCATCCATAGGGTCACTATAGGTTGTCTGTGATTCAACGGCATTCAATAACAGTAACAGTTAAATATTTACCAGCACTGCTATTGTTATTAGCCATGTTTTCACAACACTCATACTCCTCCATGCTTAATATTTTTAAAAATCAATTCACTGTTTTTAATTTAAATAATGCCTCGAAATTTTATATCATTAGTACAAATGGAAAACCAGCATCACTGGTAAGTAGTAATTTTTAAATGAACGGACAAAGTTTATCTTAAAATGAATCAAATTCAAAAGTCATCGCTATGGAGTAGGAACCAAATCATAGGTGACTTTACAGTTTTAGGGTTTTCAGAGGCACTCAGTCACTTGGGAGGAGATTGTTTCTCTTTCTCACAAGGAACTGTTGGTGGATTCAAGTCTTATAACATAGAGTTAGCAGTGCAACTCCTTACCCTCTAGACCATAAGAGCTCCCATTAAAATAAGTACATAATTATTAGCTATGTAAGTGTACACATCAAAGAGAGAGCTCTGATGCCTTAGTGGTCATTTGGCCCACTGCTAACCCAAAAGGATAGCAGCACTGCCTTGCCCACATGTCGCCAGCACTGTTAGTTAACTTCTGGCTTAAAGCTCTAAGCCCACAAGCTGCTATGAGGAAGAAAGATGGTCAGTCTCCTCCCATGTAATTAACTACCTCTGCAAATGTCTGGAGGGTCAGCTATGAGTCGGTTCTGACTTGACAATACAAAACAAACTCATAAAAAAATCTTTCTCCTAGTTTGGAAAATAATGTCTCAGTTGCCTAATTAGTGTTTCCCTAGTGTTGGATTATCCATGTAATCCCTGGATTCTGGAGGCATCAACAAGACAGCCTTTTAAAAGGTTGTCAGAAACAGAGGCTTTGCAGGATCCCTGAATTAAAATGTGGGGGTGTAGGGAAATGAACCAAAGCAATGACAGCCATCAAGTGCTGTATATTTATATTACCCATGGGTCCAGCAGTTGAGAAGTCCATGTATTGCCTCAGGTAAATACATTTCAAAAGATCTTAAACTTTTAAAAAGTGAAGAGTCACTTTGATAACTAAAGTGCACCTGACCCCAAAGTGAAGGTATTTTTAGTTCTCTTCTTTGCATGTATGGAGGGTGAGAGGAAGAGTGATTGATACATTTTAATTGTAGCAGTACTGAAGACTATTTCATATACTTTGAACTGTCAAAGAATGAACATTTGAACAGTCTTAAGAGAAATATAGCCACAGTGTTCCTTAGAAGGAAGAAGAGGTGTCAGCTAGCTTATTTTAGGCATGTTATCAGTAGAGATCAAGGACAGGGCATTATGCTCAATAAAAAGGAAAGCCTACAAAAACAGGGAAACCCTCAATGAGATGTGATAGACTAACCACAACAAAAGACTCAAACATGCCCACAGTCATGAAGATGGTGCAACAGCGGGCAATGTTCACTATGCATGAGAGAGTTGACTCGCTGCAATTAACTAGTAACAGCTCATCTTGAATCACAGAATCTTAGATGTTGAACTGAATATGGTCTTTACTATGAAACCTGAGAAACTGTAGAAAGATTTTGATCTGCTTCCCTCAAAGGTAGATGGCAGTAGATCAAAATCAATTCTACTAACCTGTCAACTGCATTTTACTCACTTTCACATTGTTCTTTGTAAGTAGCCCACACTCATTTATTCAGATGTTAAAATAATGTTATTTACAAGATGTTCCCTGTAATACATATTAATTGATTACCAAATGTTTCTTTCTAGAAAATTCAGACTCACTGTCATAGAGTTAGACTTGATCATAGTTGACCTTCCAGGGGATTTTCTGAGCTTGTAAATCAAGTAGATTGTCTATTCTTCTCCCAAGGAGTTGGTTGTGGCTTTGAATCACCAGAGAAGAGTCATTTCTAAGTCAACAATAATAATCTCTGCAGATTATACCACCAAGGCTCCATTCTCTCTAGAAAAGAATTTTTTATTATTATGGCTTCTTCTTGTTGTTGTGCGCCATCAAGTCAGAACTGACTTGTTGACCCTCTGATGGGTTTTCTTTTTTTTTTTTTACATATTGTGATTTTAATGAAAGTTTACAGAAAAGTTGGATTTTCATTCATTCGTTGTTGCACGTGTTCCTCCCTACCCATCCCCAGTTCATATATATGTGTGTGTGTGTGTGTGTGTGTGTATGTGTGTGTGTACATGTGTGTATGTGTGTGTATATGTGTGTGTGTATGTGTGTGTATGTGTGTGTGTGTGTGTGTGTGTGTGTATACGCACACACATATTCTCATTGTTGCATAAATTCCTCCTTTCCCTCCCTAATCCATTTTGCTATACACTTCTAACTCTGGACTGTTGTCATACATGTAATGTACATATTTTCTTTTAAATAATTCTTTCCTTAATCTGTTCCAATGCAATGATCATTATTTATCCCCTCTTTTCTTAGTTTTCTCCCAACCACCATGACAGTCCTGTCTTATAACAGTGGTAGTATGCAGTATTAGTCCTTTTGTAAATGAGATATTTCACTCAGCATGATGTCCTCCAAGGTCACTCATGTTATGCAAGATTTTATGAGTTCCTTGTTTTTCAGTGCTGCGTAGTATTACATTGTGTGAATATACCACAGCTTCTCTGTACATGTGTTTATGGGGACATGGATTGCTTCCATCTCTTTGTTATTGTGAATAATGTGGCAATAAACACGTATCTGTTTGGGTGGCAGCTCTGGTCTCTTTAGGGTATATTCCTAGTAGTGGAATTGCTGGTCAAATGGTATTTCTATTTCCAATGTTTTCTAGAAAATGTCATACTGCCTTCCATAGTGGTTGCATTATTTTACACCCCCACCAAGAGTGAATAAGGGTTCCAATTTCTCCACAACCTCACCAGCATTTATTGTTCGCTTCTCTGTTGAACTCTGCTTTTGTTGCGGGGGTAACATCTCATAGTTGTTTTGCTTTTTCAAAGACTGCAAATGCAAGGGAGGAAATTGTCCATCCTCTCACAGAGCAGCTGGTAGACTCAAACTGTGTGCCTTCAGGATTACAGTGCAGCTTCTTGCCACTAGACCACCAGAGCTCCCTTTTATTAACAAGACTAAGTAATATTTAATGTCAGGAGCCCTGATAGAGTGACAGTGAAGTGCTTAGTTGCAAACTGAATCCACTAGGAACTCCAGGGGAGAAAAGACTAGACTGTCTTCTACAAAGACTGTCATTGTTGTTCAGTGCCATTGAGTTGACTATGACTGATAGCAACATTATGAGCAACAGATCTTCACCTTGCCATGTACTATGCTGTCTTCCTCACCTCTAATATACTCAAGTCCACTTTAACAGTCACTGTGTCGATAAATCTTGTTGAAGGTCTTCTTCTCTTTCTCCAACACGTCACCTTTCATTTCCAGAAGTAGTATATGGTCAAGAATCAATGATAATGAAAGAAGTTCAAACTACCCTGAAAGCATTGACAAAAAAAAAAAAAAATAGGAAAGATCCAGTGGGGATCTGGAAAGACAGAGTAATGGTGAGCATAGTTCAATGATGATTAATTTTATAAAGCATAATGAATAGGAATGCTTGTATGAACCACAATGTGAATGAAGGATAGTGTGAAAACCAGCAGACCAATTCAATAAAGTGACAGGATCAAAATATAAAAATCAATGGGATTCCTCTACAGTAAGAAAGAAAACACATAAAAAGAAACTGAGAGAACAAGACCGTTTACAATAGTCAATCAAAAAGTGAGGTACTTGGGAATAAACCTAACTAGAAACATAAGCAAGAGTGGCATCTACTTCCCAAATAACATGCCTCCAGAAACTCCATGAACTTTGATAAATACCCATAGTTGTAGAGGGGTTTTTGTCCATAGGGTCACTAGAAGCAGTGCTCGACTTGAAGACAATCAACAACAACAACAACAAACACACAAAAGATCTTAATAAAGAAAACTACAAAACACTACTACAAGAAATAATAGAAGACCTAACCAAATGGAAAAAAAATGGTCCTTGTTCACGGAGAGGAAAACTCAATACCACGAAAATGCCAATCACACCAAAAACAAACTACTTGTTCAATGCAATCACAATACTGATAACAAATTCCTTTTCAAAGAGATAGAAAAGGCAATATGTAAGTTTATTTAGAAAGGAAAGAGACTTCAAATAAGCAAAACACTTCTGTAAAACAAAAACGAAGTGGGTAAGACCTGTCCCCATGGGTCTCTCACAGTGTTCCATGCCGAAGTGAACTGTAATCCTGAACCATTGTTTGGCCTCCTTGCTCATAGGCTGCAGGCATTGAAGCAGGTTGCACAGTGGGGAGAAAAAGTAAAACCAAAACCAAAATGAAGTGGATACTCAGCTGTAATAACCGAAACAGCATGGCGCTGGTACAATGACAGACACATAGACCAATGGAACAGAATAAAGAACCCAGAAACGCGTATGGCCAACTCTTATTTTACAAGGAAACAAAACTTATCAAATGGAGAAACAATAACCTCTTGAACAAATGGTGTTGGCAAAATTGGACTGCTACCTGCAAAAAGCTGAAGCAGGATCCACACCTCACATGATGCACAAAATCAACTCAAGGTGAATCAAAGACGTAGGGGTAAATCTCAAAGAGACAAAATGGGATAAAACTTAGAAAGCCTAGTCTAAAGTATAAAGAGGCTGGCAAATACAGCCAGAAATGCATAATTAGGAGAAGATAACATCAATGAATGGGACCTGTTTGTTTCAAAAACTTTTTCAATAGGGTGAAAATAAAACCTACCAATTAGGAAAAAATGTGGCAATACCATCTCAGAAAAGGGTCTCATAACAAAAATTTACAAAATATTACAGGATAAGGATGATGAGGCTTGGCCTCACATACTTTGGGCATGTTGCTAGGAGGGGCTGTTCATTGAAGACAGACATGGTGCTTAGAAGGGTAGAGGGTTGGTGAAGGAGAGGAAGACACACCACCAGGTGGATTGACATGGTGGGCTCACGGCGCCCCAATGGACTCTAGTGTACCAGGAAGTGTGAAGACGTTACAGGGTTCAGATCCATTGTGCATAGAGTTGCTATGAGTTATACTAGACTCAATGACCCCTAACAGCAACAGCAGCAGGGTCTCCACAGGAAAATGACTGATAATCCAATTGCAAAATGGGCAAAAGATATAGTATGACTTTTCTCTGAGAAAGACATTCAGATGACCAACAGACACATGATGAAACACTTAAAATCTTTGGCAATAGAAGAAAGCAAATAAAAACCACATTGGGATATCGTTTCACCACAATTGCAGTACAGATTGTAACACCATTCTCCCAGAAGACTGCTGGCTACCTTAACATCAACTTCATTCTCAAACCTGCTTCAGGCCCTCGGACCAAGTAAATACTACCACCATAGCAGATGTAGAAGAGACCTAAGCGGCCTTGAAAATTACCGCATTGTGATGGCACTATAAACAGAGACACTAAGTCCCAAAACTTAGCAGAAGCTCTGTAGCAAAGATCTTCCCTTGGTTCTACCTCAAGAAAAGTACTTCCCTGAATTGGTACAGGGAATTTCGACTTACATTTTCCTAAACGATAGACAGACAACAACATGAGAGACCAGTAGCAGTGTGTGGTGCAAGACATCACAGAAGTAACTTGTGGACTAAGTGATCATATGAAATAGTGACTGGGAAAGGGAGGGTTTGATCAGGTAGGTGGGAGCACAAGGAATGGTGGTGTAGCAGGGAAAGGCAAGACACAAGACACACCTGTTTGGAGAGATGGCAGGACGACAGTGAATGTATTGGTTATTTCTGTAAGCGAAGTGTTTCATCTGTTCGGTAAAATGTTTGTCTGTCGTGTATTGTTCTAAAACTAAGCATCCAAGTTAAGACAGGCTAGGAAGAATGATTGGCCATCCACTTTGGAAAATAATATGCCTTTGAAAACCCTGTGTACAGCAGAGTACACTTGGAATAGACTGAAAGATATGTCAACTGAGGCTGAGCACTCAAATTTGGAAACACAAAGGAGGAGGAACAGCTGTAAGAAGAAACTAGTGATTGGTATGTGGCATGTGAGAAGTATGAATATAGAAAAACCAGACATTGTTATGTAAGAAGAGGAATGCATAAATATCAGGTATTAATGCTGAGTACTAAACAATATTTGTTCATTATTTACTATGTACTCGATTATTTGTACACTTGTTCTGGGATCTCCGGTGGTCAGCATGGAGTTGCATGGCTAACCCAATGGTGGAACTCTTCTGTCAGTTTGAATTTTCAAGTTCCCAGATGGGAGAAAAATGGGCAATCTACTCCTATGCAATTTACAGCCTCTGAAAACTTGCTGGAGAGTCAGCTGTGAGTTGGTTCTGACTCTAAGGCAACGAGGTTTTGAGGAGGTCTTCTGGTACTATTTCATGTGAATTATTTATTCTGTATCAAAACTATCTCTTGTTGATACTAAAATGTGTCTATTTTATAAGCTTGTATCTGAGATAGACAGCTGGGAAGTGATAGAGCAAAATCGCCCTAGGCAATCTGACTCTATCCTTTTGACTCAAAAACAATACTGCTTCTGTGACAAACCAAAATCAAGTTCAAGGCAATGGGCTCTGAGGCAGCTGCTTAAGGAGATTGGGCAACACAGTCAAAATCCACACCCTAAAAGGATTGCCAGTCTGAGTCAGGGCACAAAAGAGACAGCTTCAAGGATGACCTTGACCTCAACACTATCAATTGCTTGGCCAGAACTGAGCAAGATCCCTAAGGGCGGTAGTGGGTTGTGAGCCTGTGGGAGGAGAGAGGAGTCAGAATTAAAAGCAGTGACACCTGTGTGAGCTGCAACGTGACTAAGACAAAGGTTTATCAGTGAAGGAAAATGAAAATATTTTCCATTAAAACAAACTACACGCTGCCTAAAAGGCATAAGGTGTGAATCTACCAGGTGCTCTGCAGGAGAAGGATGGCTAATCTCCTCCTGTGCAATTTGCAGTCTTTAAAAAACCCACTGGATGTTCTGCTATGATTCCGTTCCAACTCAGCAGTACATAATAACAGTGACAGAAAAGTGGAAGGCCGCACCCTGACAAAGGCAGAAAACCTGTGAGACTCAGACAAACAAGGCAGGGCCCCCTATACTTCCTGCCTCAGAGCCAAGCAGGAAGCTTTAATGAGGGGCACGAGTCCTTTAGAAGACTACAACCAAAGGCCACTTGCTCGTCAGTTCAAACCCATTTTGATGTTGCTGTCATCAAAGTCAGCTCCAACTCATAACAATCCCACGTACAACAGAACCACACCCTGCCTGGTGGTGCACCGTACATATTACCTTACTGTGCTTCAGCCCATTTCTACGGCCACAGTGTCAATCCTTCTCTTTGAGGGTCTTCCTATCTTTCGCTGTTGCACCATCTTTTCAAGCATGGCATCCGTGTCTGAGGAATAGCCTTTCCTAACAACATCCCCGAAGTACGCAAGACAAAGCTGTACCATCCTCGCCTCCACGGAGCATCCTGGCAGCACCTTTTCCAAGACGTAACTTCATTCTTCTGGCTGTCCATGGAATATTCAGTCCCCTTCTCCAGCACCACAGCTCAAAGGCATCAATTCTTCTCCTGCCACAAGTATTATTTTTTAAAATTTTATTTTAGTGTAAGTTCTGGCGTATTCATTTTTCAATCAAACATTCATGCACATTTATTCCATAACATTAATTGCAGTATCCACAATGTCTGATTATTCTATATTGTCTTTCCCTTATAGTATTTCTGATCTATTTCTTCATTTTCCACTCTCATCCCTCTGCTTTTCCTTCCCTAGTAAGCATAATAAAATTATTCTATCTATAAGAGTTCTGAAAAAAACTCAGCATTATCACATCATATAATTATTTAAAAAACACAGAGTGGAAATCAATATAAAGTATCTATTTTTTCTCCCTTTTTAGTTAATTTTAATGAAAGTTTACAGAGACTTAAGGTTTCCAGTCATTCATTGTTGCACTATTCTCCCTACCCATCCCCTCCCCCCAATTCACTCCTCTCCCTGAAAAGAAAGGAAAACTCTTTCATTGCTATGCAATCCCTCTCCCTCCACCTGGCAAGTCCACTCCACTATGCAGCCTTCACTCTGGACTTCGCTAATGACAAGAATATCTATTATGTTTACAAATTACTTACATTTTTGTTTTCAATATTCTATGTCAGCCAAACAACCTGCTTATGTCCTCTCGTCTTCTCCTATTGTTCTCAGCAAGTTGACTAAGAGTGCAGGTGTTGGAGGCAAGCAGCCCTGGTATTAGTTATCTTCTGCCAAGCATCAATCAGGATTTCCAAATGGTTCCTTTCCTTTAGACCTCTACTGGGGATTTGCATTTACTTCACAGATACATGAATCAGAATCTACACGGTAACAATATGTCCAGGTGATTCTTATGTCCAGATAAGTTCTAATTAAAATGTAGATTCTGATTCATTACATTGTTCGTTCATAGGGTTGCTGAGTCGTCTACGACTCGATGGCATCAAACCACAACAACAACATCTAGGGTAGAAATGCAAACTTAGCAAAGGGTTAAACCAGAACGAAATAGTCATAAATCTGAGTAAGCAACTACCTCAGAACTCAGAGGTTTAAAATAGTAACCAGTTTATTTTTTCTCATCATTCTGTGGGTCAGGAATTTGGAGTTAACTTGACAGGATGATGCTGTGGGTCAGGAATTTGGGGATAACTTGATAGGATGATGCTATAGAATCTCATTGTACCACCCAAGGTCGTAAATCCTCTGCTTCAGGTAGAGACTGCTGGACTTACAGGCCAGGAAGTCTTTGTTCCTATTTCTGATGCTCCTCCATATGGACTCGTTCACTCTCTTTCTTCTCTTTTTCAATTTAGCTTGGACTTCCTCACAGAAGGAAGGCTTATGTTACAAATGACTCTCCAATGACATCTGGCTGTCAATAGAATGAAATGACATCATATGGCAAGGAAAAGTAGGTGATGTAGATTCCTTACAGCCTCACTTCTGTTTGTTGACTAAAACCAGTCACAGAGCCAACCAGGATGCAAAATGAGAGGGAATCAACTCCACCTCTCCAAGAGAGGAGAGGTAAAGAATCTGTAGCCCTCTTTAATTTACTACTTAAACTCACTCCCATCAAATCCATTCTGAGTCATGGTGAGGCTTCCTTGGATTTTGAGGCTGCAAATCTTAATGAGAAGAGACTGCTCATTTTTCCCCACTGGAGCCGCTGGTGTATTTGAATTGCTGGAGATGTTTGTCCTTTCGGTCTGCATCACAACATACTAGGGACTACGTCACACTTGTGCCCAAATCCCAGAACACCATTTGCCAGCCTTTTTACCTTATTGTTTAACATCTCTTCCCTCATTAGCAAAATCAAGTCACACTGTTTACCTCATTGGATCATTCCGAATATGAAATAAACTAATGTATATAAAGTGATTAACACAATGCCAGGAATATAGTAAGTATTCCGCTAATTATAGATATTTCCCTATCAACCAAGAGCTGATTTGCCTCTAATGTTAGGATGCTCAATAACCTTAACTCTGAGAACCATTCCCCTGGGGTGGAATGTTCAAGCATACTAGGAACATTATCTACTAAAACGCTCAGCAAAAGGGAAGTGCCTTTAGATATCAGTCTTCCAGTCATCTCAAACTAAACTACATTCAAGCCAAAACAGAGGCTAGGAACTGAAAAGTTTATCTTCAAAAGCTAACCTTTAAACATTCCAAATGCCTGTGTTAGAAAACAGAGCCCTGGAGCTAGGACATTGCTGTTTTGAGTCTGATGACTTCAAATGATAATTTCATTTGGTCTGCTTATTCTAGCTCCTAAGTCTGCTTTGTGTCTTAAGCAGAGTGTACACCGAAACTATGCCCTCTGGTTACATTCAAAGCCCGAGGATTTAAATAAACATGTCTAATAACAGAAGAACTTGAAAATGTGTGATTATTAAAAAATTTCTTTATGTATTTTAATGAACAGTAGTGTGTGTGTGTGTGTGTGTGTGTGTGTGTGTGTGTGTGTGTGTAAGTGGACAGTACTTCTTTATGCTTTAGTATTTTTTTTTGTTGCATATACATTCATACCCATTGTGCTTCATTCATGTGTCTGGTGTTTTATCCAATCACTCATATACATTCTGTTTTACTATTGATCTTTGTCTTTTATCATCCTGCCTTTTCAAGTCCTCATTGCATTTTTCCTGTGCCTTCATTCCTCCATCTGCCCACTAACCTCTGTTATATTATTAATTTTCCCTCTCCGCTTTTCCACCACCCCTCTATCCTTCCCCTTTAAACTTTTATACATATCTTGCTCAGTAATCCTCCTATTTTCACAGTAATAGTAGGCTCACTAGACTTTCCCATGTGTGTCATATTTATGAATACTTCATTGTTCTTTAGTGCTGCTTGCATGCAATTGTGTGAATGTAACACAGTGTCTATATATAACATCTATTTGTTGATGGGCATTAGGGTTGTTTACATTTTATTAATATTGTGAATGGCACTGCTATGAATATAGGTGTACATATGTTTGTTTGTATCTCAGCTCTGATTGCCTGGCAGTATATTTCTAGTAGTGGAATCATACGGGGTTCCATTGGATTATTTCTATGTTCAATAAGAAAAATACTGTCAACTCAATTGCAAAATTGACAAAAGGACAGAACTTCTTAACCAAGGTAATTTTGCTTGTCAGAGGCGATTTGGAAATGTTTAGGAACATTTTTGGCTGTCAAAACCAGGGTAGAGTACACAATAGTGCACTAGAATCTATTAGGTAGAAGCTAGGGATGCTGTTAAACAACCTAGAATACACAGCATAGGCTTTGGCAACAAGGAATGAACTGGTCCTCAGTGTCCATGGTGCTGAGACTGAGAAATGCTACTCTCAGCTTTAATGCAATATACTTCAGGAATTAATAAATTTGCATGTAGACGGGTTAGCTTGCAATATCATTTAACAGTTTAGTGAGAAAGAACAAGTGGACTTTATTGTTTTATCAACAAGATAAATTGACCCAGAGACTACAACAATGGACTCAAATATATCACGAATGATGAGGATGGCACAGGACAGGGCAAGGTTACATGTGGTGTTCTTAGGGTTGCTATGAGTCATAATTGGCTCAACACCACCTAACAACAACAATTGGATAAAATGTATTTCATGAGTTCAGAAGCACGAGGCCAGGAAGAGTGGGACATGCATTGTAGAAAACAAGTGCTCCCGTGAGAATGCCAGCTTTTCAAGAATTAATTTAAGATATTGTTCTTGTTATGTGCTGTTGAGTCATTTGTGACTCTGAGCAACCCTATGTACAACAACAGCTCTGCAACCTGCCCTATCTTGAGCCAATTTCATTGACTCTGATACACCTACTCCCATTACCCAGTCACTGAGTCAATCCATCGCTTCCTCTCCAGTGCTGTCCCTCCACCCTTCAAAGCATGATGGCCTTCTCCAAGGACTGGTTTCATCCTGGCAACTTGCCCAAAGTATTTCAGAACCTGTTATTGTTGTTATTATGTGCTATCAAGTCACCTGTGACTCATAGCAACCCTATTTACAACAGCCCTAAACCCGGCTCTATCCTGGGCCAATCTTATATTGTCTCTGATACACCTATCCCCATTACCCTAGTTACTAAATCAATCCATCTCTTGGAGGGTCTTCCTCTCCTGCACTGTCCCTCCTCCCTCCCAAGCATGACTCCTCTCTCCAAGGACTCGTCTCTCCTTGCAACATGTCCAAAGTATGTCAGACGAAGCTTCAGAACCCTTGCTTCCAAGGAGCAGCCTGGTTTCACCTTCTCCAGGACAAACCTATTCATTCTTTTAGCAGTCCATGGTATATTCAATACTCTTCTCCAGCACTATAGCTCAAAGGCATCAATTCTCCTTCTATCATGCCTAGTCATCGTCCAGCTTTCTGATGCATAGCAAGAAATGGCAAAGACCGTGGCATTATGCAGATGACACAACCCTCATTGCTGAAATTGAGGAGTACGTGAAGTGCTTGCTGCAGAAGATCAGGGACTGCAACATTCAATATGGGTTGAAGCTCAACATCAAGAAAACAAATATTCTCACCACGGGGCCAATTGGCACCATCATGATAGATGGTGAAAAGGTTGAGATTGTTAACAGCTTCAGTTTGCTTGGTTCTACAACCAACACTCTTGTTATCAGAAATTAAAAGAGGAATTGCGTTGGGAAAGTCTGCTGTCAGAGACCACTCCAAAGTATTTAAGAGGTAGTTGTGCAAAAACAAGTCCAGGCAACAGATTGGGAATCAATAACCCAAGGTAGCCTCCTTTCCTTATAGAAGCAGTACTAAGATAATTAAGGAGTTCCTTTCATAAATCTATCTTCAAGTCAAGTTTGTACTAACAATTTGATATTGTTTTATCTAACATCAGTTGGATACTTGGTATTAGTGTACAATATAGAGTCAATTCCTGGGCCTTGTTTTTTGCCAATTCTTTCAGAGCAGCTTGAACTTCTTCCTTCATCACCATAGGCTCTTGCTCATATGTTGTTTCATGAAATTCTTCTGTGTCTGCCAATTCCTTTTGGTACAATGACTCTGTATACTCTTTCCATCTTCTTTAAATACTTCCTGGGTCATTTAATATTCTACACAAAGTATCCTTAAGTATTGCAATTTGAGGCTTGAATTTGTTCTTCAGTTTAAGAAATGCTGAGCAAGTTCAGCCCTTTTGATGTTCTGACTCTACCTCCTTGCACATTTTATTGTAATACTTTACTTTGTCTTCCCGCACTGCCCTTTGGAATTTTCTGTTCAACTCTTTAATATCTTGATTTCTTCCCTTTCTTTTGGCTTCTCGGCACTCTAGTGCTATATTCAGAGTTTTTTCTGACATCCTTCTTGGGCTTTTATTTTATAATGACTTTTTACATTCTTCCTGGATGATATTCTTGATATCTTCCCACAGCTCATCTGGTCTTCACCCATTAGTGTTCAAGGCCTCAAACCTGTTCCTAAGAAAGTTTTGAAATTCAGGCGGGATAGACTCAAGGTAAAAATTTGGTTCCCGTAGACTTGATTTAATTGTCCTCAGCTTCAGCTTGAACTTGCATATGAGTAGCTGGTGATCTGTTCCACAATCAGCACCTGGCCTAGTTTTCACAGCTGATACTGAGCTAGCTTCTCCAGCAATTCCTTTTACTGATGTAATCTATCTGATTCCTATGCATGCCATCAGATAAAATGCATGTATATAGCCTGTGTTTGTTTCTTATAAAATGTATTTGCAATGAGTAAGTCAGTGATTGTGCAAAATTCTATCATTCTCTCTCCAGATTCATTTCTGTCACCAAGTCCATGTTTTCCAGCTACTGATCCTTCTTCTCTTTCCCAACTTTTGCATTCCAGTCACCCATTATTATTAATACATCTTGATTGCTTGTTCTATCAAGCTCAGACTGCAAAAGTTGGTAGAAATTTCTTCCTCTTTTGCTCTGGTTGTTGGTGCATATATTTGAATGATGGTGGTATTCACTGGACTTCCTTGTATGCCTATGGATATTATCCTGTCACTCACAACATTGTATTTCAAGACAGATCGAGAAATTACTTTTTTAAACTATGAAAGCAACTCCATTTTTCCTCATTTTTTCATCTCCAGCATAGTAGATCATATGACCATCTGATTCAAAATTTCCCATGTCAGTCCATCTCATTTCATCACTACCTTGTGTGTCAATATTTATGCATTCCATTTCTCTCTTAATATGCAATTTTCCTACAGTCATGGTTCTCACATTTCATGTTCCAATCTCTAATGCCTGCTTATAGCTTTTCCTCCTCCTTTGCGTTTCGATACTTGAGGGCTCAGCTTTAGTTGCCATATCTGCTATTCTAAGTGTGCTCTGTTGTACATAGGGTTTTTAAAGGCCTGCTATCTCAGAAGTGGGTGGCCAATCCTTCTTCCTAGTCTGTCCTAACTTGAAAGTTCAGATTTAGGACATTTTCTGACAGACAATCATTTTATGGAAAAGAGCAGGTTAAAGATATTTCCCAATTGTAGAAATAACTAATAGATTCAGTGTTGTCCCCACCGTTGGCAGGTGTATCTTGAACCGCCCCTTTCCCTGCTCCACCAGTATTCACTTCTATTCCAACCTACTCCATTCAATACCTTTCTCCCCTACCCAGTCCTTGATGAGATGGCTTATATGTCAATCTTTCTGGGCTTCTGTGATTCCAAACACCTCAAGCTGCTGCCAGTTTCTTCTGCTACAGATAGTATCTCTTCAGTTTAGTAGTCTTGAACTCCTCATCCAGAATTGACTTCTTGTGGCTTAGGGCTTCTTCTCCTCCATTTTTACTACACTGTAGTTATAATGGAATAGTTTCCCGGGGAGGGTTAATGTATCTTATAGATTTGCTATATAATGCTTTCTTCTTGGCCCAAGGGTCTTTGTCCCTCAGGCCCCAAAAGTTGAAGGTGTCAGCCTTGACCCACAAACTTCTGGGAGACATAGAAGCCCATACATGTGTGGTGTGGGGTCAGCTGAGTCATCTCCTACCACATACATTTTACCCCCACTCTTCGCCTGCCAGTCCTGTGCTCACCAACTTGTGCCAAGAAATCTGGAGGACAACCACCTGGCCAGCTAATTGGAAGAGATCTATATTTGTTCCCATTCCAAAGAAAGATGACCTGACAGAGTGTGAAAATTATCCAAGAGTATCATTGATAACACATGCAAGCAAGATTCTGCTGAAGATTATAAAAAAATGACTGGAACAGAGAACTGCCTGAAGAGTACAGGCTGGGTTTAGAAGAGTTCGTGATACTAGGGATATTATAGCTAATGTTAGATGGATCTTGGTAGAAAGCAGAGAATACCAGAGGAATGTCTACCTGTGTTTCATTGGCTATGCAAAGGCATTTGACTGTGTAGATCACAACAAACTGGCTGACTCTAAAAAGAATGGGAACCCCATAAGACTTGATCAGGCTTATGAGAAACCTGTACTTGGACCAGGAGACAGTCATCAGAACAGAGCAAAGAAATACTGAATGGTTCAAAACTGGGAAAAGTGTGCACCAAGGGTGTGTCCCTATCTCCATATCTTTTCAATCTATGTGCAAAACAGATTATCCAGGAGGCTGGTCTCTATGTGGAGAAATGTGGCATCAGGATTGGAAGTAGACTCATCAACAATCTGTGTTATGTAGATGATACAACCCTTCTGGCTGAAACTGAGGAGGACCTGAAATGCCTTCAATATGGATTGAAGCTCAACATCAAGAAAACAAATATTCTCACCACTGAGCCAACTGGCAGCATCATGATGAATGGTGAAGAGATTGAGATTCTTAACAGCTTCAGTTTGCTTGGCTCTGTAATCAACATTCTTGGTACCAGTAGCCAGGAAATTAAAAGACAAATTGCATTGGGAAAGTCTGCTGTCAGAGACCTCTCCAAAGTACTAAAGAGCAACGATGTCAGTCTGGAGACAAAAGTGTGCCTCATATATGCTATGGTCTTTGCAATTGCTTGCTATGTGTCAGAAAACTGAATAAAGATGGGATGATAGAAGGAGAATTGATGTCTTTGGGCTGTGGTACTGGAGAAGAGTATTGAATATACCATGGGCTGCTAGGAGAACAACAATTTCATCCTGGAAATGGTGAAGCCAGGCTGCTCCTTGGAGGCAAGGATTCTGAGGCTTCATCTGACATACTTTGGACATGTTGCAAGGCAGGATCAGTCCTTGGAGAGGGACATCATGCTTGGGAGGGCGAAAGGACAGCGCAGGAGAGGAAGACTCTTAATGAGATGGATTGATTCAGTGATTGGGATAATGGGGGTAGGTGTGTCAGAGACAATAAGATTGGCAAGGGATAGAGAGAGGTTTAGGGTTGTACATAGGGTCACTGAGTTACAGGCAACTTGACAGCACATAACAGTAACAATATAGAGTGTACCAGATACACTAAGATATCTTTAACCTAATAATACTGTAATATTTTGGTGTAGAAAAGCAGTGTTTGGGGTTGGGGTTTTGGGGTTTTTTAATTACTAACCATTGCTCTGGTGGCCTAGCGGCAAGAAGCTGCACTGTAATCCCAAGGGCATTCAAGGCCACCCTGCGCAATCTCCTCCTGTGCCGCTGAAAACCTGCTGGAGTGTCAGCTATGAGTCAGTTCCGACGCGACAGTAAAAACAACAACCACCACCATTGCATGTGTTGCTTTTGTTGTTATGTGTCATCAAATCACCTACCACTCATAGTAAAACCTATGTTCAATAGCTCTGAATACCTACCCTATACTGAACTAGTCATTGTCATTAACACATCAACGCCCATTACCCCAGTTAGTTTCAATTCATCTCAACCAGGGTCTTCCTCTCCAGCACTGACACTCCACCCTTCTAAATATGATGTTCTTCTCCAACAACTGGCCTTTCAGGACAATATGCCCAAATTATATGAGACAAAACTTCAAAATCCTTGACTCCAAGGAGCAGCTTGGTTTCTCCTCTGGGACAGTTCAGTACTCATCTCCAGTGCCATAACTCAAAGGCATCAGTTCTCCTTCGGTCATCCTTAGTCACTGCCCAGATTTCTGATGCAGAGCAAGTAATTACAAAGACCAAGGCTTGAATCAAGTGCACTTTAAAGCAGATTTTAATGCAACTCTTTTTTTAATTTCCTGACTGCTGGTGTAAGGAGTGTTGATTGTGGAACCAAGCAAGCTCAATCTGATAAACTTTAAAGAGGCTGTTTTATAACTATAGGTTTTTCATAAGCTGGACTTCAAAATTAATGTCTGAAAACAAACAAAATCCACTTCTTTTACAAGGGAGGAAAACCTATCTAGCAATGAGAAGATATGCACTATTGATATCTACAATGTGGATGAATTTCACAGACAGCATGGTGAGTCAAAGAAGGCAGATTCAGAAGATGAGATATTACATAGTTCCACTTACATGTGGGAGAGTTTACAAAACATTGTACTATTGACATTTGTGGCCGAATGACACCCTGCATGAAGATCTGTGCTGTGCATGTTATTAGTACCCATGACCCCATCAGAAGCAAAGAGTACACTCCTTCCAGTTATCACCACCACAACTGTCCCCCAAACAAAAGCCAATCCCAGGATCATCAAGTCACTTTTGGCTCATAGCAACCCTCCAATAGGTTTATGAGGCTCAGTCACATTTCTCACACAGAAAGGCTGGTGGATTTGAAACACTGACATTTTGATTAGCAGCCTGATGAATCAGAAAATGTTGAGATGGAAATAAATCTTAGCTCTTTCTCCATGAAAATCTCACAATACAATAATTTGCAGTGGTAGAAGAGGCCAAGGCTTTGGGGTAAGGATTTTCAGAGCATCAAGAATATCATAATGGTTTTCTTTTTCAGTGTCAGCTGCCTTCATGTTTTCACTTTTGCAAATTCATCAGTTTTCTCTCTGTGTGTGTGTGTGTGTGTGTGTGTGTGTGTGTGTGTGTAAAATATCAATAAGGCTATAAAAATAGAAGGAAAACATTTCAACAGCTGAGAGGTGAAAGATTTGGGCTTTTGGAAGAATCTATATAATATTTTAATACTATCCAACAATTTTGGTTTTGTCCTTTCTTTTACTCAACAATTTTCTTTAGTGTATTTGGAGTTTTAATGATTTTTATGTACAGGGAGGTGCAGTACACGCTATATTAAGACAAAACATTTGTCTCACTGTCATTAGATATGAACCATATACAACCATTTCAGTGTATGTACAACTGTGAATTTATGACAGTAATACATGTATTCTGTCTCCATACCTTTCCAATCTGTGTGCATAGCAGATCATCCGAGACACTGGGCTGTACGAGGAGAAATGTGGCATCAGGATCTGTGGAAGAGTCATCAACAACCTGCATTATGCAGATGACACAACACTGCTTGCTGAAACTGAGAAGGACCTGAAGTGCTTGCTGCAGAAGGTCAAGGACTGCAACCTTGAATATGGATTGAAGCTCAACATCAAGAAAACAAAGATTCTCACCACTGGGCCAATTGGCGGTATCAGTATGGATGGTGAAGAGATTGAGATTGTTCACAGTTTTAGTTTACATGGCTCCACAGTCAAAACTCTTGGTAACAGCAACCAGGACATCAAGAGACAATTGCATTGGGAAAGTCAGCTGTGAGGGAACTCTCAAGAGTACTGAAGAGCATTTTGATGTTTTGTTATTTCTGAAGCTTAACTAAAGTGAAGAACCACAGGTTGGGCAAGGCTCATCTCAGCTCACCTTTAGGGGCAGACAGCTCATGGAAAAAGGAAAGTGAACTCTGGTCTCGGCCTCCACCCTTGGCTCGGCATTCTCAAAGGTGGGGTTTCACACTCATTTACAGATTACATTGTTGAGATTATCT
Source organism: Elephantulus edwardii (assembly GCF_000299155.1). Classification (NCBI taxonomy): domain Eukaryota; kingdom Metazoa; phylum Chordata; class Mammalia; order Macroscelidea; family Macroscelididae; genus Elephantulus; species Elephantulus edwardii. The sequence continues at coordinate 7,123,630 of NW_006399927.1, forward strand.
TTAAAAGGGTTCCATTTGTCACATTTCCCCTCCTCGCTGTGGCAACTGTCAGGTGTCTGGGCAGCCATTGTTCCCTCCATTCTCACAGTGAGTCATGGCTGTGACCCAAATAAAATCCTTTGAAATGTCCCTGAGATTGTCAGGGCCCCAGAATCCTATTGAAATGACCTCTGAGGGCCTTGTCCTGTGTTTTTTGGCACAGAAATTTTGTCTTATCTAATATTATTTTAAGTAAATATGCCAGTGGCGGGAGGTTGGAAACATTCGTACACTTTAGGGGTTATCTTTGCAACCTGGTGATTTCTATTTAACCTCGCTGGCATTTCAATTATTCTATTTCAACATCTCTGCTAAGGAAAAAACAACGACCAGAGACTTAAAAGGCTTAACAGGCTCAGGACTTATTTTCCTGGAGTTCCTTAAAGGAAAAGCCTCTCTACTCCAGCACTTTATAAAAAAAACTGTTTGCAAACTAGGTTCTGAACTCAGGGTCACAGCCAACTGGTGTCAGCTTGATACCGATTCAGGGTGACCCCACTTGTGTCTGAGTGGAACTGTGTTCTGTAGGCTTAGCTTGTTTTAGTGGTTAGTACTCTGCATTGTGTTTTATTGGTTTCCATAGTTTGACTCATTTTGTTGTTTCCATAGGATTTTCAAGGACTGATTTAAACCTCCAACCTCTTGGTTCACAACCAAAGTTTCTAATCTGCACCCTGGGGCTCCAGGTCACTCCTAGTCCAGATGCACCCTGGGGTTGTTAGCGGCCATTGTGAAGAGTGTGTCTAATGGCGAGTCCAAGTGTTCAGAGTAGAACCCACAGTTTCAGGGATCCACATGGCTCTCAGCTCTGTGGACTTTCAGAAGCAGGTTGCCAGGAGCTTCCAGACAGGTTCTGGGGGTTTCCTTTGTTGTTGGTGATACCACTGAGTCAGCTCTGACTCACAGCAACCCCAAGAACGACAGAACAAAGCCTTGTCCAATGTGTACTATCCTCACAATCTCTATACCTAAGCCCATTGCTGCAATCACCAAGTGAATCCATCTTACTGAGGGATCTTCATCTTTTTTACTGTTCTTCTGACTTTTCCAAGGATTGGTCTCTCCTGACAACATACACAAAATATTGCTTCTAAGAGCTGTCTTGCTGTACTTCCGCCAAGTCATATGGAATATTCAGTATTCATCACCAACCTTTGTTGTTGTTTGTTGTGTACCACAGAGCTGGAACCAACCCATCCTTGACCCTCTAACAGGTTTTCAGAGTCATTTAATCACACAAGAGGTGATTCTCATCCTTCTCCTGTGTAGCAGCTGGTGGCCTCAAACCGCTTACCTTCGGGATTGCAGCACAGCTTCTCGCCACTGGGCCACCAGAGCTCCCTTTCACCAACCTTTAGGAGTCCAAATTGCCACTCTTTCAGCAACTAATGGAGCACTTAACCATTTGTGCCATGCAAGGACTCCTACACCAAGATAATTTTTTTTCCCCTAGAACTACTAGGTGCATTCTTTACCTTAAATCTCTTTCCAGATAAATGATATTGATTTTCCATGGCAAGTTCAAAGGCATAAGCTGATACAAATCTACAAAACCAAATGCCCTTGGAAGGTTAACACTTCTAATAAAACTATGAAAAGCCACAACATCACTGTTCTTGAACTACCTCTGGGGCCCTCTTTGGCCATTATTTCTAATTTCCCTGCTTCTTCAAGCACTTTTGGGAAAAAACCCATCTGCCTGGTCACAATATCCTTGTTCTGGGTTCCCAGGAGATGGCAAGAAATTCACTCATCATTTTAAATGCAAAGTTACCTCCTTCCTTGAAAGACTCTGGTTTATAGAATTAGAGAGAGAAAGTTGGGGAGGAAAAATCATGCCACCAGAATTTCCTGTCTTTTAAAATGTTAAATTCCCTGGCATACCACCCAACTGAAGCCTGTTCATAGAACATATGCACTGAGTCAACTTCGTCTTCTCAGTCAAAAGATGTGCTACCTGGTGAAGTAGCAGTTATTCTTTTATTTGCTAGCAAACTACTACCTCTCACCAAATCCAGCCAAGGTAATGCTATGCCTGTGGCTGCCTTCATGCCACGCACCACCCACGGGGAGCTGAGTGTTGTAATAAAAATTGCAGAATCATGAAGTCAAAAGCAATCCACTACCTGGGCCTTAACAGAGAGCTTGTCGAGCCCAGTCCTAATACTACAATGCTTGCTTTTTGCTTACAAACTGCATTAATCTCCAGCTTTTTAAATTATAACATTTTCATGAGCATAAAAATTTTTTTCTAACAGGGTGAAAAGAAAACCTACTGACTGGGAAGAAACATTTGGTAATACCACCTGAGACAAGAATCTCATAACAAAAAATTACAAAATACTCCTGGGACTCCACAAGAAAAAGACTGATATCCCAATTATAAAATGGGCAAAAGATATGGAAAGAATTTTCACAGAGGAAGGTACTTGAATGACCAATAGACACATGAAGAAATGCTCCAAATCACTGGCAATAAGAGAGATGCAATTCAAAACTACAATGAGGTACCATCTGACTCCAGTAGTAGTGGCCAAGTTTAACGGCACAGCAAGTGATAAATGTTGGAGAGGATGTGGTGACATAGGAACTCTTATACACTGTTAGTGGGATTGTAAAATTACAACCATTCTCGAAGACACTGGCACTTCCTTAAAAAGCTGAACATAGAAATTCCATATCACCCAGCTATTTCACTGCTTGAAATGAATATACCCTGAGAAAATGAGAACTGAGGCACAAATGGAGACTTGTACACCAATGTTCACAGCAGCATTATTTACTATCACAAGAACAAGAAAACAGCCCAGATGTCCTACCACAATCGAATGAATTCAGGAATTATGGTACATTCATACAATGAAATACTATGCAGCAAGCAGGAACAATGATTTTGTAAATTATTACATGGGAGGGACTGAAGACCATTAGGTTGAGTGAACAAATTCAGTCCCACAAGAACAAATGTGGTATAAAACCATTATTGTAGAATCAGTATGAGGAGGGTGGAAGCAGAGGGATGAGGATGTGCAGGAAGAGAGGGGATTAATCATGCTGTTGTACAACTTGATAGAGAGGTAAGGGAAATTAGAAGAATCTGGTGTGGCAAACAATGTATTCAAATTTTGTAAATAAACTAGTATAATAACTACAATGGGTAGGAATAATCATATAAAAGTACAATGTATGTGAACAAAACACAATGTAAATGACAGATTGCATAAAAGCACAATATACATGCATAAAAAATTATATCATTTTCACTTACGTTTTCTGTAAATTATACTCTTACAGAGTTAATACTCCTGCGATATCCCCATTTAGGAGATTCCTCTTTTAAAAAATCTGTGGCAATGTGGGGTATTTGTCCCTTTTGTTACCTCCCTCCACTTCTGTCTGCTTGTCTGTCTCCAACTCTCTCAGTGCTGTCCTTCCCCACTTTCTTGTTTTTCCCCTGTCCTGTCCCTTCTACACAGCCCTCTCCGTATCCAGTGAAGAAGAGATTTTTCATAAGACAGAGAAATAAAAAGAGACCATAATATTGTGTGAAACACCATGTATATAAACTTTGTAAGCAAATCTATATAAAAATTTAAAAAAAGAGATCATAATGTCATAGTGCATCAACATGGTTCCATAAGTGATGATCCTTTATTGTTCTTAGACATAATTGTCCTCAAGGATGTTCAAGTCTAAAGACCATGAAAGAAGGTCTTTATAAAGTTATATAAAAACAGAATATCTGGAATGAAATGGGCACCAGAATCGGAAATTTTAAAATACTTAGTGTTAGGTTCCAGCATCAGTGTAGAAGACACCCAGGATCAAAAAGCTCAGAGAAGGCTAGCAAGCTTCCTCCAGAGAAGGTTGTCACAGACACTTAGAAAACAGTATCAGCTTAATTAGTGAAGGAAAAAGAAATACAGCCAAGCATAGGATCCTGTCTACGAGTCAGACAGCAGATCCCCTCTTGAGAGTCAGTATTAATGGAGTTTTCTTTCTAATCTTAGCTTTTCTTGCTTTTCCAATTAATAGCTTTTTCTAATTAGAAGTAAAAGGCAATTATTTCTTCCATATCAATAACAAATGTCCGCCAAGGCCGCAGCAGTTGCTGGGCTCCCAAAGGCCCCAGTGTCCTTCGTTCCAAATGTCCAATCAGAGAGGAGAGGGGAGGGAATTCAACCAGGCAAGCGGGCAGTTGCTACTGGCCCTAGTTCTGTTTCTTCCACGTTCCTTTTGTTCTCTCGGACCCGCACACTTGGTATCTCAGAAGTCAGAGTAAATCCTCAAACTCATCCTTCCCTTTTCTTCTCAGATTTGTCTTTGGGGTTTAGGATGATTGGTTCTTCCTATTAATTGTCTTACATTTTCTCTGTTCTGAAGACTAGTTTCACCTTCCTAGAGTAGAACAAACATATGTTCAGAGTGCATGGAAGTGTAATATCAAGCTTAGGCGTGCTTTCTGCAGAGCTGTGCAAGGAACGAGAGGATCAGGCACGTGGCCATCATGCAGGGGAAACAAGGCTAGACTGCAACCATGCGTGCCAGGATACCTGGATGCAATTAAGACCATCACGGTGCAAGACAAACACCATGAAAATCCCACTAATCATCCGCCTCCTTTTGTGAGCAAGAGCATAGTGTAAAAAGCTCAGAGACCTGCCATATAATTGACCACTGTTTGCACAGCTTATTGAGAAATGATCTCCGCACATTTGTAGAGTCCTCGGTGCTAATCTGCGCCAGCACCTCTCGTGGGCAAAAGTTCCATCATCTAAGGACAATTCACCAGGAATGTTAAACAAAATTTCCTTTCCTGTGTCCATGTTGATGAGCTTTTTCTTTGGGAACTTATCAAAATATATATAATTGCATGCTTACAATCTCTGCATTCAGCAACAGTGAAAATGCCTTTTATTCAACCATATGTCACCATCCCTAACATGATGACATACATCTTGGTTCCTGAAGACTGGATTCAACAATTCATTCATCAATCACAGAAAGAAGAGAAGCTGTGTCTTGTTTTCTAGACCAGGATGGGACCATGATGAAGTGAATAACCATAACCAGCTAACTCAGGGCATTTTTTTTTTGCAGCCAGGCTGGGAGAGGATGGAGATGTAAACCATTCCCTCAGCCTAGAGGGAAAACGGGGCACCCATTGCAGCAGCTGGGAATTTTGCTTGTGTGGCAGTGGCTGTGAGCCAAACTCTTGCACTTTTTGCAGAGTCAGCACCATAAAGGGACATTTTTCTGAACCGAAACTTTCTTTCAGTTCCTTCCCACCGCTCTGACGACATGTGTCCGAATCATGTCGCTCTGTGGGTTGAAGAAAATGCAAGACCTTATGGAAGATGAAAGGACAGCTTTAGGCGAGATGGGCCTCATCTCAGTCCCACACTGCAATGAGGGTTACCCAGAAATCATTGTCAGGACTTATTAGAGTCTCCCTTTCCCCTTGGGAGCGCCAAAACTCATGCCAAGTTAATGTTGGTAGAGAGGTGATGATCTTTAAAGAAATTTTTTTCAAATAAACACGTGGGAGAAGACTTTTCTTCCCTTTGGAGCCGGGCCCCTTTCTCCCAGTCAAATGGCAGCATGATTGAGCCAAACTCACTCCCATCTGGTTTGCAGCTGCTGAGTCAAAGACGGAGCTAGGCTATTTTCTAGCACTGGGGCTGAACCAGGGCAGAGCTGCGGATGGCTCTCACTTTGGTAAGCACTCATCCTATCTGCAGCAAAACCTCAGAGAAACCTCCCTTTCCTAAGACAGGCATTCTCCCTATTCCCACTTTCATTGGGCACAGGGATGGGATAGCTTCATTAGTCTCCAGTGGAATGTAGGGGTTTTGCTCAATTTAGCAAGTGATTATTAATCACCTGCCACTTTTCCAGCTGCTGCACTGTGGGTCCTGGGAAGTTTGATGCTGACTAGAGTATGATCCCTGCCTTCAAGGGGCCTGTGGGCTGTAAAAGGACACCAATGAACAACTCACTTTAACATACTCTGGTTTCTCTTCAGATCATCTAAATCTTTCACCTTTTATAACTCACTTTAATACAAAATAATAAGTGCACATTATGCCTACATGCCAAATACCATAAAAGATGAAATAATTGAGTTATTTGGAATAACACGGAAGGTATTTAAAGTGAATTCAAATGTTTTGCTTTTAACGGGTAAATAAGAGTCTTCCAAACATGTTGTTGCTAGGTGCTGTTGAGTCTGACAAGTGGAAACCCTACCAGCGTGGACCAGAGCCTTGCTATATGCTACACCATCCTCACAATCTCCACCATGCCAGAGCCCATTGTTACAGGCACTGTGTTGATCCATCTCACAGTCCAGACAAATTGGAAGCAATAATAACACTATACATTTGTGTATCTTCTATTATATAACCACAATTTACATATCTAATTTCATTTATTGAGCATGTATTATGTAACGGCTATTCTGCTGCAGGTTTTGCATATAACTTCATATTTCTTTCTCATAATAATCATTACAATATTGGCAAGCAGTTTTCGCACTTGCTATGCACCAAGCGTTGAACTTAAGCACTTTATACATAGGCATAAAAGAAATAAAACGGAATCCTTGTATCTTGTCACAACTTTGTATAACACTGTTCTGAAAAATCAAAGAATCCTGGTAATGTCTTGGCCAAAAACATTCAGCTGCAAACCAGAAGATCAGAGATTCTTATCCCACTAGTTAGAGGACAAAGGTGCACTTGATTCAGGCTGTGGCCTTTTCCGTTTCTTGCCATTCATCTGAGATCTGGACAATGACTAATGAAGACAGAAAAACAATTGATGTCTCTGAATGCTGATATTGGAGAAAGGCACTGACTGTCCCATGGACTGCCAAAAGGTCTTGGAGAAAGTGCAACTAGAGTATTATTTTGAAGCAAAGATGATGAAGCTTTATCTCATATTCTTTGGGCATATTGCTAGGAGAAGTTATTCATCGGAGAAGAACATCATGTTTGTGAAGGTAGAGTGACAGCAAAGGAAAGGAAGATCCTCAGCAGGTGGGTTTACAGTGAGAGCCACAATAGGCCAGAGGGTGTTGGAGATTGTGAGGACAGCACAAGATAGAAGAGGATTCAGATCTGTTGTTCATTGGGTCGCTATAAGTCTGACTTGACTCAATGGCATCTAACAACAACAGTCACTTTTTCGGAGAAAGATATGGCGGTTGGACTCCACAAAGATTATCCTCTTGAAGACTGTGGGACAGTCTTACTCTGTCCTAAAGGGTCTTTATGCTATAGAGTCAATTTTATAGCAACAAGTACTCTCAGAACCACTGACTGGTTCTGAGACAATTGGGACAAAATAGAAAACATTTTCATCATCTTAAATCTTTGTTGAAGTGAAGCATGGAAAAGGAGTGGGGGAGTCAGGGAAAGTCTCCTTCTCCCTATCCCTGGTGTTGATATGTAGTGGGATTTTTTTAATCTTTATCTAAACTGCACAGAATCCTTCTGGGGAAAGTAAGATAGTACCAAGACACATTTGTACTTGGCTAAGATCATTCTCAAAATACATCAGACAAATTCTCACACCTTGCCTGCCCTTCTTGTAAAACAGATTCATTTTCTTCTTTAGGCAATTCAAGGTCTAGCAAATAATCTTTGCCAATACTACAGTTCAAAGGCTTTCATTCTTCTTCAGTCTTCCTTTTTCATTGCTCAATCTTAGCAAGCATATGAAACGTGAGAGTGTGTGCGTGTGTGTGTGTGTGTGTGTGTGTGTGCGCACGCGCGTGTATGTGTGTGTGGCTGCTGACATTATGGAATTTTCTTTTTTATATACTAGTTTATTTACAAAATTTGAATACATTGTTTTCAAGAACAGATTCTTCTAATTTCCCTCAACACCCCCACCCATCAAATTGTACAACTCCATGATTAACCTCCACCTGGCACATCCTCATCTCTCTGCTTCCATCCTCCCTCAACCCCCTCAGAAACTTATACTCATTCTACAATAATGGTTTTATGCAATATTTGACCTTTTGGGACTGAGTTAGATCACTCAGCGTCATGCTCTCCAGTCCCTCCGAAGTTATGTAATAATTTACAAAATCATTGCTCTTGTGTGCTGCATAGTATTCCATTGTGCGGATGTACCATAATTTCTCAATCCATTCATTTGTTATTGGACATTTGGGCTGTTTCCATTTTCTTGTGATGGGGAATAATGCTGTTATAAACATTGTTGTACAAATCTCCGTTTATGCCCCAGTTCTCATTTTCTCAGGCTATATTCCAAGTATGCTATGGAATTTTCTGACATAATTTTACAATGTAAGCCTTTTGAAAATGAGTCAGGAGCTTTTTGTCTTACAGACGATGGCTACTTTAAAGAGAACAGTTGTTGAGACTAGATCCACAGCATTCTTGAATCAAGCTCACCTTTAAGCTGACTTCATTGATCTTTAGCACTTTAAAGAGGCCCTTAACAGCAGATTTGCCCAATGCAATTGATCTTTTTATTTCAAATTAAGGTTTTGATTGTATATAAGGTCACTATGAGTTGGCACTGGCTCCATGCACACAACAGCAACAACAAATCCTGTCAGGTATGAATAACATCTTAACATAAAACAAAGATTCTCCGGATTGAACCATAAAAAGCATCATAATAAACAGAGAAAAGATTGAAGTTGTCAAGAACATTTTCAATGCCCATGGAAATAGCAGCCAAGAATTCAAACAACTGGTTTCACTGGGCATCTGCTGAAAAGAAAGCTGTTTAAAGTCTTAAAAGGCAAAGAAGTCACCTTCAAGACGAAAGAGTTCTTGGCTCAAACCAAGGTATTTTTCAATCACTTCATATTCATGAGAATATTAAATATGGACATCAGAAGAACAAGCAAAATTGTCTTGGAAGAAATGCATTCAGAACGCTCTTAGAAGTGAGGGCTGGTAAACCTTTGTCTTACATATTTTGGGCATGTTTTCAGGAGAGACCAGCCCCTGGAGTAGGCTATCATGTTTGGTAATGTACCAGGTGAGCAAAAAGAGTAAGATCACCACTGAGACAGATAGACACAGACGTGGCAACGAAGGGTTCAAATATAGGAATGTCTGTTAGGATGGTGCAGAAAGCACTTTTTTATGTTGTCCACAGAGTCATGATATGACCAGATTGCATCTAACAACAATAATCTAGAATATGTTTGCCATGTTGCATTCCCCTTTGAGCCAGAGCTTTGGAGCTTTCCTGCCACTGGTCTCTGAGAAAGTTGGACATTTGGTATTGGATTTAGTTATCCTTGGTGTATAAGTGACTTTCACGGCTGAATTTAAGATGACTGTGTCTCTCTGTGTTTGTATTTGTACAAATTGGGAGAGTTGATTTGAACAATGAAACAATGAGGCCATTTGTTATCATGGTGACTGTTACTGATTTCTATGTAAAAGTCACTCTTCCCAGGTTTCTATCTTCCCTGTTCAACTTTAACATTTAAAAAGAATTAATTAAGAATGTCTTAGTGCTAAAAATCAGAAGATAATGCTACAGGAAATGACACAACCATTCTTAATTTGATGTCCTCTTGATTTGGCCATAAGTCAAAATAGACCTTGTCCACAGGATCCCCTTCACAGAAATCCCACGGAATCCTCAAAAGGAGGTCTTGAAAATTCATGAAAGGAAGGAATGGAAATCCAAGTTTTCTGTAAACTTTTGTTAAAATATCAATAAAATAAAATAATAATAGTAATAATAAAAGAAAATTCATGAAAGCCCTTCCAGATGGAACCCACTTGGCAAACTCTTCTTCAAATGCTTTGAATTCAAGAATACTGAGATGTAGTCTCTCAACAATTGTTCTCTTTAAAGAAGTCACCATCTCTAGGATAGAAAGCTCCTGACTCATTTTCAAAAGCCTTACATTGTAAAATGATGTCAGAAAATTCCCAAGTGTCAACAGCCACATGCACGCACGCGTGCGCACACACGCATGCGCACACACACACAGACACACAGGCACATACACATGCACGTACGCTAGCACACGCACACACATACACCGCTGACCTTGCACAGCAACTCCTAGGTTCAGATAACCTAAGCAGAAACTGAGTCAATATATAGAATAAATCAAAGCATTCATCTGAATCAGTTGGGTAAGAAGTGTCCTTACACCCACATGCCGCTCTTTGTACCTGAGACTATTCCCCTGGCTCTGCAGAGAGAGGGAGGGAAGATTTGCAAAAGGCAAAGCAAGTGTTGTTTTTAAAATTCTTCGTTTTGTTGACTATCAGATTCCATTTTAGTTTTTACTGTGGTTCTTTATCCATTACCTGTCCCTTGCTAGTCATTGAGATTGCTGCATACACCATTTTGAGACTGGAATTCATTTTCATAATCCCAAGAGTTTGGAGTACTTTTGAGGGGCTATGGTGGTGTAGTATGTTATATGTTCCACAGCTAACGGAAAGGTCATCAGTTCTAATCTACCAACAGCGTCTCTGGAGAAAGAAGGACAATGTCCTCCTATAAAGATTTAAAGTCTCAGAAACCCAGTCAGTGGAGGATCTCCTTGAGGCAAAACTGACTCGATGGCAGTGGAGGTTTTTTGGGTTGGTTTGTTGTCATAGTTCCCAAGGTTCAAGTTTAACCATACCCTCCCTAAGCCTCATCATGATTTAGCCTGTTTTGTGATTTTCCTGAAAATAAAGCACAACATTGAAAGAGAGGGGCAGTTGCTTCAGAAGCTAATCTTCTAAATATTAATTAGGATTCTCAAATGTGAGCTCTCATCACAGACTCCAGACTCCCCCCAGAATGAAATTACCCTGAGCATCCTTCAGAGTTCACCTTCCCCTGCAGAGGAAGGAAATTGTGTTGGCAATGCAAATGTCCCTTAGTGTTCACATCTAGAATAATAAAAGCAGGGCTTTAAAAAAAATAAAATAAAAAGAAGTGGTTTTTTTGTGTTTTGTTTGTTTTTTTAAAAAAAAGGGGATGTGGAAAAGAGCTCCCAGAGAAGTCATATTTCAATCCCCTGATTTGTTTAGGGGGAAATTGCTCTCCAATTTATTGTAATTTGAAAAGACAATGAATTCTTCATTCAAAATTAATGTAGAAATGACTGAAATGAGTCTTGCTTGTCTCAGAATTTACAACCTGTTTGGATAAAGCATTTCAAGTCATGGATCACTGTTAAAACCCAGGACATCATGAAGACTTGTAATGCTTTCCATATGGTCTTCCCTAAATGGTAATTACAGCTCATTCTGAACTACAAATTATGTACACTAAAAATGTTAATCTAATTTAAGGTTACTGACTAGATTTTTTTTTTCTTCTAAAGGCAGGTGTAATAGGAATTACATTGTCTGAATATTGTCAGTAATGGCCGACATGATGAATTGATGTAACCACATTATCCCTGAATTTGACTCTATTTTGTATATTCTGCTCACAATGTTCAGCCTGGTATGTATTCTCTATGATTTGTCCTGAGTGGATAAAACATTAATGAAGAAAATCAAAACAAATGCCTCTCCTGGACTCTAATAAAGTCACTCAAAACAAACTCTTTCTGAGGGAAAAGGCTAGCATAAACTGTAAACCAGCCTCTGTGGAAATTCTTGGAATTTCATGATCAATCAGCATTAAGTCAGGAACACTAATAATTAGTGAAGCTGAAATTAATGGCAGCCTCTGACCGAAAGTACTTACTTAGAACCTTTCCGTTATTTTTGATAATGAAATATGGCAATGAATTAGCCATGAAAGGCCTGGGGAAAGGTGCTTAATAAAAAAAAATGCTGCTTATGTACAGAAGCCTAGTTCTTATGTTTATTTCAGGGACTCTCAGTCTGTCCCTCTCCTTCCCCAGAAAAATCAGCCTTTTAAAGCCAGCACTACTTCTGGGAGTGGCAAATAACGTGAAAATTTAATTGGTCTTAAAATGTGCAAGGTGGCAGGAATCTTAGAAATTAGTGAAGTTCAGAGGGTCATCCAAATTACAAGCAGCAAAGGGCTCTGTTGTTGGGGCTTGGACTGCGTAGCCAGTTCTTGTTATTGTTGTTGTTGAGTACAATCAAGTAGGAATCAACTCATAGTTGACCCTCCAATGGATTTTCAGAGGCAATAAATGGCTCGGGAGTTGATTGCCCATAGTTCTCCTGCAGAGCAGCTGGAGGATTGGAACCCTGTACCTTTGAGTTGGCAGTGCAGTTCCTCACCAGCCACCAGAGATTCCTGCTGCCTGATCTTAGCAGGAATGAAACTTTGGAAAGGGCACTTGTCCAGTTTGAATCTCAGTTTCTTCACCTATCAAATTGGCATTATGATTATTATTATTATTCCTATGTAGAAGTAAGGGTGGAGCCTGTAGAGCTTTCTCCAGGCGGTAGATTAAAATCCTTCACGAGGCTTGGGGCACTGGAGTCTCCCTCCACTCTGGACGTCGGCTTGCTGACTGGCGGGATGGCTGGCATCTCTATGGGGGTTCGACTTTGGTGGCAGTCAAGGCAAGGGAAGTTTCTGGGGTCCTTTTTGCTGTGTGTGACTGCTCTTTCTTGCCCTTCAAAAGTAGGTGGCCAGCCCAGAGCTCTAAACTAAGGGGAAGTAAGGGTGGAGCCTGTCTTTAATTATTTTGGGGGACACATTCTTCTAGGTTGTACAGCCCTGGGGTGTCCACTTGCCACACAGAGGCAACTTGTAGTAGCTGTGAAGCTGAACACTGTGACATTGATGTGTCAAATGCGATAATGGTTACCCATGGTGCACAGTGTTTGGTGGTGCTCCCTGGTTAAAACAAGCTTGGAAGCAGGAGTGGCATCCACTTCCAAAATAGCTTGCCTCCAGAAACCCTACGAACATGGAGAAATGATGAAAGTCACCCAATTGTTGAGGACTTTCATTCATAGGGTCACTATGAGTCACCTACGATTTGATGATACTTAACAACAACAACAACACCTATGTAATAGTTAGGTATTGTTAGTTATGTTCTTATTAGGTGCCATCAAGCTGAGTACAGACCATAGTGACCCTATAAAAACCAGATTTGTACCCTGTCCTAGCTTATGCCATCCTCAAACTTCTCGACCCATTGGAGACCATTGCCACAATCACTGTGGCAATCCATCTAGTTGAGGGTCTTTCTCTCTTACACTGACCCTCCACCTTCCCACACATGATAACCCTCTCCAAAGAATAGCCTCTCCTAGCAACATGCCCAAAGCACCTGAGACATCATCCAACGAGCTTATTGGATGCACTTTATCCAAGACATATTTGAGTTAGGTATTGGAGAGGGGAGAAGAATCATTCACCGGTACCTATTACATACTAGAAAAATGACAGTAGTTATTGAACAGAGTTCAGATCTTATGTTCATAAAGTTGCTATGAGTCATACTCAACTCAACAGCCCTTAACAACAACAGCCTAGTGAATAATCTCTAAATGAGTAAATGACCTGTACATGTTTTCTTGTTCTTATTGTAGGAATAACTTAGGATTCCTACATTTTTAAAAGCACAGATCTCTGAACACCCATCCTCAGAGTGCCAACTCCCTAAATAATATTCAGGGTCTATATACCTACATTCTTACAAACTTGTAGTTGGCCCTGGACTAAATGTTAATAAATATTGATGTGGTCCAACTTCTTGCATTGAAGATAAGAAAAATGAAGGCAAGAGGGAGAAGTGAATTTTTTTTTCTCACAATAGTTTTCTTTAATAAAGGTCTTTTGTGTCTCTAGTTAGGTTCACTCCCAAGTATCTCAATTTGTGATTGGTTATTATGAACCATATTGCTTTCTTAGTTTCTTTATCTGATTCTCCTTTGTTACTGTAGAGGAATCCCATTGGGTTTTTTTTAATTTTTTTATTTTAATAATTTTAATAACATTTACAGAGATTTTGGATTTCCACTCATTCATTGCTGCACTTCTCTCCCTGCCAGCCCTTCCCCCATCCACCCCCCTCAGTTCGCTCCTCTCTTTGAAAAGTAAAAGAAAAACTCCCTCCCTGGTACACAATCCCCCTGCAACCCTCCCATCATCCAAAGTACAATCCACTATGCAACCTTAATTGTGGACTCCTGTGATAACCATAATACATTGCTTCCAAATTATTCTCTCCCTTATCTGTTTCAGTGTGTTGTTGTTGTTGTTGTTGTTGTTGTTATGTGCCG